>NC_132942.1:45133928-45472142 GCF_034638445.1 Ciconia boyciana | reverse complement strand
TCAAAGAGCTGCTGTAAAGATCGCTCTACCCTCTCGCTTTGACCAGGCTACCCATCTCTTGGCACATTTCTGCTGGCCCCATCCCTTGGTTGCATCAAAAACTACGTCTCTTTTTCTAGATCCTTCCCAGCACATCCCTGCCTGTCTCACTTTCAGTACGAAGTACTGAAAAGTTGGTTGCCTCAAATTCATTCACAGCATCAGTTTCTATAACCCACTTCATGCATTTTCAAATAAGTGCCTTTGTGCTTTCTTCTCTGCAGCCCTCCTGCTGAGAGGGTTTCTCCGTGTATTTTGCAGATCACCCTCAACATTTCCCTTTTCCACAGTGACAGCTGTTTCGTTACTGCCTAGTTTTCTGTAGCTGGCCGCTGCCTTTCTAGGACTACTTGGCGCTGTATCTGTTTGCACTTGTGTGTAACACAGTGGCGTCCTGGTCCATCGCTGGGCTTTCTAGGCACATTAGCAACACAAACAACGAGCGTGGTAACAAATGAGTTCTATATTTATTTATTGACCAACAGAATTCAATCGCTGCTCTTCCTTACCATTCTCAAGCCCAAACAGAAGTCAGAAATCTGTCGCGGGGCTGTCTAGAGAGCAAGCTCTTTAGGGCAGGTGCTGTTGTCTTCTGTTCAGTGCCGCACTGCGCACGTGGCCAGAGCTCTGCAACAGAGAAGAGAAAAGAGTGTGTGGTGACCAGGTGCCCCTGGTGATTTTCCTGTTTTGTTTTCCACTGTAACTCGTACAGAAGGACAGACACGAGACCGCAGCAACGTGCAGATCTTGTTCCCTGGAATGTTTTCTTTCATCTGTAATCATTTCATCAGAATCCATAAATCAACTAGTTAAGACTAAAAAGCACAAACACGACTGTAATTTGTGCCTTCCTGCCCAGTGTTTCTTTTGGCATGCGAAACACCAAACCTTTTCCTGAAAAAATTCATGATGACACCGGGCAAGGATTCGGTGAAACGGGACAGCGAGGCCACTTGCGTTCCAGGTCCGCTGCAGGCTTCCATAATCCCCGCTTCCTTTTCATTCATTGTAGAAGATTCAGAGAGTAAAACAATGGTTTGTATTTCTGTATTTACTCTGGAAATCACACTTTCAGGCTCGTTTCCCAGTGCTGGGTGCCGTTAACACCTACCTGGCCCAGGCAGGCCATGAAACCGTGTGGGAAGGAAGCCTTGATTGAGATGCCAAGGCTGTGGCCCCTGTCACATGCCCTCTCCTGGCTCCAGCAGCCTGCAGGGAGATTAGCACCTTCTCAACTGCCCCGCGGCTCTGCCGTGGTGATTACTGCTCTCGGACATCTGTCAGCATGACCACGCTACGGCTCCTTCAGCTGCTGCTGTCCAGAGAGTCCCAGGAACTGCAGAAACCTCATCGGTCTTGTCTACCCTGGAGCAGTTCCATCTAACAGGGAGGGAAGTGATCTACTGAGCAGCCCTCCTAGGAGATCTGAAGGGACGACACCTTCACTGGGGAGATGCTGGTGGGCACGAGGAGGAGGTGATGGCAGCCCCGGCGGGGCAAGGGCAGGAGGCAGAGGAGGTGGACTTGGTGAGCAACAGCTCTGCCGCTGCTCCCGAGTGAAGCCTGGCTTGGAGAAGGCAGGTAGTCCCCGAATGGCTTTGTCCAGGTGGCTCAGAGAGACAGCTTGCTTTTTTTCCCCTTGGGAGAGGACTCCAGGGACTCTCTTGTCTGATCTTTGAGCAGAAATAAATATGAAGTTGCTCAAAATCCTCAAACCTGTACTGGCTGATGGGTGGCTGGCACATCTAGTTGGAGTGATGCCTATCTTAGAAAGGTGCCGAAGCTACTGAGCGTTTCAGAAAACATTGATTTTTCTAGTCGGGGACAGCCACAGCAGCGCTTGAAAGGCCGTAAGGACAACCGATCTTACACGCTATTGCTGTGGCCGATCGGCCTCTCCGTGAACGGAGGGGAGAACGGTGAAGCTCAGGAGTCCCAGCCCTGTCACCTGCTCTTGCACCTTGTGACAGAAAAAGAGCAAACCCCATTTTGCTCGTGAATATTTCAGACGGAAAAGTATTTTAATCAAAGCATGTCGCTCTGTCATCCCCTCTCAGCCCAGGAAACAGCCGTCGGTATCTCTCTCTGCATCCTTCCTAACGTTGAGCGCAGTGACTTGCTGGTCGTGTGACACGGTTGTACCGCGTCCCGCTCGCACAGCCCCCTTTCTGCACTTGCACTCCCCAGAGCAGGCACGCTGCGCCGGGTGAACAGCCACCCTTCTTTCTTGCACAGATTATTTTTATCTCCCTTTGTTTGCTGATTAAAAAAATCCCTCACAGTTTTACTGTTTTCCATTTGACACACGGATTTTTCTCATGTGTGTTTCCTTCTCCTCTGGCCAGGGCTGAAGGGAAGGGAGTATCCTGGATAACCTAATGCCAGAGGAATTTTCACGTGCTTTTCCACCTCAGGTGAGACAGTCTCCAGAATGGTGTCAGTGACGTTCCCCGGGCCAAAGCGCCACCGCGTCCGAGTGACAGAGATCCCGGCGCGGCAGAGAACCACCCCGTCATCTGGAGGATCTGCTTGCCAGCGCCCTGCTTGGCCTTTGCCCAAGCCAGCCTCCTCAGGGCACCGGTTCCTCTTGGCCCTCGCTCACCGGGATCGCTGGGAAGCCAGGGCTTCGGATTCGTTACGCAAAGTCTGGGTGACTGTGGGAAGATTTCCGCCCCAAGGCGCTCGTTTTGTCGTTACCGGTTAGGGGAATGGGATTTGCAAATGGCTGGAGTACAAGGAAGGGGTGTAAACCCTGTATGAAAATGTCCTGGCTGTTTAAAAGACTAGAATAAGGTAAAAAAAACAAATAAAGTACAAAATAACAACTCCTATCCGATACTTGAAGTGTTCAATCGCGTCCGCAAAGGCTGTGCTTAAGCCTTAATTAACCTCCTGCCCCGAGTTAGGTGGCGGTGCTCCCTCTGCCCCGCTCCAACGCAGCGGCGGGTGAGGCCGTGCCGGTGCACATCGCGGTTTCCGCTGCCGTGCCTGTCGGGAACCCCGAGCAGGACGGCTCCATGGGGACGGCTCCCGCTCGGGAACGCAGCCCGGCTCTGCTCCACCCGTCGGCTGTGAGCGTCCGTCCGTGGTGGTGGGGCTGGTGCTGCTCCTGCTGGGAGGATGAACCCTGCGGTCGGAAGGGCACGAGGAAGGCGTCCTTCTTCTGTCCCTCGCTCCGGGTTTACCTTTTGGCAGGTGGAGAACGACGGCTGAACTCGCACGGCCCTACGTGAGCGTATGTGCCGCCGCGCTCCGGTCCGAGCGAACGGCGCCGGAGTGCCCTGCGGTGGGCCCGGAGGCCCGGGGAGGCTGGCAGCGGGCCCTGCCCCGCGGCTCCCCACGCCTGCTGGGTGACGCCTGCGCCCCTAGGGCCTCTCCCCCGCGGAGGCCGGGCAGCGTGGGTGCCAGCAGGCCCCCGCCTCGACGCCCACGAGCCGGAGATGGGCGGCGGGTGGGCCCCAGCCCCGAGGGACGCGGCCTGCAGTGGGCCCGCCTGCCGGGACCGGCCCTGCAGCGCCCCGCCCGCTCGGCAGGGGGCGCCAGCGCGGCGCGGCGCCGCCGCGGTGCGCGCCGGGAGGTGTAGGCGCGGCGGGGCTGGCGCGGTGCACGCCGGGAGCTGTAGGCGCGGCGGGGCTGGCGCGGTGCACGCCGGTCATCGTAGGCGCCTGCCGTGTAATACGGCTACCGCGCCGAGGGGCGGGGCGACGGCCCGGCGTGATCGTCACTTCCGCCGGGGCGTCGCGTCAGTTCCCGGCGGGATGGTGGGGAGGCGGGCGCGGGCGGCCCGGCGGGAGGGGATGGCGGCGCGGGGCGCTGTCTCCGAGGAGACGGTGAACGGCTGCGTCCTGCAGTTCTACTTCCACCAGGCTATGGCGGCCTACCGCTCCGGGCGGAACCGCGACTTCCGCCAGCTCCGCGACGTCATGCAGGGTGGGCCGCGCCGGGCGGGCCCGGGGCGGTGGCGGCGGCGGTCGGGCTGAGAGGAGGAGCCGGAGTGGCCGTGAGGGGGAGCGGGGCCAGTCCGTGAGGGACAGCCTGGGGGGCGGGAGGGCGGCGGGTGGGAAGGAGCAGGCCTGGGCGGGGGGCTGGGCCGCGGGCCGGGCCGCGAGGGGGGAGCCGGGGCTGGGCCGTGCTGTACCCCCGTAACCTGCCCCTTGTCTCACAGCGCTGCTTTTGCGGCCCCTGGAGAAGGAGCCCGTGGTGGCCCAGATGCTGCGCATAATGCAACTCCTGTCACAGATTGAGGAAGGCGAGAACCTCGGTGGGTCCCCAACCCTTCCAGCAAGGCCCTGGGGAAGGCCCGGTCTTGGCTTGCAGCCCGCTCCCTCAGCTGGAGTGTGCCCTGATCTCTGGCTGTCCCTGCAGCTCCCAGGAGCTGTGTTTCTGCACAGAGCAGAGGTCTGGGCTGAAGCTGTTAAGCTGTAGGAGATTCCCCCTGAGGGTGAGGGGCCGGAGAGCGTGGCTGTTCGCGTCTGCGTCGCACTGCCATAGCAAGTGAAAGGCTGCTGCCCTTAGCCAAGAGCAGTGCGCTCAAACCCAAGCTCCAGGGCTCTCCTGCTAGCTGAACACACCCCTCGTAGCTTCTGAGATGCTCCCCTTGGATCAGTTATTTGCAGTCAAGTGGTGCTTCTGTAGTTTTCCGTGCCTGTGGGGGGGATCTGGCACAGGTTAGATGCTTGGCAGTCAGCCTGCCGTTCCCTCCCATCTCCATCCTCAGTGGCTCTAGGATTGGCAGTCACGCTGAGGAAATCACGTAACTGGCTGTCTGTGAGGCATCGCTGTGAACGCCTCGCAAACCAACGGCTGTGAATTCTTGTAGATTGCACCTTCGATAAAGAGTCAGAGCTGACCCCTCTTGAATCGGCAATCGGTGTCCTGGAGCTCATTCAGAAAGAATTCTCTGTGGCTGAGAAGACAATGGAAGCTGTTCAGAAAATGGTGAAGGAAGCCGTAAGACCTTTTTCTTTTTCAATAAATACTCTGCTCATCTTTTGTCTTAAAAGGCCTTGCGTAAATGACAGTGGGAATTGCCTCGCGTGTAGAATACCGTCGTTAGTACTGACTTGGTTGCGAACGCATATCTTCAGTGTACGTGCTGCTTCATCAGTTAATGTAGAGGTTGTTTGTGTATGTTGTTACTAAGCTGTTACCTGTGCCGTGCTTGATTATGGTACGTGCTTTTCCAAAGCTGATCTAGAGAGTATGGTCAATTCCATGTCAACAGAGAAACCGGTATTTGTTTTCTTCTGTAGGCTGTTATTGTCTGCATCAAAAACAGAGAGTTTGATAAAGCTTCAAAAATTGTCAAGAGGCATATGGGGAAGGAGCCCAAAAGCCAGGTGAGCCTGTGTCGGAGCGAAAGGCGGCTGTTTGAAGGCCGTCCGATATGTCTTACGGGGTGCTGGGGAGCAGGGATATGTGGGGGTGGTCTGATGTGTCTTACGGGGTATTGGGTTACACTTGTGACCCGTGTCGCAGGCATAAAAGGCTTCCCTGAGAAGCATGCCTCTTGGGGAAACCTGAACGAGAAGAAGGGGTAAGGGTGGTGAAATGGAAACAGTCCTCCTTGAAAGGTGGACCCCCGGTGTTTCGTGTTCCTAAAGCATGTCGATTGGCACTTTGGAGCTCCCTCTGTTACTCGTGTTCCCTCAGGGACCTTCACGGGTCTTCCAGGCATCAACATTCATCCTTTGCCTCGGGGCAGACTCAAGCTCGCGTGTAGAGCGCGAGTTCATAAGAAGGGCTGGTTCTGAAAGCAGAAAGAGTCCCCGTCCCTATTTCTGTAGGCGGTGTAGTGGCTTGGGCACTGGAAGCAAAAAGTCAGAGTTGCTGAAACAAGATGGCTCTCCCGTTCCTCCGCCTTTTCCCAGCCTTATGTCAGTGTAAATCAGTTGGGCCCAGGGAGTGTCAAATGGGAAAGGCCCAGTCCTCGCCCAGAGCCTAGCTCCTGCGGTTGTCCTTTATACCCTTGTACCTATTCAGAGCATTCTTGCCTTTCTAGAAAAAGAGGAACGAGTTGCTGACTGTCATCCGGGAGAAGAATTTCACTCATCCAGTGGTCAAAAACTTCTCTTACAAGAACTTCCAGCAGAGCGTGTTTCAGTTCCTGAAGACCTATGTGGACGATTCGGAGCCACTGCTGCTGACGGTACGTGAGTGCCCTGCCTACCTGGCTTCCCGTCCTGCGCTTGCTCTGCCCCAGCGAGGGGCAGCAGGAAAACAGCATGAGGTGCAGATCTGGGGAGAACTGACGCTTACTTTGCCGCGAGGCAATGAAATACAGTAATTTGGCTTCTACGTGCCTTCGGTGCCAGTAATGAGTTACAGCTTAGGCACCTAATTAACAGTGTGTTAAATCCAAAATACTTCAAATTCAGTCTGTTCCTAAAAGGCTTATACAGTTGAACACATGTAACAAGTTTCAATCCATGTAACAAGTTTTAATTGATAGACATGAACTCTGTACGTGGTGCCAATTGAACTGCAAGTAGCAGCTTGAAATGCCTTTGGGAGGGGATAAAATCAGATGGGAGTACAGGGAATCATCTTTATAATGGTTATGTGCTTTTTCTCTGTCCAAGATAATGAAAAAGACTTTGAATTCAGAACATGCCGAAGAACCTAAATACTTATCGGTGACTCCTGAATCTGCAAATGGGCCAAAGGACCAGGCAGCAGCTCCAGAGCCCTCGGGAAGGGCAAAGGGCCCAGCAGGAGCTTCAGAGCCTGCAGAAACAGCAGAAGACCTGGAGGGAGCTCCCAACCCTGCAGAAAGCGCAGATGACCCCGCAGCAGCTCCCAAGCCTATGGAAGGAGCTAGTGACTCTGCAGCAGCTCCCGAGCCTATGGAAGGAGCTACTGACCCAGCAGCAACTCCTGAGCATATAACAGCAGCGGTTAATGTCTTGGAAGATGCTTCAGAGCCTATGGAAATATCTAAAGAACCAGCAGCAGCTCCAGAACTTCCAGGAGTGTCCTTCAGGGACTCGGAAAGGTGGGCAGAGGAATCTGGCCCTGCGCTGTGGATGAAGCGTGGCAGCAGTTCTCTTCCGAGGGGTAGTTTGCTCTGTCCAGGCAGCTCTTAACTTCCCCGAATGCCAGCCCAAGCAGGTTTGCCCAAGCAAGCCCCAGAGGCTATCAGTGCGAGACTTCTGTGAAGTAAAAATGTTGAGGTGGTTTGGTTTATTTTTCTGAAGATATGTGGTACTTTAGTAAACTAGGGAGGGAGGGCAGCGGCTGCCAGAAGGGTTTGCTCTCGTGGAGCAGCGTTTGGTATCCGTACGGTTCAGCCCTTAGTCGAGAATGGCAGGGCATCCAGTGGCGCGTGGGCGTGTTCTCTCAAGACCTGCTTCCCCGGTACACCACACCGTTTAGAAGGAGGGTGGACCGAAGGGTTGGGAATGCCCCCTTCAACAGATTTTATTTGCACCCCAGGGTTAATTATTGAGGGTCACACCGTAGGGGAAAAGCCCGATTTCAGTGAAGTTGGAGCCACCTTGGTGATATCTTTACAACCTGCTCAGTTTTGTTTATTTTGTAGGCAGCCCTCTGGAACTGTAACCGCGTATGGGATTTCTGTTCTGAGAGAAGCTTTCAAGATCCTGTCAGACTCCCAGGATTCCGATGCACTCTTCACCAAACTGGACGAAACAGACTTTTCTTTCCCCAAGCAACTGTCTCCTTCTGTATCCCACAGAACCAAGAGACGGAAGGAAGAGGAGAATCAAGATTCTGAGATCTCAGACCCTCCTAAAATATCCCATAAGGGCAAACGCTTGTTGACCATAAGCAAACTGGTCATGGAGCAAGACAGCCAGTACAGCGAGTCGAGTGAGAGCCCAGACTCTTCCCAGGAGCCAGTTGTATCTTCTGCTTCCAGACCTGTTCAGAAATTGCATGACCAGCCTGTATCTACTAAGAGTGCCAAGTATGAAGCCCATCTCTTGTGGTATATTCTAATCTGCACCCAATCTTTTGACTTGCAGCTGACCTTGGTAGCGTGAACAACAAAAACCTTTCTCTTTAATTCAAGATGAGTATATTGGCTGTTCTTGTCCCCTAGCATATGTGGAACTGGGCAAAGTAAACACTCTGTCCTTACACTTTACTGTTTGGTTAATGGAGAGGAGAAAATGGTGCAGCTTCCACTGGCAGTGAGTCTGAGGTACTGCAATTAGCATTGGTAGGTGATTCCAGCGTGCGTATCTGCAGGTAACGCACGTTTGTCTGCACTTCGGTTAGTGATGCTGAAGCTGGAAAGAGTTCGTAGGTGCATCTTGTGGAACAGATTAAACTCTCCTTTCCACCTCTTGAGAAATACAACACTGACCTCGCTTAAGCTCTTTTTTCCTGAAACCTGTGTTGGTTAAGAGACTCCTAGTTGTAGCTCTCCGACTGTTTTTTCAGTATGAGTTGTCACTTACCTTGCGGCTGAAATGACTGCAATAAGAGGTAGGGGTATGTTAGGGTTTCTTCCTTTTTATAAGGATTTCCCACAGAAAACAGCGAAGTAGGCTTACCACCAGAGGTCTAAAATTAACACTGGTATGAGACTCTTAAGCTAAGAGTCTCCTGAGTGTCTCCTGCAGGCTGTAACAAGGGTGCAACAAAGCTTCCTGCTTAAATGTTCGAGTTGCTGTTCTTTTGCTTAGTGAAGTTGCATAGCAGCCAGCAATAATGATGTTTTGGATCCCCAGGAGTGAAACTGGGAGGATTGAGGAGAGCTTGATGTGTTTGAAAAGATAACTAGAACACAATTTCCCTTAGTTCCTGGCTTAAGAATGTCAAGAACACAAAGGTTTGGTTTTCAGGGGTGGGCAGTAAGGATCTCGGCGCTCTGCGTAGCGTGGCTGCTCTGGCGATGGATTGTCTTTCTCTGAAGCGCAGGAGAGTGGCTGCGAGTAGAGATGTGCTGCAGCGTAGCTGGCATTGATGCAAACAGTGGTGAAACCTCTCAGACGCCTTGCTGGTGTCTCTTGCTTGGGGTTAAGCTAATTGTTGGAGATGAAGCTGAGAAGGGATTTCCACCCCCCCATGTTGTCCACTTCCTTGAGTCATCTGGGAATTTTCCTTAATTTCCTGCTTTTCAAAGACTCGCGAGTGGTGACACTTGACCTCTTCTGCTTTTTTTCCAGTAGTGTGTTGCAGCTGACGTTGCTGTCCCTAGGATATATGTCTGGAGTTTATTTTGAGGGTGCTGGGGAACGTTGTGGGGATAGGATGATGTCTTGTGAACTCCTCCAGAGCAGCGCTGTGTCTGACTGCTGTGGGAAGGGGCCGGACCCAGTGACTCGGGTGCGATGCCTTCCCATCCTGCGCCGGGTGCCTGAAGCGAGGGTTGATGCCAGATCAGGAAGGAGCCCGCAGTGGGGCTGCTGCCGTGCGGCTGACGCTGGCTTGAGCAGTTCTTGAGCTTCAGCCCTGCCACTGTGCAAATTGGTTTCCAGTTCACCTGGAAAGTGATTTATTGTCTGTGCCGCTTGTGGGGATGTCTTGTCTTGAAGCCTTTAAGTGTCAGGAGTCTTTTGGTAGCAGTGATGTAATGACATCTGTCTGGAAATCTCATCCTGTGCGTCTCTGCCAGTAGCTGCTTCTCAAATATTTATGTGCAAGAAAGAGGCGCTCAACAGTGCAACTTCAAGTAAGAATAGAAAACAGTTATTTTCCTGTAATCATAAACAGCTTCAATTATATTGGATGTGACAGCCAGGGGTGAACCTTCTGAATTTTTTTTTAAACAGACTTAATTTCATCTCACATGTTTGTGCTTGAGGATTAGAAGCAGGTGACAGCGCTGAGGCACTTGATCTCATGGAGAGGCCTCTGTAGCTCAGTTAACCTCAGTAGTTTTAGTAGTGAAACAGTAAGAATTAAAGAACTAAAGGCTTCTGGCCTGAGCTGTTGGCAAATCTGTGCCGTACACAAAGGCCTGGGAAGTCCAGCTGTGTGGGTCTGTTTACTGTAAGTGCTTAGCTGAGTAGTTAATGCCCAGTCACTTGTTTTTGCAAATGCTGGCTACAAAATACAATACTCGACTTGTATTTGAGTATATACTGCACGCCATACCTTTAGAGAGGGGCTCCTAAGGATTCATCCCCCCTCAGAGGGGACTGGAGGAAGTGGCGGCGTGTTTATATATTGCTTTATGGGCGCATTTCTCTGCGCTGCGTGCTCATCGCAGGCTTGCCTGCTGTGCTCCAGGTGTCCCTGCACCTTCCCCCCCTAAAACATTCTCCCTAGCCACTAGCCAAAGTAAATGCTTGCCTGCTTTCAGGTCCTTCCAAGGAAGGTGGAACAGCTCGTATGGCGAAGAAGAAAAAGACAGTTGGAGTGAGGAGGATGAGCTCTTCTCAGATGCGGGTAAGAACACAGCCCCTGTTGCAGGTGTTAATTGATGCTAATCCTGGCTTTGGGGCTCATTCATGGGTGTCTTGCTGTCTTCTGTGTGACTGGATTTTGAAACCAGAACTCCTAAAAGCCCAAGAAAATAGGTAGCTGTCCAACTCTGAGATACTTGTTCTTTGTACCTCTGACCTGAAACGTGTGCCAAAATCTCCTGTTCCAGTTTCAGACTAATCATGCTTAGCTTACAGGATTTAAATATTGGAAAGACAGCTCTTTCCCTGTTCCCACTTTAGTGCCGTGACATAAAGGTTAAGTTTACTTTTCAGCCAGATCAATTTTCCAGTCCAGTTCCCTTTGCAGCTAGATACGCAGCTTAGCCGGTGAAAAGGAGCGGACAACGGACGTCTAATTCCAGCCTCAACATAGAGCGTAGCCACATCCTGGATGGATGCCCCTGTTCTTGACGTATTGGCTCGTTTAAAACAAAACAGGTCTTACTGGAAAGCTTTCACATAAAGCAATTGGGGCCTGAAACGGAAAGGCTGCGCATGCTATATAGAAAAGGGAGGGATAAAGGAATTGGGTTTTATTGTCTGTCACGGGATGCTCTCATTGTAGGCTGACTGCATAGTTCAGCAGTTAAGCCCAAGGCAGTCTCTCGAGGAGGTCTGTACCTCCTGAGTTACGGTGAAATGTAATCCTCTTGCCTTGTTTTTCAGCATCATTTGGGACAAACAGCCACAACACTACAGTCTTTGGTTCCAAGAAACAGGTAACGTGGAGCCCTTAAGTCCTTTCAGTAAGGCCTGAAATCAGGACATGTCCGTATAGAAGAGCAAACTATCGGACAATTTGCAATACGTTGGTGAGAATTGCTGCTCAGACCGCTTCCTCAGCAGCCCGCGGTTCGCTGCGGCAGGGTGAGCTGCTGCTGTGCGTTAAATGAAGCACCGGAGGCTGGGTTGGAAAGTGATGCTTCCTGCGGCCGGTGCTTGCAATATCCAGGCTTGATCCGAGTTGCGCAGGTCTTCGCATTCACAGAGCTGCTGGAGTTTCTCTGTTAAAACAGCCCAGTTTGATAGTCGGCTAAAGCTGTGCGCCTCCCGCACGCCAGGCACTGGGTATGTGCCTGACATCTGTTTTCCTTGATGCGCGTGGTTCAGAGCTAGGCTTGCTAAGTTCCCCACGCGCTGGAGAGGTTCAGCGTCTTGTTCGGGTGAGGGACACGCGTACGGCAGCTGCTACCTGGGAAGAGGTCCCAAGTTTGGTGCTACTAGGAACTCCCTCACCCTTGTAGGAAGATAGCTGCGGGCTCTCGTGCTGCTGTACACCACAAAGCACTTTGTTCCTGATAACTGCTTTCTTCAGTTATTTCACATTTTGCCTCCAATACGTAAAGTCAGGGGACCTGCAGACCTGAACTTGCAGATTGTTGGGTGTGGTTTTTTTTCACACTCTACTTTTATGCTGTTAGGCAGGGCGTAGGCAGCGAGTACTTTGTATCTCTGATGCTTGCTGTTGCATCAAAAGGTAATTCCTCTTTTACGTGATCAGTATTGTGCTTTGGGAAGCAGAACTACTCCCGAGCTTGTGCTGGAGCTCAGCACTTCTCTTATTTGTAACCGTTATGAGAGCACATCTACAGTGAAGTGATTACTGAGTGTCGTGTGTGCTGTTGGCAGGACATCTCTGCCTTTCCTCCACAGTGCTAGCGCAGATGTTAAAGGGAAGCTAACATGCTAGGAAGGAGATGCAGCGTGGTTCTCCGCCAAATGCAACTCCTCCCTGGAACCGCGCTTGGTACTCACAGAGCACTGCTTCCCTGCTCTTTCGTAGAAATGGACGATACAGGAGAGCAAGTGGATCAAAGAGGGCGTGAAGAAGTTTGGAGAAGGGAGATGGAAGGCCATTTGCCAGAAATACCCCTTCCAGAACCGCACGGCAGTGATGATCAAGGATCGCTGGCGGACCATGAAAAAGCTGGGAATCCTCTAAAGTTGGGAGCTGTGAGACCTTCAGTGCAAAAACCTTCTTATTTTTTCTTTTGAAAGATGGGCCGGAGCAGCAGTAGCGGGGAGGCTGCTGTGCTCGTCCCTGATGTGTGTTGGGGCCGGCGTGGTGAGCCCCTCTGGCTCGTGGTACCCGAGACTGCTGCAGCAGACGGAAACCACGTCTGACAAGAACTGAGGAGCCTTGTGTCTTCAGTTGTAGCTGCAAGGTTTAGGTCTTCTGCAGCTGGCAGAAGCTGCACAGCCTGATTGCGCGTGCTGGGAATCGGCCTGGATTGGGACTTCCTTTTCCGCCTACAGCCGCAGCCTTTGTAGAATGAATCGCAAGCTGATGCACTGCTGAAAGGACAGTTTTCTCTGCTCAGATGCTGTCAAATGGCAGGATAATCCCGTCAGTGGCTATTTTTATGTGTTTTAATTGTCTAAACTGTGAATCGCTTGTTTCATCTGTTTGCACTCAGTCCCCTGTGGGAGAGAGACACCACATAGTCCCAGAGCTTCTGGGGAGAAGAGAAGATTTAGGCAAGGTGATCTGCTTTGATTTTTTTTGTTTTGTTTTGTTTTTTCCGCATCTCTCTTCTGCTTTATACATGGCTAGTCTGCGAGTGGGAACTTCTCCCTCCCAGCTTTGAGGCTTTAAAAACATTAATTTTTTGTTTCAGTACTTAAAGGTTGGTTGTTCCCATGTTAAAAGTGCCAGTGCTTACCAATTTTTGCTCATGTCTTACTGGCAATTCTCCTTCCCGGTAACATCCTCCTCCTGTATGCAGTCCCTGCGAGCGTGTGAGCTCCCAGGCTGCTGTGTTTCCTGCCTCCAGGTACCAAAGCCAGAGTCCGTGTCCGAGCAGTCTTCTGTAAAATAAAGTTCCTTCCTTGTTGGATATCAAGAGTTGTAGGAAGTGTGAACTTGTACCTTGCAGGTGGAAAGGCGGCAGTTTGGGGTGCTGCCCGCTCGCTGCCCCGCTGGGGCACGCACCCCCCAGCAACATGGGGCTCCCCCTTCGCCTCCTGAGCCGGCTGGGGCTGTTGCGTCGGCAGCTGTTTGGGGTGGAACAGCACTGCGCTGAAGGTATGAGGTGCTGCCGCATCGGCAGAGGCGTGAAGCAGAAGCTTCGGGACTAGATTTCTGTTGAAGTCAAAGGGCGGGGGAGGTTTGGGGGCATTTTCTAAAGGCAGCCTCTCTCGGCTGCGTTCCTGCAGAGCCGGGGCTGGGCAGAAATCTGTTTGGAAACACCTGCTTCCCCTCTGTCCTTCAGCAGCAGCTGCTGGAATGAGCTTCCCTTGTCACCTGGCTGTGGCTGTGCATTTCCCTCCCCTTCTGCTTGTAAAACCCTTTCAGGAGCAGCCCTGGGTGGACAGGAGCACCCTGTGCTGGCAGAGGCCCGTGCCGGGGCACAGAGGCTTGATGTGAGCCGTGAGCTGGACCAGTAATTGCCAGCGTGAGGCAGTGCCCGGTGGTCAGGCTGGTGCTGTGCCCAGGTGGAAGGAGACGCAGTCGTGCTGCGTCGGTCCAAGCCCATTCTTCCCTTCTCTGTGCTGGGCTCTTGCCCCAGGCTGCGTGGAGAGGGTGTCGCAGCCCAAGGCTTTACACTAAGAAACTGGAAGTTTCTTGGAGTAAAACACTTTTCCTGCTTAATTTGCTCGTTGCCAAGACGCAGACTGGCAGAGCCTTGGTCAGCGAGGGGAGCGGGGCTGGCCAGGGACCGGCTCTGCGCAGCCGGGAGGTGCTGCTGGGGACCGCGGTGCTTCACCGCAGCAGCCTCGGCCTCGGCAGAAGGGCTCAGCTGGGTGAGCTCTAACGTGGACGAGCCGGACCAGCTCCTGCTCCGCACCGAGATCACCTTGAGTGCTGCTGCAGAGCAGTTAATGATTACCCCTGCCACCTCGGGTCCCTGCCCCGGCGGGAGGGAGCGCTGGAGGCTGGGACGCAGGATGCTGCTGCTGGTGCTCCTGGCGCTGCTGGGCCCTGCCGGCTGCCCCAAGACCGAGCCCCTGAGCGGGTCCAGCCAGGAGCCCCTCTTCCGCGGGGCGGATCGCTACGACTTCGCCATCGTCATCCCCGCCGGTGCCGTGGAGTGCTTCTGGCAGTTCGCGCACCAGAGCGGCAACTTCTTCTTCAGCTATGAGGTGAGTGTTGCGAGACGCGTCCTGGGAAGCCGTCAGCGTGGTGCAGCTGCCGATGGAGTCGGGGAATGGCCGCGCTGGATCGGTCCTGCGCGGCAGCTCTGCGGCCGGTGCCAGCTGCCTCCTCGGAGGGTGCGGCAGGTCCTGCGGCGGGCAGTCCTCTGTTGCCTCGGTCCTGCGACCAGGCTTATGGGTGGAAGGAGACCCCGTGGGCTGAAGACCACGTGCCGGCTGAACTCCAGGCGCACTGCGCCTGGGGCGGAGGTGGTTTGCCTTGTGAGGGACAGACCCTTGGTTGAGACGGGGGAATGGTTGTGGTCACTTGGATGGTTCATCTCGTGGACTGTGCTTTTTTTTAGGCAATTTCCATCATCAATCCCATTTATTTTTTTAAATGCCTGTTTTAAAACCATGAAGTGGTGCCAAGAGGTCCGGACGTGCTGCCCGAGCACCCAGAGCTTGCTCACAGGGAGCTGCAGGGTGTCGTCTCGGGCACAGCTGCTTGTCCCCGCGCTCCGTCCTCTTCCCACCAGGGAGACTGCAGCCCTTTTATCTCCTGTTTACACTAGGCTGGTTGAAGGAGAGCCTGGGCATGGCCGTGCCTGGTGCTGGCGGCTTCTCCCCAGCTCTGCGCTCGGCAAAGCAGCCCCGCAGGAACACGGCACGGCCCCGGGGCTCGGCACAGCTCCATCTCCAACGCTCCAGCGGCCGGCAGTGCCAGCAGCACCCAATCCAGGCGGCAGGGAGCCAGGGAGGGCGCACAGGGTGGGAGACGGGGGGTCTGTGCGAGTGCCTGCAGCACTGTGAGCGGGCATCAGGAACCGCGGGGTTCATTACCCAGGGCTGCAGGTTTTTTCGTTTACATGTAGCTGGCAGCTTGCTGGAGGCTGTTCCTGGCCTCAGCTCACCGTAACAAAGGGGGCAGCTTCCCAGACGAACCCCCAGTAGAGGCAGGTCCCCGCTGGGTCCCTGCCCTGCACACGAGGGCTCCTGTGGGCTCCCATCTGTTTCCTGGGTGCAGAGTCAGGCCCACGAACGCCCCTCGGGTGTTTCCTGCCTCCAGGTCCAGCGGGCGACGGGGATCGCCAGCAACAGGAACATCCTGGCCACGGCGAGCGACCCCAACGGCTTCCAGCTCGGCGCTTCCCAGCACGTGCGAGGACAGATCAACTTCCTCACCAAGGAGACAGGTCCCCGCTGCCGCGGTCCCTGCCCGGCCCAGCCGCCGGCAGACAGGAGGCTGGTGTCCAGGGGCTGCCAGCTCCTGGCCAGCAGCTCCAAGCCTGGCGAGCACGTCCCAGAGTGCCGATATGTCTGTCCCTAACGGGGACGATGAGGGTCGAGCACTGGGGATGGGTCTGCCTGGCAGCAGCTCTCCTACCTGGGGAACAACCATCCCCACTTCTCCCTGCAGGTTTCTACCAGCTGTGCCTGGACAACCAGCAAAACCACTTTGGCTTCATGCAGGTGTATCTTAACTTTGGTGTCTATTACGAAGGCTTCAACGTGGAAAACAAGCAGCTGGAAGAGAGGAAAGAGCTGAACGACACCCTGGAGGCAATCGGGGTGAGTGTCAGGGTGCCCACGGGGTGCTCCGATGCAGCAGGGACGGGCACGTCCTCCCAGAGGAACCGAGAAGGGCGTTTGCTGTTGGCTGAGCCGCAGCTTAATTTAATGCTGAGCCCAGCGGGCGGCTCTCGGAGGGGCTCTGCCAGCCCCAGGCTCTGCCACGGCCCGCTGCCGAGCGCCCGCCTCTCCCGCAGGTCAGCATGCGGAAGCTGCAGCTCCACATCTTCCACATGTGGCGGTTCTACAACTTCGCCCGGATGCGGAAAGGGGCCGACTCCTTCCTCCTGGAGTCCAACTACAACTACGTCAACTGGTGGTCGATGGCTCAGAGCTGCGTCATTGTCCTCTCTGGGGCCCTGCAGCTCTACTTCTTGAAGCGCCTCTTCAACGGGCAAACCTCCAGCAGGCAGAAGTGCTAGCAGTGCCCAGAACCACGGGCAGGACTGCTGCCCGCAGCGCTCGGTAACCGAGCTGCTGTTCTGCCCCTTCGCAGAGCAGGAGGGAAGGCTGGATCCTGCCTGGGGGAGGAGGGAGAGTTCTCCCCTCTCCTGCGTTCGGCTCTAGCCCTGCCTCGGCTGAAATCACCCCGGCAGAAGAAAAGCGTGACACGATCGCCTGAGCTTTGTGCGCTGGGTCAGTTTGTTACATCCCTGCCCGTCGTTACGGTGTCCCAATGTGCCCTTTCTACCAGAAACCCAATAAAGGAACCCCCGGCACACGCTCTGGGGAGCGATCGTAGGCTGCTGCCTGCTGTCCACCCTCCGCAAGCCCGGGCGAAGCAAACCCTGCCTTGCAGGCAGCTGCCTGCCCCATCTCTCCCTCCCTGAAGCTCAGCTGCTGGCCTCCGACAGCTCACCCCCAGGCTGCGAGCCTCCCCCAGGCTGCGAGCCTCCCCCCGGCCTCGTCTGCCGAACCGAATGCGGTGCTTCTCCCCTCCGCAGCTGCACCCCTGTGCGTCGTGCTGCCCCAGGCAGGCAGAGACCCGCAGCGGGGGCGAGGGCTGACGCCCCCCCCCGAGGCTCTGCGCTAGACAACAGACACTCCGGGAGAAGGAAGAGGCTTTATGTGACGGCAGGGGCAGGTCGGGTGTGGGGGAATCTCCTCCTCGTGCTGGCAGCAGCCCCCCCCGGGGTACGGGGCTGCGTGCTGGCGGCTCCCAGCCCCTCCACGCCGCTCGGGGTGGGCTCCCCACGGCTCCATGCGCCGCTGCTGCACCGGCGGTGCAGGAAAAAGTCCGTTCTGCCCAGAAACGCTCAAGGTCCCTTAGGTCAGCGTGTCCTCGCTCCGCACGTACTCCCCGACGTCGGCCTGGTGGAACACCACGATGGCCATGGGGTCCACCTTCCGGCACTCCTGCGTGGACTTGGCGGCCACCCCGAAACCCTGCGGGGGGATGAAAGGAAAAGCGAGAGAGAGTTTTCCCTGCGCCCCAGCCCTGGAAAACGCGTGGGCTGCGCCGGCCACTCACCAGCGGGACGTCGGCCATGGAGTACACCACCACGCCCTGGTACTGGGCCGTGTTCTCCGTGATGCGCCCCAGGCCCGACTTGAGGACGTGGTTGCCGTAGAGGAAGGACTGCTCCGAGCCGGGCTTCACCCACACCTTGTACTGCAAGAGAGGCCCAGAGCGGTGAGGGGCTGGGGGGGCCCGGCGCGGGGCAGGGGGCGGCCGGGGGGGGCCGCGTCCCACCTTGGCGTAGGGCGCGAGGAAGTCCAGGGCCGTGACGCTGAGCCGGAACTTCTGCGTCTTGGTGAACTTCCCGAAGCAGGTGCCCGGCGACACCAGGCTGTCCCGGGGGACGCTGGCAGCCACCTTCAGCAGCTTCTCGCTGTGGGGAGCGGCGGGGGGCAGAGCTGGAGCGGCTCCCGGGCCAGCAGCCCCGCGCGGGCCGGCACCGGAGCCCCCCCGTCGGCCCTGCCCGGCCCCCGCCGCCGTCCCCGCTCACCTCAGGTAGTAGACGCGGTCGCGGTGCAGGCGGAAGCAGTAGGTGCCATCGGGCCGGTCCACCAGCAGCTGGATGTTCTCACCGATGCTGCGGGGACAGAGCCCGTGAGCCCGGCCCCGGTGCCCGCTCCCGGCCCCGGTTCCCCCCCCCGCCGCGGCTCCTCTGGTGGCCGCGCCCAGCCCTGCCGCTCCCCAGCCCCGTGCCCGGTCCCCCCGGTCCCCGCGCCCTCACTATTTCCCCAGCTTCTCGAAGACCGCCCGCGTCTCCGCCTCCGTCAGCGGCCGCATCGCCCCGCGCCGCACACGCGGGGCCGCGCCGGAACCGGAAGCGGCGGAAGCGGCGGAAGCGGAAGCGGCGCGGCGGCCCATCGAGACGGGGCGGGCAGAGCGGCGCGATGGCGGTGGCGGCGGAGGAGGCCCGGCTGCTGGCCTGGCTGCGCGGCCCGGCGGCGGCGGGGCCCGGCGGCCCCGAGCTCTCCGCCTACGTGGCCGAGCTGGCGGCGCTGGGGCTGGCGGAGCTGGGCCGGGAGCCGGCGCGGCTGGCGGCGGAGCGGGCGCGGGTGGGGGCGGAGACGCGCCGCCTGGCCTTCGAGCACTACCGGGCCTTCATCCGCTCCGCCGAGTGCACCGGCCGCGCCGGCCGCGGCTTCGGCGGCATCGAGAGCCGCCTCGGCAGCCTGCTGGGCCGCCTGCCCGCCCTCCAGGACGCCTGCCGGTGCGGGGACGGGCGGAGCGGGGCAGCGGGGGCAGCCGGGGCGGGCCCCGGCAGGGGCTGGGGTGGGAGCGGGGTGAGCGGGGGCTGGGGCGGGAAGGCACGGGTGGAAATGGGGGGGGAGCAGAAAGGAGTGGGGAGGGGGCGAGGCTGGGGCAGGGTCTGAGGGGGCAGGAGCAGCCCTGGGGGGTGAGAGGGGTCCTGGTGCTGGGCCCAGTAGGGATCGGGGCCGGCTGGTACTGGGGGCAGAGGCAGCACTGGGAGGGGGCCCTGGACGGCGCTGGGGAGAGGCCAGTGTGGGTGGGAGGGTCCCGCGCTGATCCCGTCCCGATCCCGCAGGAACTTCATGCGCGATGCCGAGGAGATTGCCTGCAGCCGGCGCATGAACAGCCTGACGCTGAACCGGCACACGGAGATCCTGGAGATCCTGGAGATCCCGCAGCTCATGGACACCTGCGTCCGCAACGGCTACTACGAGGAGGCGCTGGAGCTCGCCGCCTACGTGCGCCGGCTGGAGAGGAAGCACAGCAGCATCCCCGTGATCCAGGTAGGCCCCGCTCTGCCCCTGCCCCGCAGCCACCCCGTGCCTGGTCCCCGCGGCTGAGGCCTCTCTCCCGCCCCAGGGCATCGTGGACGAGGTGCGCCAGTCCGCCCAGCTGATGCTGAACCAGCTCATCCAGCAGCTCCGCACCAACATCCAGCTGCCGGCCTGCCTGCGGGTCATCGGCTACCTGCGGCGCATGGACGTTTTCACGGAGGCCGAGCTGCGCATCAAGTTCCTGCAGGCGCGGGACGCCTGGCTGCGCTCCATCCAGGCCTCCATCCCTGACGATGACCCCTACTTCCACATCACCAAGACCATCGAGGCCTGCCGCGTCCACCTCTTCGACATCGTCACCCAGTATCGCGCCATCTTCTCCGACGAGGAGCCGCTCCTGCCCCCGGAGGGACAGGCCCTCAACGAGGGGGCCATCTTCCACGGCTGGGTGCTGCAGAAGGTCTCCGAGTTCCTGCGCACGCTGGAGCGCGATCTCCGGCGCGGAGTGGGCGGCCGCCTGGACTCGCTGCTGGGGCAGTGCATGTACTTCGGCCTCTCCTTCAGCAGGGTGGGGGCCGATTTCCGCGGGCAGCTGGCCCCCCTCTTCCAGCGCGTGGCCGCCGCCGCTTTCGGGAAGGCGGTGGAGGAGGCGGTGGAGAAGTTTCGGGAGGAGATGAATTCCTACACGCTCATCTCCGCCCCGGCCGTCCTGGGGGGCAGCACCGGGGTGCCGGTGCCCACGGCCCAGCCGGGGACGCTGCAGCCGCCCATGGTGCTGCTGGACTTCCCACCCCTCGCCTGCTTCCTCAACGGCCTCCTCGTCGCCTTCAACGACCTGCGGCTCTGCTGCCCCGTCGCCCTGGCCCAGGACGTCACCGCCTGCCTGGAGGACGCGCTCGGCGAGGTGAGGCGCCGGGAGACGGAGCTGTGCCTTGTCCCGGGAGAGCACGGGGATGGGCTGGTCCTGCCCCAAGTGTTCGTAGGATAAAATCATAGAACCTTTGAGGTTGGAAAAGACCTTTAGGAGCATCGAGTCCAACCGTTAACCCAGCACTGCCAAGCCCACCACTAAACCCTGTCCCTAAGCACCGCATCTACACGGCTTTTAAATACCCCCAGGGATGGGGACTCCACCACGCCCCTGGGCAGCCTGTGCCAGTGCTGGACAACCCTTTGGGTGAAGAAATTTTTCCAAATATCCAGTCTAAACTCCCCTGGCGCAACTTGAGGCCATTGCCTCTCATCCTATCACTTGTTACCTGGGAGAAGAGACCGACCCCACCTCTCTACACCCTCCTTTCAGGCAGTTGTAGAGAGCGATGAGGTCTCCCCTCAGCCTCCTTTTCTCCAGGCTGAACAACCCCAGGTCCCTCAGCCGCTCCCCATCAGCCTTGTGCTCCAGACCCTGCCCCAGCTCCGTTGCCCTTCTCTGGACACGCTCCAGCCCCTCCATGTCTCTCTGGGAGTGAGGGGCCCAACACTGAACACAGCATTCGAGGTGCGGCCTCACCAGTGCCGGGCACAGGGGACGATCACTGCCCTGCTCCTGCTGGCCACGCTATTCCTGACACAAGCCAGGATGCTGTTGGCCTTCTTGGCCACCTGGGCACACTGCTGGCTCATGTTCAGCTGGCTGTTGACCAACACTCCCAGATCCTTCTCTGCTGGGCAGCTTTCCAGCCGCTCTTCCCCAAGCCTGTAGCGTTGCGTGGGGTTGCTGTGGCCCAAGTGCAGGACCCAGCACTTGGCCTTGTTGAACCTCACACAATCCGCCTCAGCCCATCAATTCTCTTTATCCTTGTGGTTGGGGGGTTGTCTGCAGTCAGAATTAATGATTCTCCGGTTAATTAATGACTCTGCCTTTCGCCCCAGGTGACCAAAACCATCCTGGCCTTCCATCGTGCGGAGGAGGCGGCTTTCAGCGGGCGGGAGCAGGAGCTCTTTGCTCAGTTCTGCACGGCTTTCCTGGAAGACCTGCTGCCCTACCTGAACCGTTGCCTCCAGGTCCTCTTTCCCCCGGCACAGATTGCACAGGCGCTGGGTGAGACCCCGGGGGATTGCGTCTCGTGGGGGGGGAGCCACAGGTGGGGGCAGAGCCGCCATGGCGGCTCTGCCCCCACCCGTGGCTCCCCCCGAGACATACTGGGTCCTGTCTTGCTGTTGCCACCTCTGGGGGGCTTCCCCCTTGCCCGTGGGCCCCCACCCGAGCCCCCCTCTCCCTCTCTGCCCGGCGTCCCCCCCACCCAACTGCAGCGCTTCGGCCGCCTGGGCCGCATCGACGCGGTGGCAATCAGGGAGCCGCTGGCTTTCCTCCTGCCAGCGCCGCCTGAGGAAGAGCCAGCCCAGGAGAGCACCCCACGCCTGGAGGAGGAAGAGGAGGCCGTGCCCGGGGAGGCCCTGCCTGCGCGCCGGCAGGAGACCCCTCCCGGGGGTTCTCCGCTGCCGGACGTCCCGGCGGCCACGGGGTAGCGGGGCTGCGGCTGGGCCGGGCTGTGTCACCCCGAGACCCCCTTCCCTTGGGGCTGAAGTGGCCGCTGCTCGCCTTCCCGCTGCCTGCACCCCTGCCCGTAGCCCCTCCTGCCTGCACCGGGCGGCCCCCCCCCCGTTCCCCGCTCCCGCCTGCCCCGGACGCTGCGCCGCCCTCCGGCCGCCAGGGGGCGCCCTCCCGCCCCCCTGCCCCGCGCCCCTTGTGGCGCCCCGCGGCCACCGTAGCTGCGCGCGCAGGCCCGGGTCTCCATGGCGGCGGCGCTGGCGGCGGGGCGGCGGCTGGCGGGACGGGCCCGGCCGGGCCCTCCGGGCCGCGGGTGCGGGGACGGGGCGGGCTGGGGCGAGCGGGAGCGCTCGTACTGGCGGGCGCTGCGGCGGAGGGTGCTGGGCCCGCCCGCCCCGCCCTTCGCCGACCCCTGCCAGGTGGGCGCCCCGGTGCTGCGCGCCGCCGCCGCCGCCGTGGCCCCGGAACGGTTGGGCGGCCCCGAGCTGCGGGAGCTGGCGGCGGCGCTGGCGGCCGGGCTGCGGCGCGGGCCGTGCCTGGGGCTGAGCGCCCCGCAGCTGGGCGTGCCGCTGCGCGTCTTCGCCGCCGAGCTGTCCCCCGGCCGCTGCCGCCGGTACCCGCCGGCGCTCCGCCGCGCCCACCGCATCGAGCCCTTCCCGCTCCGCCTGCTCGTCAACCCCGCGCTCCGCGTCCTCGACGCCCGGCTCGTCACCGCCCCCGAGGGCTGCGCCAGCCTCAAGGGCTTCTCCGCCTACGTCCCGCGCCACTGGGCCGTCCACGTCTCCGGTACGGACCCCCCCGGCCCTGCCTGCCCCCCCCGGGGGTCCGCCCTGCCCCGCCCCGATGGGACACCACCCCCCACTCTCACCCGGGTCCCCCCACCCCCATAGCACCCAGTGCTCTCCCCCCCAACAGCCGCTCTCACGCAAGTTCCCCTTGCCCCCAACTCCCACCCACTGCCCCCCTCCCGCCCCACTGCCGCTCTCCCGGGCAGCAGGCGTGGACGAGCACGGGGAGCCGGTGAGCTGGGAGGCGACGGGCTGGGCCGCCCGCATCGTCCAGCACGAGATGGACCACCTGGATGGCATCCTCTACATCGACCGCATGGACCCCCGCACCTTCACCAACGTCGCCTGGATGGAGCTCCTGGACTGACGCCCGCCGCCCCGGCAGGCAGGTGCCCGGCCATCGCCCGCGTCTCTCCCGCCTCGCGGTGGGGCGCTGGGGCTCCTCCAGCGCGGCGCTGGGTGCCCGTCCTCGTCCCGGCCGAAGCAGCGGCGTGGAGCCACGGCCCCGGGGCTCCCGCTCGGGGTTACTGCAGCCAATACACCCTGTGAGGACTCCGAGCGGCTCCTGCCCCTTCCTGCCTGCCTTCCCCGGGCCCGGCTGCTCCCCCTTGCACCTGAAATTATTTTATGGGTCTAGGAACAAGGCCTGCTGCCGGGGCTGTGCTGGGGGTGGGGGGCATGCCCCTCTCCGGGGCTCGTTTGGGGGCCCGAGGCCACGGCGTGGGCAGCGGCGGAGGGCAGGCAGGTGCTGGCTGTGCTGGGCGAGGTGCCGCGGTGGAGGGCAGCAGCCGGGGCACAGCGCGGGGCACCAGGATGGGGCTGGGGGGACACGGGGTGCTGGCTGTGGGGCTCACAGGCTGGCAGGAGCCCTCAGGGCTTGTCCCCAGGCAGGGGACTGCTCCGAGCACCAGAGGCTCGGGGGGGGCAAAGCCCCGAGCAGCCCCACACCTCCCTGCACAGGCACAAATCCCTGGCCGGGACGGCTGGAGCACGGGGAGCCCCGCACCCCACCGGGGGACAGGCAGAGCCGGAGGCCTCGGCCCTGGGGCAGCGTGTGATGGGGGGCAGGGGGGGCCGGGCTGGGTCCCCGCGCGTGGTCAGAGCCTCAGGGAGGGGCCGGGCACGGGCTGAAGCTTTTGGATTGTTTTTATTTTCATATAAACAAGACAGAACCCAAAGCAGCATTAATTTAAAAAATAAAAAAGAGCAGGAAGAAGAGTGGGGCACAGCCGGGGGGAGCACCCGGCCGCCCAGGTCATGCTCAGGCCCCCCCGGTAGTGTCAGCCCCCCCGCGCCGTGCCCCCGCGCCCCGCCGGGCGCTGCAGTGCGATGGGGCGAGTAGTGTGCGGAAGATGAACCTGTTTGGCACGGCCGGCGTGGTGTGGCGGGGCGGGGGGGCACAGCGGGGGCCCTGCCGCCCCAGCCCCACACCCCCACATACGCGCACACCCCGCACCCACACCCCTTTAACCTTCCTGTCCAAAATCCTCCGTGAATTTCTTCACCTTCAGGAGATCGTCGGCGTTGACGGTGGGGCGGGTGGTGGCCAGCGAGCGCAGCATGTCCGACTGCAACACAGGGAGGGGGCGGGGAGCTGAGACCGGGCACCGGGGGGGGGGTGGCACCGGGCAGGGACCCCCCCCACGGCAGTGCCACCTGGCGCAGGCAGCTCTGCCCGTCCCTGGGGGGTCTGGGCCGGGCCCTGCACCCCAGCGAGGCCGAGGGCTGGTGCCTTCACCCCGCAGCAGCGCTGGCTCTGGGGGTGGGAGCTGCCCGGAGGAGCCCAGGCCCTTCCCCAGCACCCAGCCCCGGCCCGGGGGGCTCAGCGCCCCGGGGAGGGGGCAGGCGGGAGGCCTCTCCCCTCGGGGAGCGAGGAGCCACAGCCCCTGCTGGCGGAGGGACAGGGAACCGGCAGGGCCGGGGCCGCAGCACTGCTGTGCCGGGGCCAGCCTCCACCCGGCAGGACGGGCGCCCAGCCCCACGCCGCCGCGGTGGCGGCGGCCGCGCTCACCATGCAGACGATGGGCTCCATCAGCTTGTCGCTGGGCACCTCCATCCAGGTCATCTCGGTGGCGCCCGGGTCGCCGGGCGAGCACGGCGTCAGGAGGTCGTCCACGAAGGTGCCGGGCGTGGTGCGGGAGGGACCGCGGACCTGCGGCAGAGCCAGGCGGCACGGCGCTCGTGGGCGGGATGACAGCCACGGCACCGACGCCGGCCGTGGGGCTGCCCCGGGGACGGACCCCCCCCCGGCCGGGAGCAGCCCCCGCTCACCTTCTTGAAGTGCGTGGCCGACTGCACCTTGCGGACGGGCTGCATCAGGGCGTCCCGCACGATGATGCTGATGTCGGCCCCCGAGTAGCCGTCTGTCTTCCGGGCCAGCTCCTGGATGTTGGCCTCCGTCAGGCAGTGCGGGGTGTTGCCCAGATGCAGCTTGAACATCTGGGCCCGGGCCGCCTCCTCGGGCAGCGGGATGTAGATGCGCTTCTCGAACCTGAGGGCAGTGCGGGCGGGTGCGCGGGGGGGTGAGCCCCACGCCGCCAGACCCTGCCGGGACAGGGCCCCCCGTGTCCGGGAGCCGGAGGGGGGGAGCTGTGCCCCACTCACCTTCTCCTGATGGCCGAGTCCAGCACCCAGGGGATGTTGGTGGCACCCAGCACCAGGATCCCATCGCTGCTGTTCCCCACACCTGCCCGGGGACACAGACAGCTCAGAGCAATCCCCAGGGAACCACGGGACGCTTGGCAGCTTCTCCCACGCCTGCCCCGTCCTGCTCCCCCCCCCGCCCCACGCCGGCTCGTCCCCCCGCCCGGGGAAGCCCCACACACCCTGCATCTGCACCAGGAACTCCGTCTTGATGCGCCGGGCCGCCTCGCTCTCATTCTCGTTGCGGGAGCCGCACAGCGAGTCCACCTCATCGATGAAGATGATGGAGGGCTTGTGCTGCCTCGCCAGCTCAAAGAGGTTCTTCACCAGCCTGGGCACAAAGGCAGGGGACGGGGTCCCCGCTCAGGGACCCTCCACAGCACCGACACCGCCCAGAGCCCGTGACAGCCCCGGGGCGAGGAGCCCCGCACACCACCGGCTCCTCCTGCCCCTGCCTGCCCCGGCAACCCTGCGCTGGCAGCGAGGGGGCGAGCGCCGTGCCGGGAGAAGGGCCATCCCCAGGCTGTGGAGCCTCAGGAGGGGTCTCTCCTGCCCTCCCCTGGGACCCGTTATCTGGTTAACGGGGCTCACCCGTGCTGGTGGCTCCCCTGCCCCAGCCACAGCTCTGGCACTGCCAGCCCGGCTGGCGAGGAGGCCGGGAGCCAGCCGGCAGCAGCCACACATCCCTCCTACCAGCTTACTTCTCGCTCTCTCCCAGCCACTTCGACATCAGGTCTGAGGAGGACACGGAGAAGAAGGTGGAGTTGTTGGCCTCGGTGGCCACGGCCTTGGCCAAGTAGGACTTGCCGGTGCCGGGAGGCCCGAAGAGCAGGATCCCTCGCCAGGGCGTGCGCTTCCCTGTGACAGAGACCAGCGTCACCGCTCCCCCTTCCCTGCGCAGGCCGGATCCGCGTTGGCCCACAGGGACACGGGTCCCCGCTGCCCAGGGTCACCTCCCCGCACACGCTCGCCCCAGCTGCCGCCCCACGGCACCTTCTCCGTGGGCGAGTGGCAGCCGCGGCGCTGCCGTGACTCTCACCGGTGAACAAGTGTGGGAACTTGATGGGCAGGATCACGGCTTCCTTCAGGGCTTCCTTGGCTCCCTCCAGGCCGGCCACGTCACTCCACCGCACGTTGGGCTTCTCCATCATGATGGCACCTGCGAGGGGCGGGTCTGCTCACGCGGCCCCACGGAGACTGGCACCACGCTCCCAATGTCTGCCGAGAGCCGGGAGAGCCAGAGCCCCCATCCCTGCCCACACCTCCCCCCCACCAAACCCCCCCACCCCACACCAACCCCGCTGCCCCTTGGCATGGAGCTCGGTTTGGGGGCTCCCCTGGCACCCAGGCCCACAGCCTGTCCCCCCTCCCCGCAGCCACCCCTCGCAATGGCCGTTGGGGAAGCCCTCCGCTGACAGCCGGCACAACCGTGCGTGCCGGGGCCACCGCAGCCCCTCACCCATCAGCTGCTCCTGCAGCTTCTTCTTTTCGGGGTTCTCGCCCTCGCTGTCACTGTCGCTCCTGGGGAGAAGGGACACGGGTCAGGAGAGGGACCGGCCCCGGTGTGGCAGCAGGGTCCTGCCAGCTCCGCCGTCGGGCAGGGGGGGCCCTCGCAGCCCCACGCACCCCTTGTTATCATTCTGGGACTCTTTCACCGGCTTCTTGCCCTGCTTGTCCTTGCTGCGCAGGTACTCCTTCAGCTTCTCCGCCCGGTCCAGGTACTGCATGCACTTGGCTCGGATGCTCTCCTTCGCCTTGTCGCTGTGAGCTTCATCTGCAGAGACCCCCCCCCCCCAGGCATCACCCGCGGCCCCGCGCCACGGCCGGCAACGCCGCGGCCCCCTCCGGAGCCCCCCCCGAGCCCCCCGGGCTGTAGCCGGGGGCCACCGGCCCCGTCTCACATTTGATGGCGTGCAGGAAGTACTCCACGGCGTGCTGGTACAGCCGCAGCGCCTCCTCGTAGTTCTTGGCCTTGTCCTCCTCGGTGGCTTTGGTGACCAGGTCGATGGCTTTCTGGCGGGGGAGGGCACGGCGCCGTGAGCCGGGCAGCGGCACCGGGGCCAGAGCAGGACCAGGCCCTTCCCCGCCCCGGGGGGGGCCGCGCCGGGCCTGCTCGCACCGGGGCAGCCAGCGGGGGCCCCTTCCGCAGCGCCCGGCAGGACGGGGCCCGCCTTCCCCCCCCCCCCGCCGCCCCGGCAGGGCACGGGGCAGGATGAGGCCGCCCCAACGGGGCCTGGCACCGGGACGGAGTGAGGCCGCTCCCCGATCGGCACCGGCACCGGCTCAGGCCTTTCCCCGACCGTCACCGCGCCGGGGCAGGGTGAGGCCGTTCCCCGGCCGGCGCCGGCACCAGGGCAGGGAGAGGCCTGGCCCCCCCCCCCCCCGCCCCCAGCCGGCACCGCACCGGCACCGGGGCCGGGTGAGGCCTTCCCGGCGAGGCCTCACAGCGGGGCGGGAGGAGGCCCCGCCAGGGCCCGGGCCGGGGGAGGCGCAGGCGGAAGCCGAGCCCCAGCCCCGGCCCCGGCAGCCCCCGGCCCGCCCCGCCCGCGTACCTGCAGGGTGGACGTTGTCATCTCATCGCCCGGTGTCGCCGCTCCTGGCGCGGCCCGGCCCGGCGGCGGCGGCGGCGGCGGCGGGGCCCGCGGGACCGCCCGCGACTGCGGCTGTGCGCGCCAGCGCCCCCTGCCGGCACCCGCCGGCACCTGCGCCGCGGGGCGGGGCCTCACCGGGACACGCCCCCCCCGCGCACCCCGCCCCTGGGGCCCGCCCGTGCCCCCGCATAGACAGACAGACAGACAGACAGACACCCCCACACACGCGTGGGCACACCCGCACCCGACACGTGTGCGCACCCACGGGCACCCCGCACGTGCACACCTACAAACACCGGTACGCGCGTGCACACGCACCCATGTAACCCCCCAAACCACCCGTGTCCGTGTGTGTGCGTGCGCGTGTGCCCCGCCCGTGCACCCCCGTGTGCCCCCAGGGCACGCCCACACACAGCGTACACGGGTACACGGCGTGTGCCCCCCCACGCGTGTGCACACCCACAGCGTGTGTACCCCCCACACCCCTTGCTGGACCCCAGTGA
The DNA here is from genome assembly GCF_034638445.1 of Ciconia boyciana. Taxonomy (NCBI): domain Eukaryota; kingdom Metazoa; phylum Chordata; class Aves; order Ciconiiformes; family Ciconiidae; genus Ciconia; species Ciconia boyciana. The sequence continues at coordinate 45,443,846 of NC_132942.1, read as the reverse complement.
GCTCCCCGGCCCCCTGCTCCAGCCGGGGGTCCCTGGGCCAGCAGTGGCCCCCGGGCCAGCCCAGCCCAGCGCCATCCCATCTCCTCCCCACGCGCCAGCTCCTCGCCGGAGGGGCCTGGGACCAGCGTTGCCCCCCCTGGGCTACCCCACAGGGGAGTGGGCCACCTGCTGCGGCCCCCACCCTGGCCCGGCCGTGCTGCTGGGTTGTGTCCCCCCCCAATACCTGGGGGTGTCTGTGCCCACCGAGGAGCCCCCCAAGGCTGCTCCTCCCCGGGCTGAACCGGCCCCGCTGCCCCAGCCGCTCCCACTACGAGACACCCCAGTCCCCCAGTACAGCCCAGTCCCTCTTGTACCGGGCAGCCCAGCACTGCCCACCCCCCACCCCCCACATGTGCCACACTGGGAATTAACTGACCCCCAGGCAGACACACACCCCGTGGCACCCACAGCCCCCCGCTGCCGCAACCCAGGCACCCCCAGAGTGAGACTCAGAGACCCCAGAAAAGGCAATATCTGATATAAATAGCGATTTACAAAGAATACAAAAATAGAAGGGGGGGGTGGCGCCTGGGGCCGGGAAGGGGGGGTCTGTAGTGCTTACGTGCGAGCCACGATCCCGGGCTGGGGGTCTGGCACCCCACAGCCCCCCCCCCGGGACCCCCCGGCACCCGGCCAGCGCAGCCCCACGGGAAGCAGAAAAATGTGCGGGGGAGTTTGGCTGAGGGGGTAACAGGGTCTCAGCTGGGAGGGGAGACCCCGGGGGGGCTCCCCCGGCACCCCGGGGCGCGGGAGCTGCCCCCCTGGGAGGGAGGGAAAGTACAAAAAGCGAAAGTGCATCAATCTACGCGTCCTGCCCCAAACCCGCAGAGCAGCTCCCGGGCAGGGGGCACAGGCTGCAGCGTCCGGGGGGGCTGCGGGGCCGGCGCAGCTCCGGGGGCATCGGCCCCGGGGGCTCCCCAGCAGCCCCAGCCCCTCTGCCCAGGGCGGCGGAGACACAACATTTGTTTTCTGGCTTTGGGGGTTCACTGCCGCACCCTGCCCCAGCCCGGCGGGCAGCAGTGGGGGGGGGGGGGCTGCTGAGCCCCTGCCTGCACCCCCGGGGGTGCTGCAGGGACGAGCACCCCGGGGCTCGAGGCAGCCCCCTTTGTACCCGTGAGTGCCCCCAGTGAGACAAGCGTGTGTGTGTCCCCCCCGAGCAGGGCACGGGGACCCTGTGCCGCAGCAACGGGGGGGCCCCGCGGCCCAAGCCCCGTCCCATGCGGGGACAATGCGACCCCTCTTTGGGGGAGCCCCAAGGCAGGGAGGGCGCTGGGTCCCCCCGATGTGGGGTGGGGGGAGCAGCGGGGGGCCCCAGGCGTCGGGGCCGGGCTCGCCCCGCTCCAAGGCACAGGCGGTGAGATCAGCGATGGCTTCAGGCCCAGGGGGATTAAAGCTGGTGTCTGTGCCCCGGCCCCCCCGGCACCGGGGGGCTGGGACTGCCGGTGGGGAGCAGGAGAGGGTCGCCCCCTCCCAGGGCAGCCGTCCTGCCATATCCCCGGCGGCTCTCAAGGTGGCAAATCCCGGCCCCGGCAAGGCACTGGTGGGGCAGGAGGGGCAGGGGGGGTCCCCTCCGTTTTCCCCGGCTGGTTTGTGGTGGGGGAGGCGGGCGGGGGCCAGGGCCACCTACGCCAGCAGCCCCATGCGGGTGACTTTGGCCGAGAGGAAGGTGTGCAGGATGAAGACGATGGGCTTGGGGCAGGAGTGCAGGTCCAGCGCCTGGGGGGGGGGAGACGGAGAGCGGCGTCAGCCCCCCCCACCAGCACGCCAAACCCCGCGGGGGGGCACCGGGGGTCTCGCAGCTGGGGCCGGAGGCTCCCAGCCAGCGGCACCCAGGGGGTCCGGGCAGCCGCGGTGCTGCAGGAATGGGGGGAAGGAAGCAGGAGCCACCCCCGGAGGAAGACCCCCCCCCAAAATCGGGGGGTGAGCCCGGCCGCCCCCTCCTCACCAGCTCCCCCTCGGGGCCCCCGAAGTCCAGGTAGAGGGTCCTGATGCCGTCGTCCGCCGACATCTTCAGCTTCTCGTAGGGGTAGCGGAAGAGGATGCTGCCGCCCGGCTCCTCCCGGCAGATGGTGAAGCCGTCCTCGTAGTGGATGGAGAGCTGCACCTCCTGCCCGCCCAGCGCGCAGCCTGCGGGTACGGGCAGGGCTCAGCCCCCCCTGCCCGCTCTGCTGCCTGCGGGACCCCCCGGAGCGGAGGTCCCTGCCGGGCTGCCCAGGTCCTGCTGCACCCCAGAGCCCCAGGAGGGAAGGGGGGGGGGGGCGTCCCCGAGGGTCCCCCCCCGCCCCAGCACTCACCCACGGACACCTCCTTGATCAGCTCGGCGGCGGCGTGGCAGCCCTGCACGAGAACGCGCGTCCAGGAGGAGAGGTCCCGATGGGTCTCCACACGGAAGACGTGCATCTCCACGCCCTGGCGAGAGCCCGTCCGGGTGGCGAAGGTGAGCTCCGAGCCCAGGGCGGGCGAGCGGCGGCCCGAGCCCGAGTGGACCAGCCTGGGGGGGGACGACGACGGGTGGAGGGGGGTCAGGGGCACCATGGCAGCGCCAGCACCACGCCGCCCCATCAGCGTTTCGGGGTCTCCCTCCCCGCTCTGGGGAGATTCGGAGCCAAGACACGAGGGGAGGAGCTGGACGTGGCTGAGGGGAGCCAGTCCCCAGGGCACGCAGGCGGACGGGTCCAGCCCCCCCAGCCCACCTGGTAGCCACCAGCGGGTAGCTGTGGCAGGGGGAGGCCCAGGCGTCCCTGGTCCAGGGCATGCTGTCGTACAGCAGCAGGTCCTTCTCCGTCACCGCCATGAGGACCGGCCGCCACTGCTGCCGCCCTCCGTCCAGGCGCGCCTGGAAGAGACGGTGAGGGGCGCTGGGGGTGGCAGGCACCCGCCGCTGCCCGGGCACCCCGCTCCCCGCACCCACGTCCGGGCTGACCCGGAGCCAGCGGCTCCGCATTGCCAGGCTCTCGGCAGCGTCCACGTAAAGCTGTGCCAGGCGCTGCCACGGGCGGCCGTCCGGGAAAGCCGAGGGATCCCACCGCCGGGGCCGAGCTCACCGCGGTGCCCGGGCAGGCTGCGGCTCTCGGGCAGGGAATTCGCAGGAAAGCGAGGGAGCGGTGAGCATCTCCGGCCGGGAAATCCCAGCGGGAGAGGGGCTGAGGGCACGGGAAGCGCTGCCTTCGCTTGGGCCAGGGGACAGGAGAGCGGCTGAGCCCGGCGCTCAGGCCGGCGGCAGGGCTCTCCGGCAGCTGCGCGGCTGCACCCGCAGCCCCGTCGGCGCTGCTGTCCCCGGGGACGGTGCCGGGCAGCGCCTGTCCCCAGAGCAGCATCTTCGGCACAGCCCCGGCGGCACGTACCTGCTCGGCCAGCCAGGCGATGTGCTTCACCTCCCTGCCGCCGGCTGCGGCGCCGCCGGTGCCCAGCATGGCGTTGAGCTCGGCCAGGACCTGGGGGAGCAGGGCGGTGATGTTGGCGTGCAGGGCCGTGAACCAGGAGTGCGCCGTCGCCGTGTCCTTGCAGCGCAGGACCAGGGTGTTCCTGCTGTCCGGCGAGTGCAGCTCGATCAGCCTGCGAGGGGACGGGGCGCTGGGTGGTGCCTGTGCCCAGCCCGGCAAACTGGCCGCACTGGTTTGCGGCTCCGGTTGTGCCGGGGAGCCGCCAGCGCAGCCTGGCACCAGCCCCTGCCAACAGGCAAAGCCGGGGGGGAATTTGCAGGGCCCCCCCCTCTCCGTGGGCAGGGGAGGCTGCCAGCCGGCCGGGGCGGGGGGGACACGGCACAGCCCCGGCGCCGGCCGAACCCCCCGGACTTTCCTTTCACGGCTCGGCAGGGGAAGCGGGAGGTGACGGCTGCGGCGAGGGGCAGCCCCCAGCCCTGTCCCGGGGGGGGTCCGTGGGGAGCGGGGCCCCACACGCCGGCAGCCCCTGGGTTTGGGGGTCACGGGCAGCCCCTGCCCTCACCTGTTCTCCAGGTCGGGCATGCTGAGGTTCCGGGCGGCGAAGCACATCTTCAGGGGGATCACCTTGCGGTCGCGGGGGCCCTGGTGCTGGGGGGAGCCCGAGTCCTCGCTGCCGCTCAGGCTGGGTGACTGCGGGGCGGCCCCCTCCCACGGCAGGTCCGACACCAGCGAGGGCTTCTTGATGTAGGGGGTCACCTCCCGCATGAACTTCACTGTGGGGGCAGGAGGGGGAACGCGTTAGGGACGGGCAGGGACCCCGCACCCCTGTGCCGCAGCCCCGCACCCCGGGGATGCTCTGACCACGGGGGTGTCTTGTCGTGTCCGTCCCCCCCCAGCACGCGCGGGGTCTCGGCCAGCCCTGGGGGGGGCTGCGGGACGTCCCCCAGCGGCACCGGCACGGCCCACGCCGCGGGGAGCCGAACTCGCCCCCGGCCTCGTGCCACGGGCAGCAGGCAGAGGACGGGCAGCAGGGAAGGGGCACCCTGCCGTCCCGCCCTGGGGGTGCGGCAGCCCCGGAGAGGCCCTGGGGACCGGGGCACGGCCCAGAGGGTCCCACCCTGGCCCGAGACGGAGACGTCCCGAGTAAAGGACAGGCGCTGGCGGCTCATCCCCGTTACCGGCAGCCGGCGAGGGCGTAGGAAAGGGAAGGCAGCGCAGCACAATGGGGCCGGGCAGGAGGTCAGGCTGCAGCCCATCCTGACCCACCCCGGCCGCCGAGCTGCGAGGACAGCACCGGCCAAGTTTCCAGCGCCGCAGGCGCCGACGGCGAGCTGACCCCGCGCTGCCACGCACGCCGGCCGGCAGCCTGCCTCCGCTCCCGGCAGGACGAGGAGGAGGAGGAGGAGGAGGAGAGTTTGCAGCCAGGACATCCCAGCTCCACGCTCCTCTCCAGGCCAGGCAGGAAGGAAGGAGGCACCGGCTCCTATTCCCCGCCGACCGTCCTTCCCCAAACACCACCCAGCCCAGCCAGAGCAGAGCCCCGGCGAGGTGCCAGCACCCTGGAGCCCATCCCGGCGCCAGACGGGGCGAGCAGGAGCCAGAGCCGGGGAGCCCGGCTCGCCCAGCCCGCCGTGCCACCGTGGGCTCACCAGCGGCTGCACCAGCAGCCACGCTCGGGGAAAGCCCAAGGCCTTCGAGATGCCAGGGAGCGTCAGCTGAGCCGCCTGCCAGAGCAGGGATGAGGCCACGCAGGACGGCACGCTCGGCCAGGCAGGAACGCCGCGAGCGAGCACCGACAGCGGCCTGGGACGCAGCGCCTGCAGCCGGCACTGGACCCCTGCCCGCCACGCTCCCCCCGGACATGGCTCCCCAGCCGGGAGAGCTCGTCCGCCTGCGCAGAGCCCCGGCAGCCCGTCCCCGAAGGAGGAACGTGCTGGGAACAGCAACGTCCGCACGCCCGGGGCGGCGGGGAGTTCAAAATAAACGAACAAAAAAGCAAATAAGCTGCGATCTGTCGCGAAGCGAAGCTCCCCGCCGCTCGGGGAAAGCGGCCGCAGAGCCTGCACGACGCTGCACCGCAGCCAGGCCACCCAGCCCACCGGAGCTTTGCCGGAGCAGGAATGACGGTGGTGGCAAGGCTCGGGTCCCGCTCTCAGCCGGTCGTGGCACCGCCGGACCCCGTGGAGCCGTGGGCAGGCGCCTGCCGCGGCCCAGGGCTCGCCCGCTGCAAATCCCCCCGCCGCGGGGGCTGACGCCTGCCTGCAGCGCGGGCAGGGAGATGCCGGCAGGGATGGGGAGCGGGCAGGCCGGCCCCCCGCCCTCCCGCTGGATTTGCTGAGCTGAGCAGTGCGGTGGGACGCGCTGCCACGAGGCGCTTGTCCTTGCCGCAGGCAGCAAACGAGTTAATATTAGCCTCCCGCCGCGCTGATCCCGGGATTACTGCCGTCCCCGCGCACCCCTAATCCCGCTGCCAGGCCAGGCAGGGCAGGGCAGCGCCGCGGGACAGCGGCAGGGGCGGCAGCTCCCGCTGCGGGGCCGCTCGGCAGCTGTTTGCCAGATGTGGGCACCTGCTTCCACACCAACCGGCAGGCCGGCACCCTCCTTGCCAGCCCCCGGCGGGGCTCCAGCCTGCGGTGCCAGTGCCAACCTCCGCCGCGGCTCGGCCACCGCCTCCCCGAAGGCCAGGCTTGCAGAGAGCTGCCGAGTCGGGAGGGCGAGCGGCCGAGGCGGGCAGCCGGAGGTGCAGGAGCCCAAGCGCCGTGCCGGGGCGCTGCCAGAGGAGCGTGGGCTTGCCGGGGCCACGGCCACTCTGACGGCTCTTAGCAGCGGCTGCGACCAGCAGGCAGGCGCTGCCGGGCTGCGCCGGGTCGGCCGCTGTGGGAAGCGTGCCCCGGCACTGAGCAGATGCACGGGACCGTGTCTGCCGGCGCGGACGGCAGCAGAACCAGCTCCCTGCTTTTGGGGGGACGCAGCTACGGCACGTGCGGGAGCATGGAGCCCCCCGTGCTGGTGGGCACAAAACTGGCACCGGGGTGGTGGCACCTGCAAGCACCTCTTCTGCGTCTGGTGAGCTGGCAGCTGGCGCACAGCTACCCCGGCACAGCCGCTGCCGCCCCGCCTACGCGCTCACCGCAAAGGAAACCCGGTCGCCGGCTGCACCCCTCGCCCGACCTGCCGCAGGAAGGTGCCTGCTCCGGCTGCACGGCAATGTCGGGTTAGCACCGGCCTCGCCGAGGCCGAGCCGCTGTGCACTCCCCGGATGGCATCGGTCTGTCCTCGTGGTCAGAGCCCCTTCCTGCCACCGGCATCGGGAGGGGAAACACCACAGAGGTTTCCCCACGTTTACACACGGGTCAGCTCTTGCAACCAGCCTTCCCCTTTGCCGGCCACCGGGCCTGCCTGCCTACGCGCCGGCCGGCAGGTCTGCCCACAGCTCCCCCGCAGAGGCGGAAGGGCTCCCTTCCCCCAGCGTGCCAGAGCGTGCCGTGCGCCCACGGGCACCCCGGGAGGAAGGCGCCCGGCGCAGGTCTCTGTGCCAAACCCAGGGCAGGGGCCGCCAGCCCCACCGGAGTGCCGGCGCAGGGCCGGTGCTCCGGCGTTCCACCGCCGGCCCCGGCAAAGCCCCGGCACCTGCCTGCGAGCCCTGCCTGCCAGGGCGGTCACACCTCCAGGGGCTAGCAAGGACAGACGGACCGGGGCGGCAGACGTCTTCCCCAGCTCCTCTCCAGGGCCAGCAGATGCCGGCCACCCACCGGACAGTCTCCCGGGGCTGCGGGGCAGCCGCAACCGTGGGACAGGCAGCCCTGCGGCCCTCGGCAGTGAGGAGCACCCCAACACCGGCCCCGGCGGGAAGGGAAGGGGCGGCTGTCGTGGCGCCCGTCGCGGAAGCGAGGGACAAACAGACGGCGGGGCCGGAGCTCCTGCGGGAGAGGATCAAACAGCCGGGTGGCGTGAGACGGGAGCGGGGGGAAGGACGCAGGGGGGAGACAGCAAATCCGGCACCGGGGAGCCACGGGGACCCTCCCTGCCTCCGACGGCGGACGCCGACCTGCGGAGTGTTTAAGAGCCGTGCCCAACGCCACGGCTCCGCCGCAGCCCCTGCAGCCCCCCAGAGCCACCCTGTGCCGGGTGCGGCCGCGCCAGGGAGCCCACCCGCCCGCCCTCGTGCCGGCGCGGCGTGCCGAAGGCAGGCGGGTGAGCGGGAGCACCCGCCACCGGCGTCAGCCCAGCCCAGCCGGGCGCAGGTGACCCAGCCCAGCGCCCGCCGGGCACCGCGTCCACGAAGCAGCCCCACGCACCAGCGGCCGGCCGGCCTCACCGGGATGCCAGGACGGTGCGTGTGGCACCACGGACCCGCGTGGGCCACCCTGACCCACGGCGCGGGGGGCTCGTGTCCTCCCCGCTGCCCAGGGCGCGGTGCCCCACGGCACGAGCCCCGGGCCACGCACCACCGGGCCAGGCGGGTCCTGCCCGAGCTTGTCGGGCTGCCGGGAACAGGTCGGGCAGGAGCCGGTGGCTCCGCCGGGCCAGGTCCGAGCCGGCTGTGCCACGGGCATGGAGCCCAAGGGGACACGGGCAGACCCCAAACCAACCCCCCGGGGCCGCAGCCCTCCCTGGGGACTCAGGGGGCACCAGCACCCACCCCGGGGGCTCCGTCCCCAGAGCTGCCACGGGGGACCCCCTGTCCTGGGGGGGACCCCACAGCCGGGGGACCCCAACTCTGTCCCGGGGGGGCACGGCCAGCAGAGATAGCCCCCTGTCCCCAGCTGGGAGGGGTCCCCGTCCCGCCACAAGCAGGAGGACCCCAGCCAGGGAGGGAGGGGACGCCCCTGTCCCTGTCCCTGTCCCCGTCCCCGTCCCAAGCGGGGCCACGCCAGGGCCCAGTACCGGGGCTGGGGGTTTGGGGGGCAGGACACACGTACCGCGGCCGGGGGGGGAGTGGGGTCCCGCAACCGGAAAAGGGGCCCAAGGGGGGGCCCGGCAGCCCGGTGACAGCGGTAGGGGGGTGTGGGGAGACCCGGTAACGGGGCGGGCACCCGGGAGAGAGCACCGGGGGCCGGTACCGGGGACGCGGCGGGGGGGGAAGGTTAGCCGGTACCTTCGAGGATGACTTCCCTGCCGGCTCGCTTCAGCGCCTGGACGGCTTGATCGTGGGTGGCATCCCGGAGATCGACGCCGTTAACGGCGAGGATGGCGTCGCCCAGACGGAGCGCCCCGCTCCGTTCCGCCGCCAGCCCCGGGAAGATCCGTGAGATGAGCACCGGCATACGATTCTCCCGACCTCCCTTGATGCTGATACCGAGCCCTCCCGCCTCCGCCTTCACCACCCGCACCCTCCGCACGCAACCGGGCGCCGCCTCCGCGTTGCCGTTAACCACGCCGTTAAGCACCGCCGTTTCGCCGCCTCCCGGTTCCGCCGTCAGGCTCAGCGCTTCGCCGCTCAGCTCCGCCGCTACTCGCACCCAACGTTCCCGTAGCAGCAGCTCCAGCAGCCCCGTTTTGCAAGCGCGGGTCCAGACGGCCATGCCGCTTGCCGCCGCCGCCGCCGCACCGGGAGAAGGGGCGGGGTCTGGAGGAAGGGGGCGTGGCGCGGTGGCCACGCCCCCGCCCGCATGGCGCGCTGCGGTAGGCTCTGCGCGGCGGGAGAGGCGGGATTACGACGCTCCTCCCCTCCCTCCGGCGCGACCAATCGCAGCAGCGGCGGCGGCACGCCGCCGCTGCTGCGATTGGTCGCGCCGGAGGGAGGGGCGATGAAGCCCCGCCCCGCACCCCATTTCCCGCCCCGCGCTTTATTTCCCGCCCCGCTCTCCATTTCCCGGACTCTGCCTAAAGCCCCGCTTAGCAAAGCCGCGCTCCCCCCTCGCTCGCTTATTTCTAGGAAAACCAGCCGGCAGCTGCTCCCAGAGCCCGAATTTTCCCCTCGTCGGGCATGGGGAGATGTCCTTTGGGGGTACAAGGGAAAGGAAAGGACGGGGAGCCCCCAAATCCTGCTTCCTCCAGGCACAGCGGTGCCGTCCCCGCACCGCTGGCACTGCCAAACTTCAGCGCTAACCCACCCGCTGAAGGACGGGTACGGTCCTTCACGGTCCTGCCCACCCGTTGAAGGAAGGGACGGTACGAGCGCAAACTGGAAAGAGGGTACTGGTGTGACTGGAAGGGCTGGAGGAGAAAGCACCCGGGTTTCCAGCCAACAGCCGCCGCAGAGCTGCATGTGCCGGGACCCCCACTACACCCCGATCCCACCGGCACGCAGCTGCGAGCACCTCTCCTGAGGCACAGAGCAGGGGCACAGGCTGCTCACCCCGCTGGGGGTGCTGCCTATGGGTGCTGAGCACCAGCAGTCGCCGTCTGTCTGTCCGGAGCTCAGCCCCCCCGGCTGCTGGCCGGCAGGGCGAGAGAGAAGCCAACACCGGGAACTGACGCTGCCCAGGAGAAGGCAGGAGATCCGGGCTGCCACCTTGTCCCCGCAGCCCCGGGAGGAGGACCAGCACGGGCAGGGGAGCCCTATGAGGTGGCCACATCCTCATGCTCACACCGCTGCCAACCTGACCTGCTGCTCCGACCCCAGGCAGCCCTGCAGGGCAAGGACGAGGCTCGAGCCCGCAGCCGAACAGAACAGCGGAGTTTATTCCTACAGCACCCTAGGGAAGCAACACACAGGGTTTCTGCGGCTGGAGCAGCTTGCTCTTGCTCTCAGGTGCCAAATTTCTTCTGTTGGATGGGCAGGGGCAACTGGGTCTTGACGTCCATGATGGGCCGCTCCACCATCACCAGGCAGTTCTCATCCAGCAGATCCGCGAAGAGCAGGGGCTGTGGGGCAGGGAAGGGGCAGGAGATGAGCGCGGGGTGCCGGCCCCCCTCTGCCTTGGCTTGCCGGGCTCAACGCACAGAGCTGCCCTGCAGCCGGCTCCGGCTTAGCCGTAACCAGGGGCATTGCTCGGGGCTGCGTGCTGCAGGAGCTGCCGGGGAGCCCACGAGATCGCAGCGAGCGGCTGCACCGTGACGGGGACCGAAACCGAGCTCTGCTCTGCCGCTTGGGCGCCTGGCGCTGGCGCAGCGCCGGCAGCGACTGGGCGCAAGAGCAGGTGAGGCCGCAGGCGCGGGACGTCTCCCCGGCACCCCCTCCTCGACACGGCACGCGCCCAGCGACACCGTCACCCACCTGGAACTTCTTGCAGATCTTGAAGGCGTGGAGCTGCCGCTGCCTGGCAGTCTCTGGGAGCTGCTTCAGGGTGCTCTGGTTCATCAGGAGGGCACTGTTGTCCGGCAAGGGCTGTGAGGAGAGCGCACGGCACGCGTCAGTGCCACCAGACCCCCACCGCCTCGGCACCACGCGGCCCTGCCTCTGCTCCCAGCGGGGACGGGGACAGCCGGGCCGGGCAGCGGAGATGCCCGGGGCACAACCCCAGCCCTCCCGACCGGGCGCAGGGGCTCACCAGGGACTTGTCAAGGACGCAGAACATGTAGATGTCGTGGAGGAGGATGTGCGAGGGGTTCTTGGGGTTGAAGGTGATGTGGGTGATGGGCGAGTCCCTCTCCAGCCAGACCTTGTGCAGCCCGCAGTTCTGCACCATGCGGCTCCAGGCCGTGTACTGCTTCTTGGGGATGCTGAACTCGAACAGCTGGAGAGGCAGGAGAGGGGACACGGGGTGGCTCACGAGGTCCAGTCCTCCCTGGCGTCACCCCTACGCCGGCGCAGGGCAGCCCCCGCTCCGGCCGGGTCCCGAGTGCTGCGTGGGGACGGGCTCCTGCCAGGGACAGCGGGCAGCGAAGGCCAGCCGGGTCCCTGTGCCGGCCCGGAGCCGCGGCTCTCCTGCGGAGCAGGGCAGCCAGAAAGCCCCGAGGCCAGGGAGAGAGCCGCGGGGAAGGGCTGCGACTGGGAGAGCTCCTACCTGCTGGTCCGAGTAGGCGATAACGAGGTTGTTGGTGCCGGGGTGGATGGCGATAGCCGTCACCGCGCAGCCGTACACGGGCACGGTGCAGTGATGCTGCAAGGCAGGAGGACAGCGGGCTGACGGAGCAACCAGCGCCACCTCTGCCCCCGCCACGCTTCCCACCCGCCCGCCCCCAGCCCTGCTGCCGGGACGCAGCCGTCCCTTCCAGGGAGGGGTCCCACGCACCGAGCCCGCCGTCGCCCGGCCCCCCAAGGCAGGAGGGCAGCGGGGCCACCCCTGCAGCGCCCTCCAGCACCTGCCCCTACCTTGAAGCATTTCAGGTTGTAGATGTGGATTGCCCAGTCCCCACCGACCGCAGCCAGCCACTGCCCGTCTGCGCTCGACGCCAGCAGGTAAACGGCCTCGGGGGACCCTGCGGAAACGCCCTCACCGGCTGTAACGGGTGCTCGGGCTTGCGAGGCACGAGGAGCCCCAGACCCAACCCCAGAAGATGTCCAGACCCACGTCCCCCCTGCCAATCTGGGCACCCCGCTCCCCTGCCTGCGGCGGGCCACGAGGGCGGCACAAACACAGGGCAGAGGCTGCCGGGAGGGAAGGACCCACACACCCCAGGGCAGGAAAGGGGGGACACGCTTGGCTCGCCCCTGCACACCCCTCTGCGCCCGCAGCGGGGATGGAACTCAGAGCCCAGGGACCCCCCAGCACCCCCCCAGCTCCCCACCGGCCCGAACCTGAGGGCGGCCGAAACGTGTGCAGATGTTTGCAGCCCCCCGGCTCCAGCAGCTGGAGGACGTGGACGGAGCCTTGAACGGAGGCGACGAAGAGGCTGCCGGAGTCGGAGGAGAACTGGAGCTGGTAGGCTGGGAGCAGCAGCTTGGGCACTTTGGGGACCTTGAAGCGGGGAGAAAGCAGCGCTGGCAGCCACCTACCGCTGCCGCCCTCACTCCCCATGGGCAACGCTGGCCGTGCCAGCCCCCCGGGACCCCACAGCCACCCACCACCCCTCGCCGGCAGCGCGGCAGCCTGTCACCCTCCTCACCTTCTTGATACTGACGCTGTCACCCTCGTACTGCACCCGGTAGAGGTGGAAGCGGGAGGCCGTGGAGTAAGCAATCCAGTTGCCGCAGGGCGAGACACAGCTGCAGTAGATGTGCTCCGGACCCTGGAAACGCGAAGAGGGTGAGCGGGGCCCGCCAGATCCCCCGGCAGCCTGGCACCCGCAGCTCAGCCGTCAGAGGGAGAGCGGAGGCTGCCAAGCCCCCTCCTGCGGCAGGGCAGGCACCGGGGCAGACCGTGGCCCCGGCTCAGCCCTACCTTGCTCTTGAGCTGCACGAGGTGCTCAGGCATGCGGCATAAGGGAAGGACCTCACCATCCTTTCCTGGGACGACAAGAAACCATGCGGCGCGTCAGCGGCGGCGGGGAAACCACACGGGTCCTGTTGAGCAGCTGGGGATCCCGCAGGAGCAGCGCCCGAGGGAGAGTCCAGACTCTTCCCCGACCTCCCCCGAGGCTGAACTCCCCAGGGCCCGGCCCAGCTCTGCAGGAAGCACGAGCGCAGCCTCACACCGGCGGCGCAGCCCGTGCCCAGGCACTCACCGCGCTGGGAAACGCAGCCCTGCCCGTGGTCGTCATGCCAGCGCAGGGCTGCGGGGAGGAAGGGCTAAACCACCCCTCCGCTGCCCAAGCGGCAGGACAGTTCACGCCCAAAATCCCGCAGGCAGGGCAGGCTCTGCCACGGGGCTCGCGCCGGAGAGCCGGGCCTTGCGACTCACCGGTCTCATCGGTGGAGCCAAGTCTCCAGAGCTCCAGGTGCTGGGAGAACTGGAAGAGGAGCAGCCGGGCTTTCCTGGCGCAGGAGACGAGACGTCGCTGTGTGCAGAAACGGGCAGAATGACGTGAACCCGCAGCCTGGCAGAACGGGCTGGGCCAAAGCCGAAACGCCCTGGGGTGCCAGAGACTCCGGGGCGGGGGAGAGGAAGGATTGGGTCCCGTGGGATGGGAGCCCAGAGACGGAGACCCAGCAGGACGAGCAAGACGAGCTTTCCAACTTCTACCCTCTCACCAGCTCCATGGCAGGAGCCTTCAGACGTGCCAGGGGCAGGGAGGGGACCCAGCGGGGCAGGGAGGGGACCCAGCGGGGCAGGGAGGGCCAGCCTTCTCCCGTAGGAAGAGCCAGCCCTGCCGGCCTGCCTCGCCAGGCACGAGGCCCTGCTCAGAGCAGCACTCACGTGGGGGAAGGTGAATTTGCGGAGCGCTGCGTCGTAGCCCTTCTTCTGCATCTTCTCCATCAGCGGGCGGATCACCAGCTGGGCGTCCAGGCCTGGAAGCCAAGCAGAAGTCAGCCCAAGCGGTACCAGGGGGAGAGACCCGAGCCTTCCTCGTGAAGGCACCCACAGTCCTACCCCCGGAGATGAGAGCCGTCGAGCTGTGTGCCACGGCTCGCACGTCGTGGGTGTGATGCTGGAAGGGCTTTGTCCGCACCCAGCGCTTCTCCAGGCTGCCCATCTTCACCGGCAGCAGCTGAAACTGGTAGGTGGCCCCGGTGGAGGTGCCCACGATGATGCTGTCCTCCGTCTGGCGAGAGAAACGGGGACGGGGTTCGCGGGCGCAGACCAGGAAGAACGAGAGGGCAGCCCCAGGAAGCAGGCAGGGACCGGCAGCCTCGCTCCCAGCCCTGCTCCTGCCTGACGCCTCCAGCCCAGCACGCAGGAGCCCAGACGGGCCCCGGCTGCCCGGGAGGGGGGACGCGGGGGGGATTCCCCTACCTCTGACACGGCCAGCGAGAGGACAGCCGAGGTGCTGACTGTGTGGGACTCCAGCAGCGTCCCTCGCTCCCAGTCCCAGAACTGCACCCTCCCGAAGGAGTCCGAGGTGACAACGGTGCCGCTCGAGAGGAAGGCGATGCTCCACACGATGCACTCGCGCTTCACCTTCTGCACGCGGTAGTTCACCATGATCCTCTGGGCGGTTTGGCCTGAGATGAGGGAAGGATGGTTGGGGGTGGCAAGGGGATCCCCCCAAAGAGCGGGGCGGGCAGGGGCCAGGCCGGGCTCGCCTCCCGGGGCGGGAGTTACCTGAGCAGACGTCAAACACGCGGAGGACGTCGATGGAGCCGGCCGCTATGTGAGTGTCCGACGGGTGCCAGGAGAGGCACAGGATGCGGCCTGCGGGGATGGAAGCTCTGGACGTGACCCCGTGGACCCGCAGCCCCTCGCTCACCAGGACCGGGGCAGCCGGGGACGGACGGGAGGGACAGAGGGACGCCGCCGCCGCAGCGCCGAGCCCTCCCGGACTCACCTTTCCGCCTGTCCAGGTTCCGCTCGAACTCGATCCCCCCGGGCACGACTTGGAAAAGCTTCACTGAGCCGTCCTCGCAGCCGATCTGCAGGAGGAGCGGGCTCAGCCCCGGCGGGACAGGCGGACCCTCTCCCTCCGCCGCCGCGGCCAGGCCTGGGAGAGCCCGTCCCGGTGCCGGTGCCGGCCGCACTCACCGCCAGCTGCGTGCCGCTGCCGTTGGCCGCCATGCTCCAGATGGGTCCCCCGCAGCCGTCGACGGAGCGGGCCGCGCACAGCCGAGCCAGGTCGTACTCGGTGATGTCCCCGCCGAGGCCGGCCCCGAAGAGCCGGTCTCCCGCCGCCCAGCAGAGTGCCTCCACCGAGCGGGCCTCGTGTCCGGGGATCACCTGGGGAGGGGCGCCCGTCACCCCGCTGCACGCCCGGTACGGCCCGGTGGGGCTCGGCCCGGCAGGGCTCGGTACGGTAGGGCCCGGCAGGGCTCGGCCCGGCCCGGCCCGGCCCCTCACCTTCTCCTGGAAGTAGTTGGCGGCGAAGTTGTAGACCTCGACGGCGCCGTCGGTGCGGGCCAGGGCCAGGCGGCCGCCGCGGGGCTGGCAGGCCAGGCAGCGCACGCCGGCCGGCACCAGGCCGAAGAACCGCACCCGGTGCACCTCGAACTCCCCCATCCCGATCCCGGCCCCGGCCCCGGCCCCGGCCCCGCTCCGCCCCGCGCAGCCCCCACGTGCGCGCGGCGCACCCGGAACCGGAAGCGGCCCCGGGGGAGGGGGGGTCGAGGGGAGGGCGACCGGAAGCGGAAGAAGCAGGAGCGCGGCGCGGCGGGAGGTTCGGGCGCTGGCAGGCGGCGGCTCCGGCCCGGCCCGGGGTGCGGGGGAGCGGGCCGGGGGCTCGGGGGAGCGGCCGGGGCTGGGCCGGGAGTGGGAGGCGGGGCCAGGCCGGGCCGGGCGGGGTCCGGCTGCCCCGGCCCGGCCCCGCACCACCGGCGCCGCTGGAGGGCACCAGCACCCCGCGCAACGGCGGCGGCCCGGGGGCGGGGGAGGGACGGGACCCGGGGCACGGACCGCAGGGCGCGGGGGGGGTGTCCGGGTACGGGGGTCTGTGGGGCCGGGGGCAGCTGCAGGGCGCGGGAGGGGGCACTGGGCACGGGGCGGGGGGGCCCGGGGGTAGCGGGGAAGGCCGGGGGCTCCCGCCGCAGCGGGGCCCGCCCCGCCCCGTCCCCCCGCCCCGTCCCCCCGCCGCTGACCGTGTCTCTGCCGGTACTCTGCAGGGCTGGGAGCATGGTGCAGATCGTCGTCTCCAGGTGAGGCCACGGCGGGCTGCGCGGCCCCGGAGGGCCGGGTCCTGCCCCCGGCAGCGCCCGCCTCTGCGCCCGCGGCCCCGGGCAGGGCGGGAGCCGCTGGGTGAAGCCGCCTCTCTCGCCCGCAGCCCGGGTGCCGGAGGCCTGGAGCAGTGGGTGCTGGTGGAGCTGCAGGGCGAGGTCGAGCCCCGGCAGAGCGGCGGGCTGGCCGGGAGCCTCCTGGGAGACCTGCACTACACCCGCGAGGTGGGGCAGCCCCCGCCGCCTCGCCCCGGGACAGCCCCGGTGGCCGGGGCCGTGCCCAGCCTCACCCTCCACCTCTCGCTCCTCTCTCCAGGGAGTCCCCGTGCTCATCGTGGGCCACCACATCCTCTACGGGAAGGCGGTGCAGCTGGAGAAGCCCTTTGCCGTCCTGGTGAAGCGGGGAGCCGGGGAGCCTGGCCCCGCGGGGCCGCACGCCCGCTACGCCGTCACCGCCCTCATCAAAACCAAGCTCCTCTTCAAAACCCGCCCCAAGCCCATCATCACCAACGTGCCCAGGAAGGCGTGAGGACTCGGGCCAGCAGCCTTCGGCTCTGCTCTGCTGCCCGGCAGCCCCGGGCGCTGCGGCCGGGGCTCGTGGAGACCCAGGGCTGGCCCCGGCCTCAGCCCTGTCCTGTCCCAGAGGGCTCCGGAGCCAGCTCGGGGGGCTGGGTCCTGCGTCTGGGCACCCACAGCCCTTCCCGGGTCACTTGTGTGTGTGTGTGTGTCCCGTGATGACCCTTATTTTGGAGAGCTGCCGAGCTCTGGGGCACAAACGTGGCTGCCAGCCCAGGCGAGACAGGTCCTGGTGGGCAGCGACCTCCTCCGAGCCGGGGCAGGGTTGTCGGACCCTGTCCTCCTCACACACCGCCTTTTCTTCTGTGCAAGTCTTTATTTTGACAAATCCATCAGGATATAAAAACCCAGACTTTTCCAAAATATGAAAAAAAAAAAAAAATTACCCCGCAGGTTAAAAAATAAATAGATTTACAAACAGTTAGCAATAAGTATGAATACCAAAGAGCTACAAAAGTCTTCTAAAAAATCTCGTATTAAATTAAACAAAAAAACCATCTAAACGCTCGATAGTAGAAAGGTTTGTTTGGCTTTTTTTTTTTAAGCACTGAAAAAAAAAAAAACTAAAGAGGGTCTAGGGGAGATAGCCGGGTGAGTTCCCCCGGGGAGGGGAAAGGTTGGGAACCGGCTCTTCCCCGCCCTCTGCGTGCCCGAGCCGAAAATCCAGCGTCTCCCTGCTGTCTACACAGACGTTGGGAAGGCAGCGGGGTTGGTACGATGGGGCCGTGGCTTGGCCGGAGCGTCACCGCGGCCCCTCTGGGGCCGCGGTGACGCTCCGGCCAAGCCACGGCCCCGGTCTCCCCCACTTTTGCGTGCCGGGGTACCCCCCCTTGGCTCTTTGGCAAAGCTGAAGGGAGGTGCTGCCCTCCCGGGGCAGCCGGACCCCCCAAAAAGGCTGGAGGGAGCCGTGGGGGGCTCCCGGTGGGTACGTGCCCGCACATACAACAGCCGTGGGGCAGAGGCAGGCAGCACCAGCCAGCGGTGCCGGAGAGAGACGGTGCCGCGTCGGGGCCGTTTTGCCATAGCACCGTGAGAAGGGGGACCACGAGGTCCCCCGTAGAAAGCACCGAAGGGCGGAGGACCCAGCCGTGGCGGTGGGAAGCGGGGGAGCCCGGCCAGCAGCGCTCCGCGCGGCACGCCGGGATGCTCAGTATGGTACCGGGGGCGGGGGGGGGACACGACGTTGCCGTCACCCGCTGCCCCGTAGCACCGAGGCTGTGCCCAGTCCGGGGACGGGCAGCCCTGGCTCGGCCTCTCCCCGGCCAGCAGCCAGCTTTGTACAGAAAAAAAAAAAAGAAAATAAAAAAAAACAACGAAAAAAGCGAGACTCGATCAGAAACACCGCGGCGGGCGCGCTCAGCGCTGCCCAGCGCCCCACGGCTCAGTGCCGGGCGAGGAGGGGACCGGCAGCGGTCGCCCTGTCCCCAGCGCGCGAGGCCACCCCGGCGCTCCCTGCGGTCAGACCTCGGCGAAGGCCAGCCCGCACTGCTCCTGCCGCTTGCCGCAGCGCCGGGCGACGATGGCCAGGTAGAGGGTGAGCAGGGCCACCCAGTAGCAGGCGTAGAGGATGGCGCCCGAGACGAGGAAGGCCACCTCGGTCTCGCTGAAGAGGTCCTGGCTGTACGCGGTGTAGGCCAGCCCGCCCAGCAGCACCGCCACCCACACCGACACCGGCAGCAGCCCCACAAAGTTAACCACGATGGTCCGGCGCCCTGACGTGCCCCAGCCCGACTTGTTGATGGTGGCGATGGCGAACATCTTGGCGGGCAGCAGGCTGGACATGTAGAGGAGGGCGTAGAGGGACATGAAGATCATCTCGGCGTTGCCCCGCAGGAAGCAGGCGTAGGTGGCCTTGATGATGCCCACCAGCTGCACCGTCAGCAGGAAGAGGAGGATGTTCCAGATGCGGCCGCGGTAGAAGAGCTGGATAACGGTGGCGATGAGGAAGAAGGGGAAGAAGCCGGTCACCACCGACTCGTAGGTCATCCAGAGGTGGTGCTTGTGGAACCACAGGGCGTTGTAGAGCCACTCGCGGAAGTAGGACTTGCTCCAGCGGGTCTGCTGGTTGAGCCAGCGCAGGTAGCGGGTGGGCGTCTCTGTCAGGCACTTGGAGCGAGCCGTGTACTTGGTCTGGTAGCCCAGGCTGAGCACGCGGTTGGTGAGGTGCCGGTCGTCCCCGAAGCTGCACTTGCTGCCCAGGAAGGTCTGGTGGTACCAGTCCTCGAGGAACTGCTGCAGCAGGGCGTTGCGGTACATGCCCAGGGGCCCGCTGATGCACTGCACGCAGCCGAAGTAGGACTGGCAGGCGCGCTCCACGTTGAAGGCCATCCAGTACCGCACGCTGCTCAGGAAGGAGATCCACGAGTCGTACTTGTTCAGGATCTGGGGAGAGGACGGATATGAGCCCCGGCACTGCTGCAAACCCCTCCCGTCCCCCGGCTCCCTCGCCACCCTCCCTCGCGGCCGGGGTACCTGGACGTCGCCGCCAACGCCACCGACACGGGGGTCGGCCTCCAGGATGCGGAGCATCTCGACGGTGCAGGCGGGGTCCAGCACCGTGTCTGAGTCACACACCTGGGGGCAGAGGGAACGTCGAGCCCCGCTCCTGCCACCCACGCGCGCCCGGCAGACAGCCCAGCCTGCAGCCGGGCAAGCCCGAGCCGTGGCCGGCGAGACGAGGCAGAGCTCCGGAGATCGGCAGGCAGTGGCAGGGAGCGGAGCGCCCCGCGGTGCCCGGCCACCGCTGCCCCGGGCCACCCGGCCCCGCCATGTGCCCCAGCCGCTGGCACCGCAGCGGGACCTGCCCCAGCCGCCACCCCTCACCCACGCGTGGGGGCTGGGTGCACCGTGACACGCGGCGTCCCACGGGGTGACACCGGCCCGGGGCACGTCCTGCCCGTGCCGCAGGGCATGCGCCGAGGAGGCCGCGCAAAACCCCCGCGGGCAGGGCTCGACCCCTCCGGCCACCCCGGTGGCAATTCACCCCCAAGCCCGGGTGCCGGTGGCTTGCAGCCAGCTCACGGGGCCCGATCCAGGGCCAGGCGGCCGGGTGCCGCTGCGGGCTCATGGGGCTGCTCCTGCTCCACCCGCAGCCCCTCCGCCTGGCCGCGCGGGCAGGGCACTCGCTGCCCACGTTCCCCCTCCCCGCCCGCCCGGGGCCCATGCATCCACCTGGATGTAGTCCACGGAGTCTCCGAGCGCCCGGAAGGCCGTGTACATCACCTCCCGCTTCCCGCCCCACTTCTGGAGGATGCAGGAGTAGGTGGTGCCGCGCACCAGCGCCTGGACGCGGGCCAGCCCTTCCCGCAGCCCGGCCTCCGTCTCCCCCTCGCCCCGCGCGTGGAAGTTGCTCCTCCAGACGTAGCTGCCCGAATGCTCGGAGCCCATCACGTCGTGGAAGATGTCCAGCATGTAGGTGTCGTCGGGGCCGTTCCCGTCCACCACCATCACCACTTTGAGGTCGGGGAAGGCGATGCGCTTGACGGAGCGCAGGCACTTCTTCAGGTAGTCGGGATCCTCCTGGTAGGCGGCGATGCAGAGGGCCACCGAGCGCCCCAGCTGCACCGGCCGCCCCTCGCCCCGCATGCGCCGGTGCTCCAGGAAGGCGAAGAGGCTCTGGATGAAGAGGTGCAGCCCCAGGATGGCCCCGTAAAGCCCGAAGGAGAGGTAGTGCTTCTCCGTGTGGATGAACTGGTACCCCGTGACGTAGGCGGCGAGGATGCCCCCCAGCACCGCCAAGGCAAAGAGGCTGGTCCCGACGACGCGCAGGGCCGTGGAGAGGCTCACTGGCATCTGGGGGGGGACGGGACCGGGCAACATCAGGGCAGGACCGAGGGGACAGCCCGCAGCAGGACCCCGCTGCCTGGCTCCCCAGAAGGGGAGAGCAGGGGGGACCCCGCCTGCCTGCCTGCCGCCCCACGGCCGCCCCGTCCCCTCGCTGGGCACCGGTTTGGGGGTGAGACCTTCCCAGCGCCTCCATGGGGCCGGGCGAGGCGTGGGGGTCCCGAGCATCCCGCTGCCTGCGCCCACAGCCCAGCCGAGCGGGGACGCGGCCGCTCCCGGGCTGGAGGTCAGGGAAGGGCACGGGGACATCGGGGACCCGGCCCCAGGGTGTCCCCGGGGAGAGGCCCTGCCTGTGCACGGCCACCCCGGGCCCCCGGCCACCCCGGACCCCCACCCCGCTGCAGGAGGGGGACGCGGGGACAGGCAGGGCAGCAGCGCGGGCGGGCAGCGGGGGCTGCAGAGCTGCACGGCGGGGCACGGCCGGGGGTGCGGGCAGGGCAGGGCGGGCAGGGCACTGCAAGCAAGGGGGGGCAGGCAGGGGGGCACGGGCAGGTGAGGCGGGCTGTGCCCGAGAGGCTGCAGGCAGGGGATGCAGGCAGGGCGCGGAGCCACGGGCAGAGCCAGCCCCAGGGACCCCCCGCGCCACCGGCAGCGCTCCCCGGGCAGCCCCCGGCCCTTCCGCCCCCGCCCCGGGCCCTGCAGCTCCCGGCTCCCCACGGCCCCTCAGCCTCCGGTGCAGCCGGTGCCGGCTCCGCGCTCCCGGTGGGGCCGCGGCCGGTCCCGCAGCGCCGCGGGGGCGGGGGCGCCCCGAGCCGGCACCGGCACCGGCACCGGCGGGGCCAGGAGGGAGAAGGAGGGACCGGGACCGGGACCGGGACCGGGACCGGGACCCGGACTCACCGTGGTGGTGCCGGTGCCGCCGCTCGCCCCGGCCGCCGCCGCCGCCGCTGTGAGCCCGGCCCGGCCCGCGCGGCCCCTTTATACCGCGGCGGGGCCGGCACCGCCCGCAGCCCGCGGGGGCCCCGCCCGGCACCGGCACCGGCACCGCCGGCACCGCCACCACCCCCGGCACCGGCGCCGGCACCGGCACCGCCCGGCACCGCCCGCAGCCAGCGGGGCCCCAGCCGGCACCGGCGGCACCTGGCACCGGCCCCAGCCCCGCACTGCGGGAGCGATCACCGGCACCGGCATGGCCCGGCACCGGCGTGGCCCGGCGCGGCGGCAGCGGCCCCGGGCACCGGCACGGCGACCGGCCACGGCTCATCAGCCGGGGCCGCGCTGGGCCACCTCAGGGTCCCCCCGTGCCACCCCCGGGGCCACCCCGTGTCCCGCTCTCGGGGCCCCCTCTCATGTGACCTCCGTGTCACCTCCCCGTGCGTCACCGTGTCCCCCCCGTGGCTGTGAGCCACCCGGGGACGTCCCGGGTCTGCCCCGCTGTGTCACCCTGTCCCCATGGCCGGTGGGACCGGGGCCACCCTGGGGACAGCAACGCCGTGTGCCGGTCACACACAATGTCCCAGCGCCGGGCGGATGGCAGGGGACAACCAGCCCCGGGAGGGACGGCGCCGAGTCCAGAGGAGCTGCAGCCTCGGCTTTGGGCTCAAATCCAGCACTTTGGGGGTCCTCACCCTGACACGGGCCGTCGTGTCCTGCCGGGCTGGGAGCCGGGTGCGAGGCGACGCCGGGATTAGGCCCGGACCCTCCCGGCCGCGGGAGCCGAGGAAGGGGATCCCTCTGGCAGGAGCACCCCGGCAGGCGGGTCCCCCTTAGCTGAAACACCCCCGGCACCACGGCGATGCCGGCTGGAAACCCCCCCCGTAGGTGCCAGAGGAGTGCCCGGAGTGGGCGGCAAGGGACCGGTGAGCCCATGGACGGCGGGGACGGGGCAGGGACACGCCAGGACCCCCAGCACCGCCAGTGGGGCTCCCACGTGGCCCGGCTGAGCCCGGCAGCGGTGGGGCATGGAGGTGCGAAACCCGGCACGGTGTGGTCAGACCCGGGTTGGTCGTGCCTGTGCCGCCGCCGCGGTGCTCCCAGGTGCGTGCGGGGTCCCCGTGGCTGCAGGCGCCCGTCTGCGGGGAGGGGGACAGGGGAGAGGGGCAGCGTGTCCCCACCCCGCGGCCCTCCCCGTGCCCCTCGGCCGGGACCCAGCCCCCGGGTTGCCCCGTGGCCCCTTACCTTTCGGTACGCCCACGGCTGCTGGGAGCCTCTCCCCGCTGCCGGCCGGCGGCTGGCCGCAGGAGCGCTGCCCAAGGTGGAAACCAAACTCCCTCCTCCTCCGGCACGGCCGCCTCCTTGTTCCCCGCAGCAGGACGGCCGGACGGCGCCCGGCCAGCGGCATCAAAAGAGACTTTTCATTCAAAAATCGTCCTCTGCCGCTCGTGGCAGGCCCTGGGGAGGCACAGCCGGTACGGCAGCATCCTGGCACGTGCCTGTGGCCCGGCACTGGCACCGGCACCGGTGCGGGCTGGCGGCAGCGAGAGCGAGGAGGAGAGCTTGGCCGCTGCAGCTCTCCGGCGAGGACAATGCGCTCCCCGCTGCCCGTGCACACCCGGCTGAGCGGCACGGCACGGCACGGCACGGCGAGGTGTGGGCCCGGCGCAGGCGGCTTTGCTGGGGGTGGAGACACAGCCCGGCACCCCGAACCTTGCAGGGAAGGGGGGTGCCAGGCCCCTCACACCATCCAGCACGGCACGGCATGGGGCAGCTGGGAAACGGGTACCTGGGGCCGTGCACAGTGGGGCTGGGGGCTGGCCGGTGTGAGGGGGCTGCCCAGCGAGGGGGGCTCCGGGCTGGGTCCCCAAGGGCTCTGGTGTGACCCCACAGCACCGCCATCCCGGGCCCTGCTCCCCCCGCCCGGTGGGTGCACGGCAGCTCCCGGCGCAGGAGCGGCGCCCGTGGTGCTGCAGCACCCGTGGGGGCTGGCCTGGCTGGAGGGAGAGGGGTGACCCCGATGCTGGGATGTCCCCAAGCACACGGCGGTGAGCGGTGGTCCCAGCCAGGTGCCCTGCAGGGTCCCGCAGCTCCTGGCCGTGCTCCCGGCACACACGGCAGCCCTGGCACGGAGGGGGCTCCTGCTGCTGCGGTGGAAGGGTCCCATCCTCAGACCCCGCGGTGAGGGAGACCCCGGGAACGGGCGCAGGGCAGGCAGTGCCGCGGAGGGGGACGGGTCCCCAGCGCAGCCCCGCTCCCAGCACCGCGGCCCCACCATGCCGGCAGGGCAGGGGCTCAGCGACGCCGGCTCCATTTCCCTCTGCTCCCCCCCAGAAAATCACTCAGATTTGGCTAAAATCACAACGCTGAGGAGCTGGCTCAGCTGTTGCCTCCAGGGATCGTCCCTGTCCCTTGCCCAGGGCTGGCACCGAGAAAGGCTCCCTCCATGCCCGTGGGCACGCGGCAGCGAGCGTGCAAGCGTGCGAGAGCTGCCGGCCAGCTTGGCAGTGCCAGGACCCTCCAGCATCGCCGCGGTGCGAGCGCGGTGCGAGGGAGGGCCAGGCAGGGCCGTGGGGCGGCAGCCGGCTGCCTGCCAGCCCCCGGGGTGCACGGCTGCCCGCACTGGCGGTGCAGACAGCAGAGCCCCCCCCGCTCCCTTCCAGCTCCCCTCGGGGCAGCCGCGGCACCCAGTGCTGGTTGGCCGCATGGGAGCCCGAGGCACCGGCCCCATCGGCTGCTCCCCCAGCCCAGGGCCAGCCCTGGGGGCTGATGCCCACCCTCCCCCAGGACCCAGGGGCTCGCCAGGGCCTGCGCCGCTGACACCACCCCAAGCGTGGCCACGGGCTGGGACGTGGCCACGGCCACGACGGCACCCAGGGGCTTTGCGCGGCTCCCAGAGATGTCATGGGCGCAGGGCTGAGCACGTCTGCGTTTAATCCCCCGCTCCGTCCCAGCAAGCCCCCCCTGCCCTGGCCGCGGGGAGCCCGGGGGTGGCTGCCCACCCTCCTCAGGCTGTGGTTTCCTCTGTGGCTGGCACCCGCCAGCGGCATCCTGGGGGCACAGTGAACCCTTCCCCTTGGCCCCGATGCTGGAGCAGGAAGAGTTCGTTTCTGTGGCCCTGGCCCCGCTATGGCAGCACCACGATCTTCTTCTCCAGCACCTGCGGGGGGAAGAGGACCCTCCTCATCACGGCGTCCAGCTCCTCCAGCGCCAGCTGGGCGTGCAGCACCGTCGCACCATCGGGCTCGGCCGCCACCACGTGCTTCAGCAGGCGGTAGAGGTCCCGCAGGACGTCCTGCAGCACCTGGGCAGAGCGGGCAGGAGAACCATCAGCACCCGCCGGCGTCTCGCCCGCACCCGCGACAACCCAAAACGCAACCCTTGGCGTGCCCCGGCAGGCACGGTGCTGCCCCCTCCACCAACGCTGCCGGTGCCAGAACATGGCGGCACCACCACCACCACCACACTGCCTCAGGCGTGAGCCCCGGCCCTCCCGTGACTGGTTCCTCACACGCCGGCAGCGCGGTCCAGGACAGCGGTGCCTTGTGGCATCGCTCTGGCACGGGGGCATGAGGGGAAGCTGAGCTCTGCGCTGCGGGGATTCCCGTGGGGAACCGGCCGTTTCCTCCATGGGAGCTGAGTCCCAACATGCTCATTGCTGGGAAGCGGGGAGGGAGGCCACGGCCCACAGAAAAACTGGGCATTTCCAAGTCAAATCAGTGACGAACAACTCCCACGGCTCCCGAGAGCTGGCAGTGCCCCGTGGCACAGCATGGCACTGCCCCATGGCACGGCCAAGCAGCTCAGAGGGACGCTCCCATGAAGTCCCCTCTGCCCCGGGAAGGATCCGGCACTGGGGGGGGCCCTTTGGCGGGGGAGGCACAAGCCGGAGGCCCCGGTCCCATGGGACTTTCCCTGGAAGCTGCCTGGGAATGAGCCCTGCAGCCCCCGCGAGGCAGGGGCTTTCCCCAAGGAGCACTGTGCCGGTGCCCGGGGACTCCCGGGAGCCTGGCGGAGGCTGTCCCTGCCCCGGGGACAAGCGGGGAGGTGACCCACCTCGGTGGCCTTCTCGCTGAGCCCCCGCAGCAGCAGCACCACCACATGCACGGCGGCTCTTCGCACCTCCGCCTCGGGGTCCGTCTTGGCTATGGCCGTCAAGCAGGAGGTGACCTGCGGGGACAAGGCGGGGGGGCTGTCAGCAGGGGCAGGGGGACACAGGGGGACCCGGCAGAGCAGCCGGCCACGGTGGTGGGGATGTCCCTGGGTGGCCTGGGGCTGGAGGATGAGGATGGGGCCCCTGCACCCAGCCTGGGGCAGCGGCACGTTCCCCTGCTGGGCGCCCAACCCGGGGGAATTGGCTTTTTGTGGGGCACCAAGCAGCCCTCCCTCTCGCAGGGGCCGAGCGGCACGCGGATGCCTTGGAAAGCTTTATAAAAAGCAGGCAGAGTCAAAGGAACCTAATTAAACTCCCGGCAGTGACAGCCGGGAGAATTAGCAGAGCTAGTGCCTTCCTGAAATAGCTGCGTGTGGTGCATTGGCATCTCATCAAACGCTGCCGGTACCCTACCAACGCCGAGCGGCTGCGAGCAGGGACCGGGGAAAGAAGCCCGAGCGCCGCATCCCTGATGCCTCCTGACCTCCCTCCTGCTCCGGGAGGCACCGGGGGGCGAAGCTCCAGCTCCCACGGGGGCACAGACCCACCAGCTCGAGGGCTGCTGGCCCGTGATGCCGACAGCTCCCGGCAAGGCTCCCCCAACCCTCCAGGGCGAAGACCCCCGAGAGCCGGCCTCACCCCACCGGGACCACGGCTCCGGTGGCAGCCACGTCTCGCCGGGAGCGTGCAGCCGGGGCGAGGGCTGGGCACCCCCGCCAGCCACCAGATGCGTCGTGGTAACGGGAAGGGTAACGAGGTTTCGTTAAGCAGGAGGAGGTGCCTCTGGCAGGTGCTAACTGTGCCCCCAGGTCTCCTCCTGCAGTGCGACTGCCATGGGTGGAGCAGGCACCGCCGCATTTCCCTTGGGCTAAAGCGACTACTTTAGCTGATTATAAAGCTTTTAGCCCTAAAAATGGGGGCTAGAATCCCCTGAGCGTTTCCTTCAGATCCAATGACTTTTACACTCTCTGCTATCAGCAAATATCCCTCACGTCCTTTACGGAAACCCCAGGCTGCTGTGCCCTCAGCAGGGAGCGCTCGGCAGCCCTGCCATCATCCGCTAACGAACCGTCCTTGTTAACGAGCGATGGCCCACGCTCCCCGGGCAGGGATCCGGGGAAGGGGCCGGCAGTGCCGGGATGGAGCTGGTACCTCCTGGACGATGGAGCCCAGCTGAAAGCCGAGGCGCTGGCAGAGCTCGCCCAGGTTGGAGAGGCTGCTGGCCCGCAGCGTGCCGTCGGGGTCCCGTGCGCCCCGCAGGAAGGCCTGGACCAGCGGCTCCCGGTGCTTGAACACCATGTCCCCTGCAAGAGAGAGCGGAGCGGCACGTCACAGGCAAGGAAAAACCCACGGCCCCTTCCTGCCAAAGCCCCGGCTCCATCGGGAGCAGCCAGATTGGGCCCCCCTCGCCCTTTGCAGCACCACCAACCAGCTGGATGCAACATCTGGAGCGTGGCTTCTGCCCAGCGCAGGGACCCGCCGTGGTGCCAGGGATGCGGACGCTGAGGTGCAGTCCCCCGGGGTGCCGGCAAACCCCGACAGCACGCACCCCACGGCAAAGACCTTCGTCTGGGGCCGTTTGGTGCACCCCACGTCCCCCCGTCTCCCGCGGGGCCCTTCGGAGGCGACCGCAGATGCAGCACACAGAAACGAAGCGCGAAGCCTAAATCCTCACGTAATTCAGCCGCGCAACCCCCCTCCCAATTAGCACACGCAGGCGCCGCAGATGTGTGAGCCGCCTAATTAGCGGTCGGCACGCAGAGCCCGTGACCGGCATGCACAATCACCCCGCACAAGAGGTGCCCCGGGCCGGCGGCTGCGTGCCCCACGGCGTGGGCACGGCTCCCACCGGGCACGGGCTGCTCTGGCCGAGGGGAGCGCGGGGCGGCACTCGTCTGGGAGTAACAGAGGAAAGGAGGAAGCTCTGGTGGGCTACCTGGCCCGCCGGCTCGGTGGTTTCTTGGCTCACCCGAGCCCTGTAATCCCCTCGGACGCCGGTGTCCAGGCAGTGGGATGCCCTGGGATGCAGCGGTGGGACCCCATCGCCCTGCTCACAGGGGCTTGGGGCCGCCGCTGCGAGGGGCTGGGGACTGGCCAGCCCCTGCACCGCTGGCACGCCGGCAGCCTGGCAGCACCGGCTGTGTGCAAGGAGGGGAAATACGGCATGCGATGGCCAAGAGCTGGGCAGGAACAGGCAAGGCGGCAGGCAGCCGGGTCCTTCTTTCTGTAGGACCATCCCATCGTAGCTTCGCTCTTCCTACACGGTTACTAAAGGACAGTGTCCTCGGAGGCGCAGGGGTGGCTCTTGCACGGCACAGGGTGGGAGAGCTCGGGGCAGTGCCGTGATGCCAATGACGGCCATGCTTGCTCGGGAACAGCGCCTGCTTCGTGCTTGCACACCAGGAGTCGGTATTATGGCAGTCCGAGCAGCGCTGGATGATCCGAGCATGATGCATCTCCTCCGAAGCCAACAGCACACCTGGCCCTGTGCCGGACGGCCACAGAAAGGACACGAAGTGTTTCCCTTCCTGCAGCAAGCAAGGCACGTGCTTGCCGTGGTGCACCCGGAGCAGATTTAATGGGTTTGCAGCCCAAGCTAAATTGGGTCAGTGCAAGGTCTCCATGAACCCTCGCGCGGCACTGGGCCCCGCGGAGGAACGGCACCGTGTGCTTGGGACGGGGCTGCCGCGCGCTTCCAGCCACGCTGCCCACACCGGCCGTTTGCTGGGCGAAAGGTGCCTGCTGCAAAATCCCCTCCCGGATGGGAAAAAATCCGCTCCGGTGGGACGGCAGGCAGGGCTGGGGACAGGGACGGGGCAGGAGGGAGGCACGGTGGTCCTCAGGCAGCAGCAGGAGAGCTCCGAACCGCAGCAGTGCTGCTGCACAGAGCAGAGCGTTTCTGGAAGCACCGGAGAAATCCTCGCTCTTGAATCCCGAAGCTTTGCAACAAAAACAACTTCATGCAATTTGTTCTATAAATACGCAGGCGAGCCGGGACGCGCCGAGTCGCTGCCCGCGGCAGAGGCACCACGGGGCGGGGGGAAGAGCCGCAGCAGAGGCCGTGCCCACCGTCCTGCTGCCAGCCGTGCCGTGGGCAGCTGCCGAGGGAAACCCAGTGCGGTGCAGCTGCAGCGCCAGGCAAGGCGAGGGATGGACGCACGGACATCGCCCAGGGGCCTTCAGAGACCGAGAGGCTCTGCCGCCGCTCGCACGAGCTCCACGGGGAGATGACGGGATTGCCGGCCCGTAGGATGTCCCGTCCCCAGCCCAGCACGACCCGGCCCAGGGAGCGCCGGCCCCGGCAGGATGCCCGCAGCCGGCAGAGCTCGGGGATGCCACCCCGGCCAGGGGACGCCGCTGCCGTGGCCGTGCCCCGGAGGAGAGCTCCGGCAGGCCAAGCAGCCAGGGAGACTGGCTCTGCCACGGCCAACCCTGGGAACAAAGAGCCCGGCCGGTGACTGGAGACCCCGGCCCGGCTGCCCTGGCAGCGGGGACACCGGCTGGCACCTTCCCCAGCTGCGGGGAGCTCCGACCGCCTGCTCTCGCTGGCCTGGCCTCTGTTGGGGAATAGGACGAGGCGTTTTAGGACGTGTCCCAACAGCGGCTGCCGGAAAGGCCTCCTCCAGCTTTTACCCCTCAGCCGTGCGTGTCCGGGCATTTCCCAGCAGCCTCCGAGCCAGCGCTGCCGGCCAAGGGGATGGTGGGCTGACGGCAGGGTCTGCCGTCCCGCTCCTGCCCACCAGCGAACGCTGGCCAGCCGTCCTTCGGCTTCCAACCCGCTGCGGCCGGGCCACAGGAGCTGGTTCTCACCTCTGGACAACAAGAAGCCCCCGATGGCTTTACCCCCTGGACCTGGCGGCACGGCAGAGAGCAACAAGGGGCCAAGCAGCACCATGGCTGCCGGCAGCGGCCAGCACTGCCGTGCCCACGGGAACTTACCCAGTGCCCGGGTGACACGCATCAGCACCTCGCCCAGCTTCATCCTGGTGACGGCAGCCATGGTGTCCTCCATGCCCTGCGTCGGGTACCCGTACCGTGCCAGCAGGACAGGCAGGATCCGCTCCGGGTACTCGCTGGAGAGCAGGGCAACGCCTGGGGGGAGAGCAAGAGGAAAGCGTGGGTCAGGGCCAGGCATGAGGATGGCACGTGCCACCACCCTAGGCAGAGGAACCGCCGGCGGCTGTGCCGCCCCAGCACCCTCGGTGCAGGGACCCCCGGCACCGCCCCGGCACCGTGGCACATCCCGCAGCCCCTCTGCGCAGAGTCACGGCACCGGGGCAGCCCAGCGCCGGGTCCGGTTGGGTGCCAAGCTGAAAGATAAGTAATTTAGCAGTTGGCAGCAGGTGCCCACTAATTGCTGCTGGTTAATGTTCATCGACCTAGCGTCGACTCGGCACACCGGCCGTCGGATGCTGCGGGGCTCGTCCCTGGGCTGGCACAGCTTCAGGGCAGTCGGGTACCACAGGCGATGCTCAGGCGCGGTGTCTGGTCACTGTTCTCAGCTCCCGGCCATCGGGCACACGCTGCTGGCGTGTCCTCGTCCCACCCGGGGCTCCAGGAACCCCCCACGTTTGCCTGGCCCAGGCTGGGAGCTGGAGCCCAAGCGCACCCTGCGCCTGCCGTGTCTCCCCGGGGACGAAGAGGGGTCGGATCCTGGATGCAGGGCGTGCGTCGGGCTTACGCCACAGCAAACATCGCTTTAGAGAGCTGTCCAGAGCCAGCGCGCCCGAGCGCAGCATCGCAGGCAGCACTGGGTGAAAACCAGGCTGGGGGCAGGCACCAGGCAGGGCTCCGGCAGTGCCGGGCTCCCCGGGTGGCGGGTGCCTCTCCGATGGGGAAAGGCAGCTGCTCTCCAGGGAAAGGCGAGTGGCAGAGGCTGCCGTGGCAGTGCCAAGCGCTGAGTCAGGCCGAGCCCCAGCTCCTCTGCCCTCCAGGAGCAGCTGCCTTCACCTCCAACCCCGTTCCCCGGTTATCGGAGGGCACCGGCGTGGGTTACCCTCCGCAAGCCCCGGCACGTCCAGCGGGGCAGCGACCTCTCCTCTGGCATCACCTCGCCGGAGCTCGGCTCGGTGATTCCCAGCAGCGCTGCTACAGCCAGCTCCGGTCCCAGCAGCGGCACGGCCAGCTGGCGGGCAAGCCCTGCCGCTGCGGCGGGGAGCCCGACTCGGGCAGCGGGGAGCCCGCCTGGCACAGACGGCAGCACCGCGCGCAGCACGCCGCAGGTGCTGCTGCCAGCGCGGCGCGGGCTGGGTGAGTCACCACCGCAAGGAACCGCGTCAGGGTTAATCACAGCCGCGGCCGGGCTGCGAAACACGGAGGCAGCTGCACAAGGTGTATTAATCACACGGGGACGGTTGAAGCGTTTGTGTTTCACCTGCAGGGCAAGGAGAAACCCGTCCCACTCAAGACCGTACAGGCAGAGGGAAGCACAGCGATAAGCTCCTTTCCCAGCTGCTGCTGAGGGTTACCTTCCCAACCGCTGCCGGGGCTCCCGGCAGCGCCGGTATTGCTTGGGGTCACGGGAACAGCACCTCCCTTCCAAGTAACTCGGCACACCGCGACCCGCCGGCACAGCCGTTGCGCAGGACGCCCATGTCATCCCGGGTGCGGAGGCACCTGCTTGCAAATCCCGACGGGCAGCCCGGTGCCACGGGGCTGCGCTGAGCGTGCTGGAGCAAGCACGGACCCGAGGGTTTCCTGGGAAGCGGCGCGAGCAGTGGCAGCGCTTGGTGCCCCCAGCAGCAGCCCGGCGCGGGGAGGAGGGCAGCGAGCAGAGCGGCACGCTGCTCTCCTGCCGGCCCGCTGCCTGGTGCTCTCCACCTCCTGCCTGCGCGGCCAGGGCCAGCCCGGGGCTGGGTGCGTGCCCACTGCCGCTCTCCCCCCTCAGCGGGGGCAACAATTTGGAAGGCCACGAGATGCGACGGATCAGGGAACCAAGCGGCAGAAAGCCACCGTGGTTCCACTTCCACGCGGCTGGCCGGCACCGGTCGGTAGTTCCCGCCTTGGCCACGGGGAGGGACGTGGCAGAGCCCCGAGGGAGCACCAGTGGGTTCCCACGGCCCCGGCTCCTCCGCCAGCCTCAGCTGAGCAGACCGGCGAGCCAAAACGCCAGCCGGGTGCAGGGCCGGGGTGCTGGGGCTGTGCCCGCACCGCGCTGAAACCGCAGCCCCAGGCCGGCGGCACGGGGACGGTGACCGGCTCCCGGGTGTTATCTGTCCGGGGATGCCCCGAGGGTGAACCTGCCCGGGGCTGCACCGAGGAGGTGCTTGTGGTCTGTGCAGATCAGCAGTTCAGTCAGAGGGTAAATGAAATAATTACCCACTGAGTAAGCACAACCGGGAGACAAAGCCCGCCGGCTTCGGGAACGCGGCGCAGAGCCCGCACGTGGCTCCAGGCTCAGCTGAACGGCATGAAGCCGTGGTCCAGGAGGGCAGGAGATGCTGAGCCCCCAGCCTGCCTGCAGCTCCACTGCTCTTCACCATCGCCGCCCAAAGCTCCCCCAGCACGAAAACATTCTCCTACAAAGCGCCGGCACTCGCCCCAGCCAGGCATCGCTCACCTTGGATGGCCGAGAGGTAGACGAAGGCGTCCTCATGCTGCACGTTCTCCAGGAACACCTGTGAGGAAGCGGGAGTGCCGTCGGCAGCAGCCCCACGCCGGGCCGGCAGCACACGGCGGCAGCCCTGCTCCCTCTTGCCTGGCACCTTCAGCCGACGGTGACAGCAAGGTTGGAGGGCTCTGATAATATGGACCGTCCCCAGCCCGCCCCCAGCCCCAGCTCCGTGCCACGGCGCAGGACAGGGACCGCGGCAGGAGCCCGGTACCTGCAGGAGTTTCTCCTGAAGCCGAAGTGCCTCCGGGTCCCGCTGCGTGATCAGGCTGGAGAGGTGGCGCAGGGCAGCTGCCCGGCTGGGGGGCTGCGGGTCGCAGGCCGATACCAGGAGCTCCTGGAGCCCAGCCGGGGCCGGGCTGTTGGCACACGGGGCTGGAGCAGGACCCACGTCGCTGGGTTCATGGCTCACACTCTCCTCTTCGCTCCTCTCCCTGGGAGCCGAGGGGCTGCCGCGGCCATGCCGTGGCGGTGCCCGGCCACCCCCTGGGCTTGGGGCTCTGCCGGGGATGCCGGCGGGGCTCTGCGTTCCTGTCCCCGGCTTCTTCCCCAGCACGCCATCGGCAGCAGCGCCCACCGTCCCGGGGAAGAAGGCCCCGTGGGTGCAGATGGTGATGCGCACGTCCGCGGCCAGCTCCTGGGTGAGGGGGTCGGGGTAGGTGCGGGAGAGCTCCTCCAGCAACGGCACCAGCCGCTTCAGCACGGCGAAGTCACCGGATTGCAGCTGCGGGGGGGAGAGAAGCAGCACTGGCACAGCCGTAGCAGGAGGTTCGCTCCCCGGGATGCTCCTGGCAAGGCAGGCAGGCAGCCCAGAGGTGCACGAGCCCCAGAGGCCGTTTCGTAGCCCCACAGCAGCACCGTGCCGGCTGCCCTCCATCCCCGTGCCATGAGCCGGGCTGCATGCCCTTGGGGATGGCGATGCCCCGAGGCCCCAGCGCTGATCCCAGCTGAGGCATCTCCGGCAGGGCAGCAGCCAGGACCTCGCTGGCCTGGCCCGGAGGTGCCGCAGGAGAAGGTGGGAAGGGCAAGAGCCCAAAGGAGAGCGGTGTCCGTGTGGGACCCTCATCCTCAGCACGGGGGCTGAGCTGGGGACATCCCTCCCGCCATCCTGCCAGGGCTGTGCGGGGCTTGCCTTCAGTCCTGCCTTCAGTCCTGCCTGCGAGGAAGCTCCAGGCAAGGCAGCTGCCACTTCCCCGAGGCTGCAGCGCCCAAGGGGGAGAAGTTCCTGCTCTAAATTGGATTTAACTGCTAATCCCAGAAGCAAAATCTGGGCTGTAAGACCTGAAAAGTGATGCTTTAGCAGAGATTTACAGGGAGCTTTTGCATGATTGTATAAAAAACCCTTATCCATTGAAACCCAAACAGCTTTGCAGCTGCCTCCAAAACCTTTTGCATTCAGTTTGCCAAGTTGCTCCCATTAACGCCGGAGCGGGAGCAGGAGCTCGCCTGGGAGGGGGCCCATTAGAGCCACAAGCCTCTGGTTTTAAGTTTTCTCCAACTAATGTTCTTTTCCCAACGTTGGGAATTTAGCAGTAAGACACAGTAAATTATCTTTTTCCATTAACAGTTGGATTTTCCTTCGGGCGAGTCTGGGGATGAAGCAACCGCAGCAGCTCAGTGATGTAAGTGCAAGCCAGGGTGATTGCAGCGCACTAACGAACGTGCGATCTCTCCCCAATGGCCGTTCAGCTGACACCGTGTAACAGCGCAACTGAGCAAGGTACCCTTTTTATAGAGGATTTCCAAGAACAGCACAGCCCACACCGGGAAGTTCGCTGTGCTCCGGAGACGGAGCCCGTGGATGTGTAGGGGTGCAGAGGATGCAGTGTTGGCATTTAAAGACGCTGTATGTGACTGCACTGCTCTGTCAGCACCTTCTCGGAAGCAGATTTTGGATTGTAAATTAATTATTTGGGCTCTCAGAGGTGTCCTGCCGGGATCATGCCCTCAGCCAGTGCCCTAGCACCGCTCCGAGGAAAAATAATATATATATATATATATATATACACACAGATACACCCTGGGATTAAAGAGGGACTCAGGGAGCACCAGACCCCGGAGCACCGGCTGTGGCACCCCTTGGCTGGGCACGGCAGGACGGTGCCCGGTCCCCCCTCCCCAGACCCCACGGCTGCTGAGCACCCCAGCTTCACCCCCTCACCTGGACGGCTCCGCTGAGCATGGCGGCCACGAGCCCCATGGCCATGGCGAGGGTCTGCGCCTCCACTGCCGCGCCGGGGCCCCGCGCCGGGCTGACGCAGGCCCGCTGCAGCGTGGCTGCCACGAACTCCTGGACCTGCCAGCAGAGAGCACGGGGAAGAGCAGTTAGGAGGGGAGATCCCCAGGGTGCTCCCAGGAGGCTGCCACTGCCCACACCTCGGGGTGCCGGTGCCTTCCCGGAGCCGGGTGCCCTTTAGTTCTTGCTGTCTCCACATCTATCGGAATTTTTCCAGCCCGAGCCTTTCTCTAGCACCATTCTGTACGAATTCTTTGTGTTTCCCTCTTGTTGCCACCCCCAAGGCAACTGGGATGGGTCCGAGAGGGGTCGGGGTGGTGGCAACAACATGGAAAAACAAAGGATTTGTATGAAATTGCGCTATAGAGAGGCTCGGGCTGGAAAAATTCAGACAGATGCAAACAGAGACAGCAAGAGCTAAAGTGCACGCGGCTCCAGGAAGGCACTGGTGCTGCAGACCATCGGCGCAGAGCACGGCAGTGATGGCCAGAGTCGAGCAGGGATTTAGCACGGCTCGGATAAACTTCATTACAACAAAAACCACGCCTGCCTGCACCCCCCGCAAGCTCTGGGGAAGAGCACAGCCCCTTCCCTGCCCCAGGCCGGGGTGGCTCCCAGCTACCTGCCCTTGCCCAGGGCGGCTCCAGCTCCTGCCGGCTGCCCCACGGCTCCCCGGTACCAGACACCACGTACCCACAGGCAGCCGACAGCGGAGCGGGGCCATTTACCACGTGTGTCACTGATTTTGTGATTTTCTCACAATACTTTTTTTTTTTTTACCCCAAGGCCTGGCTGACATTGGCCTTCTCAACACTTGGCACTGACATCTTTGATCCCACAGGCTCCCTGCCTTTCTAGCGGAGCTTGAAATTACTGAGTTTATTTCTCCATGCCTTTGCTAGCTGCGCTGGCACCACACGGCTCGGGACGAGCTCGCCGGCTGCAGCGGCACCCGGCCGTGCTGGGAAGGGGCTGGATCGGAGTCGTTCCTATGTAACAGGCGTGTTGCAAAAGAAGAGGAACTATTTTGCTCCTATTTTGGAAGACAAAGTACGAGGGCAACAAGGTACTATTGCACCAAACCCCACATTTCCAGCCTCTAGGGCATAGGCGCTGGGTGCAGGCAACGCGTTTCCTCATCAGTAGGAGAGCTGATCGCTGCCAGCTTCGTTAAGCACATCCCTGCTGCAGCGAGGAGGGAGGCTGGCTGGGAGGGGCTGCGGAAAAGGCTTAGGTACCTTCAGGGCCGATGAGTCCAGAAAAGAAATGCCGTCAAACAGCAAGAAAATAAAACCAAGTGTCAGAACATCTGCTCTCACAAAACAGTGATACACAAGCTGAGTGCGTTGAAATCATATTTAATGCAAAAAATAGGAACATCATGAATAAATAGTCTATCAGGAGATAGCTACTGAGAAAAACAAAAAGTTAAAAAACAAAAACCAAACCACCGTAATCTAGAAGGAAAAAAACCCCACCTTAATCTGGAAGGGGAAAAAAAGCTTGAAAAATAAAACACTGGGGCACGTTTCTATCTCACGCAGGAGGAGAGGATCCTTGGCGTATCAAGGAAATCAAGTCAATCTCATAAAACTCAGTTGTGAGGGGGGAAAATGTAAATAAAATAAATTGTGCAACTGAGGGGGTCCCACAGCCGCCGCCAGTGCTGGGGTCTGGCTTTGGGAAGAGGGATCCCACTTGCTCCGACCCCACGAAGCCACGCTCTGGAGTGCCCACAGCAAGAACCAAGGCCCCGGAGGAACCCTGTGCTGCAGAACCCCCTTAAAAACAGCTCTGCAACTGCTGTCCCAGCCCGAGGGAGCACTCCCCGAAATACAATCCCCAGGTGGAAGTATAATGGCTTTTTTGTCTGGGTTTCTTTTTCGGTGGTTGTTTCTTTTTATACTAGACTCACGGCTGGACCCAGAAACCTGGGAAAATCCTTCCCCGTTTCTCATCCCAACTTTCTGAGCCAGGGAGCAGAGCCGGTCCCATGCGGGTGGGTGTGATGGAGGCAGGTGAGGACAAAGCAGCGCTGGCTGCCGCACCGGCGGGCACCACAACGACACGGGCTGGGTCCCCTCTGTCACTGCAGAGCGCACACAAAGACTCCTTTGTCCCGAAGAGAAAAGCGAAGAAACCTGTGGTAGCAGTGACTGCCTCTGCTCGAGCCAGTCACGGTTAATTGGCATAACCGGGTCACTGAGTTAAAAAAAAACAAACCAAAAAACAACAAACAGGATGAGGAAGTTAAAATACACCGATCAGCTGGGGAATACCGCACTGCCCTCGGCACCCAACAGCCTTCCCGACCTTCCCGGCACGGTGCAGGACAGCCGATCCCTGCAGCGCCGCTGCAGCGTGGGCTCAGGGCAGACAGAAGAGCCCTATTTGACCAATCCTTTTTGGTACCAGGTTCAATGAGTTTCAGCTCATTGAAACTGTGATATTTAATAACATTTTGCGGCTGCCCCATTCATGAAGACACGGGCAAGTGCCGACCATATGAGCACGGTTACGCCAACCCTGATGACCAGACGCGCCACTCAGTGTGGGCGTCTCAGCAGCAGAAACCAGAGAAAAGCCACAAACGGCCTATTCGGGGACGAGGGGCGAGCGGGACGTGGCAGCAGTGCCGTGCCGCGTTCGTCCGGCTGGCAACCCAGCTACCACAGCTCCCAGAGGTGGCTGCCAAGACGTGCCAGAAAAACCAGGCACCAACACCATGGACAGGCAGCAAGCACTTGCTTAAAAGGTCTGTCGGGTACAGAGGTCTTTAAGCTTTGTTAAACTTGGGAATAAATTTTGCTCAAAATAAAGATGAGAAGCTGGTAAGTCAGAGTTCTGATTAACACACAGGCTACTCTCTTGGCTTTTAATACACAGCCATGGACACAACTATGAAGATGTTCGTATCTGGGCTGCTCCCTCCTGTCTCTCCAGCTGACTCTGTCCTTCCTGCTGGCACTGCACAGGACGGTGTCTCATTGAGATACTTGCAACTGAATCAATAAACTGCTTTTCCTGGGGATGCCCTAGCTTTCTCCAGCTGTTTCTTAGCCATTGTCTCCTTAGAGCCCAGCAGCCCAGAGCTCGGTTTGCCACACGCTCCAGCTGCCGATCCCCCAGGCCTTTGCCGTGACCAACCTGAGCCACGTCTGTGAACACGGTGTCCGAGACGCTCTCGCACAGTGTGGCCACAAGCTGCAGGACCAGCAGCTTCCTCCTCTGCCCGGCGTGGTACTGCTCCAGCTCCAGGAGACTCCCTCCAGGCACTGCAGCCAAGTTCGAATCCGCCTCGTCCTCCGCAGCCACGCAAGTCAGTGCCTGCCGGGAAGGAAGCACAGGGCATGGAGAGGCAACAGTTAAACACAGGCAAATCAGTGCCAGGAACACTGCGGCCACCACGCCAACAGTCCTGGGTGAAGCAGGTCCACGTTACCCAGACCTCCACCCCGTTACCCAGACCTCCACCCCGCTGCAAAGGGTTCCTGGTTACCTCCCCCCTTCCAGCCTCGTCCCCTTCCAGATGCACACTTGTCACCAGGCCAAACCCTCGCAAAGCTCCATCCCTGTGGACACCACCCAGAGCACCACCAAGCACTTCTCCTAGGGCCAACCATCCTCTGGGCTGTCAGGCTTGCTGGGTCTCTGCTTGCACCCTTGCTTTCAGCAGCGGCTCCTCACAAAGGCGCCCGGACCCCCCAGCCCCTTTGCAGAGCTCGTGCCGACTCCTCACGCGACCAGGACCTTCCACTCGGTACCTCAAGAAGGTCTCTGAGAGCTGCCCATGTTTCCTGGGTGTCCCACCTGTATCACAGCAGCGTCCCTACGCTCGGGACACCGCAAACCCCGTGTGACGACGGGCTGGGGCTCTACCTGCCAGCAAGGGCACAGAAAGCACAGCCCATCCTAGGCAAGGCCAGGAGGGAACTGCAGGGGCTCGGAGCAGGATCAAAGGGAGCAGGTGCCCTGCTAGAGCCAAGGAAGCAACAGGGATTATTCACAGCCTCAAACACACCATTAAACTTCAGATATGCTCCTGTTGTCAAAAGAGCCCAGGGGGAACGAGGGTTAACCCCTTCAGGGACCAGGGCTGCCTCCCTCCTCCGGGCTCTCCTGCCCGGCACTCAGCAGGACTGCTCCACCGCGTGCCGTACCCCGGCTCAGTGCTCCCGAGGCACGTAAGGGGACCATCGGTCTCCTTTGCCGTCTGCCACACAGACCGCTTGGCCCAGGGAAA
This sequence comes from Ciconia boyciana, assembly GCF_034638445.1. NCBI lineage: Eukaryota > Metazoa > Chordata > Aves > Ciconiiformes > Ciconiidae > Ciconia > Ciconia boyciana. The sequence continues at coordinate 45,405,382 of NC_132942.1, read as the reverse complement.
CCGTTCCTGCAGATGTGCCCCAAACAGAGACCTGCTTCCCCTTACCTTCAGGCAGTAGATGAAGAAGTCTCCGGCTAGACCACTCTTCTGGCAGTGAGACAAGAGCTCCACCAAGCTCTCCACACGGCACTGCTCCGAGGAAACCTTCTGGTAAAGGGCCTCATCTTCATCACTGAAACAGGTCACCGTGTCACCAACACGAACATACCCAGAACGCCTCCAGGGCTGGCTCTAAACTACTCCATGGCGAGGTGAAATCCTGCTTCTGCCTTCTCTTGGAAACCTTCCTTCCCAGCACTACCAGAGAGTGGAAGCCTGGAGGCAACTGAGCCAAACTATTGCTCAGTTCATTTGGTCTACGCGATCATGCACTCAGTTTATTAATTAACCTGCATTCGTTAAAGGAATAACATTAAACAGAAACCATGAGTGCAAAAACCACATTTAATCCAGCCATCCTCTACAGACTGGGATTAGCGCTGGCTAATTCATGCAGCGGTCATAGCCATAAAAGTAGGACAGACACGGGCAGAGTCATGGCCATTAAGGAGCAATTTTAAAGTATACGCAGCTTAACCAGTGCAGACCCCAGGGCAGACCTTCTTCTAATTCACGTCAGGAATAGACTGAAATGAAACCAAAACAAGCGTATTTGTACGGGGTTTTGCTGTGGGTGCACACAGCTCCCGGCACACCCAGCCCACGGACACTCCTGGGCAGGAGCTGTGAGCTCTGCCGGCTTGATAGCACGGCCCTGGGCTCGTACTTGCCAACTAACAGCTATCCCTCTTTAAACCAAATGTCGCGCTGCTGAACAGTCCCAGTTTGCGTGGCTGGAGTCTAATGGCTGCAGTTTATTCCCCACATGGCCACGCTCTGCCTCTACTTGTAGAGACCATCTGCAAGAGCAGGAGGGGAGTTCAGTCGCTGGCTCTGCGACGCTGGCATCGCTAGAGTCCTTGCTGTGACGGTGTCACCTGCGCCCGCGGGATTCCACTCACTCCACGCAGCCGTGATCTGCCACAAGACAGGCTCAGGCTGGAGGGTGGAAGCTGAATTTGGGGAGCTTCGGGCTACCTGGGCACCTGGCGGGAGGAGACGGCGGTGGGACAGCACTGGCAGCCCCACGCTTGCCTGGGCTCTCTCTGCCAGCCATGCCGTGAAAAGCCCTACGTGCTGAACGATGCCTGGGGACTGCCCTCCGCTCCTGGCACCGCCCCAACAGCACTCACCCGATGGTCTCCTCCACCGCAATGGTGGCACCACCCTCGCTGCCCGCGCGGAACTGGCACCGCGGGTGGAGGGCACGCACGCTGCTGTTCAGCCCTGCAAAGCCTTCCAGCACAGCCAGCGACACCTCTCGCTCCGACTTCTCCAAGAACCACAGCAGGATCTCCTGGCACGGGGAGCTGGCAAGGAGAGAAAGCAGCGGTGACCTTGCTCTGCCCGCTGTACCCCTCCCTGCACACCAGCACTGCGACGGGACCACGCGTCTCGGGGCGAGGGAAAAGATAAGAGCGCTCTGGAGCGACCACGGACGCTCCTTGGGATGCTCTGGGCTGACAGCTCTGGCAGCTGAAGGCATTTGTGCCAGTTTATAAGGGGATCAGCAGCACATCCTGTCCTTCTGGCGTTCCCAGATGGAAGGATCTGGGTCCTTCAAGATTTCAGCCCAGCAAGGAAGGGAGCACTCTGTCTGTACAGCGTGTCTGTACAAGGACAGCCACTTCCACCCAGCCTCAGCACGCCGTGCCTGGTGCTTCACGCCAACCTGACAAAGCACAGAGCTGTCAGCTGTGCCAGGGAAGAGGAGGAAGGAGACGGGGAGCACTGTGAGGTGGCACGGAAACCCCTGCCAAGGAAAGAGCCAGGTTAATGAGGTGGAGTAGCAGCACAGTGCTGTGCCAGGGGTCTGGAAACCCAAACGCTTCCAGGCAGCTGTGGTTTGTTACCCCTGCCAAATTCCTTTGCAAAGAGAGAAGCGAGCAGCGACTCCGTTCACTCAGCAGCAGTGTTAACTTGGCTTGTTCTACGAACGTGCCACAGCACTCGCTGCTCTTCGAAGTGATTAACGATGTCTTTAATAATAGCAGAGGCTGTGTCTACACAGACCTTTTAGGGAAAGCCTCCAGTACGCACATGCCAGTATCACCAAAGCAAAGCATAAACCCACCAGGAGTGTATTTGCTAGGCTGGCCCAAACTCAGGGCAGCCCAGGGAAAGCCTGGGAGGAGAAAGGAGAGAGGACAGCCAGCACCTGGTCACCGCTGTCCCTGCCACCACAACTGACACACGTGGTGCTTACCGTCGTACATCAGTTGTGGGGGAGCTGGGCACAGCGCAAGGGACAACTGCCGAGAGGCAGGTCCTGCACGTATCGGAAGTGAGTGATCCCAGATCGGAGAAGAGCGATCCTGTATTTCCAAAAGCCAGCACTCAAGCTGTTTTATCTAGTTGTTATCCTGTTTCAGATCCCTCTGACACCCAGCCAGGTCCCAGCGTCACCATCTCTGTCCACAGACAATCACAATCCCTGCTCCTAGGCGAGCACCAAGAGTTAACCTGCGCTCCCAAGGCTCCCACGGGGCACGCTTGCCTCTACACCGAACATTTTGGCTTCAGGGAAGACAAAAACTAACGTGAGAACTGCTTCCTCAGGCACAGGTCTGCCAGTAAGGTCACGTACTGTGCCTATGCCTGCGGTTATTGCCGACTTTGAACGAGAGCTCTTCAAGGTGAGACAATCGGTCTCAGTTTCTGTGCGTGCCCACATAGAGCACATCCTTTGCAGGTGGGCAGAATGGAGAAGACGAAACCCCAGAAGAAGCTGTGCACAATCCTTCCTTACCGTAAGTATGACACATTCTGCTTGGCGAAGGAATAGAGGGAAAAAACCACTCCCAGGACTGACTGTAAGGATCCCAGCAGCAGGCTCGAGCTGTCATTTCCAACCACATACACCTACGGAGAGAAGGGCACAGGGAGGAGAGTCAAACACCTGCGTGGAGCAGAGGGAAGGCAAAGGGAAGGACAGAAAGCACGTCTGCGCAGAACGGCTGCCGCCAGGGAGGATGGCAGAGGGTTTACAGCCTCTGCTCCTTTCAGCCTGTTTTTACCCTGATTATGCCATATTCTGTATTAAAAGCAGCCTTCAGCACCGTCTTTCTCCTAGCATTTGCTTAACCACAGCAGGGCTCCAAGCTACAGGAACACTGCGGCTAGCTATTCAGGAAGTCTGCTGCTTAGGGGTAAGGTCTTGCGTTACAGAGAGATGCAACAGGCACCTTTGAATTAGGAAATCTTTATGGAAATACTGCACCTAGAGCCAAATCTCAAATACAGAGATCAGCCCCTAGCAGGGCAGCTGGGCTGACGCGTGCTGAGCTGAGCAAGCGGCTTGCAGGGACTCCGAGGAGACTGTAGGGCCACGCTCCTCTCCTCCATCTCAAGCAGCACCCTCCCAAATCCCTGTCAATGCCCTCCCCTCCACGAAACCAGCACCCCCTTCCCAGGCAAGCCACTGTTCCCAGCTCACTGCACACAGGTCCCACCTTGCTGCCCGCAGAGACAGGAAAACCATTCACAGAACTCTTACGACGTTGCGTTTCCTTTTGAATCCTTTCAAAGGAATTGTCCAAAACTAAAAGCCAGGTAGGATGCTTTCAGTCAAAGCCATAATGCTGGGAAAACTCAGTCTAGAAAATGGTTAAATACCAAGCCTTGCCCAGCTGGACTCAGGGTTTACTCAGGGTTGTTGTGTTCAGGTCCTCATTTTAGCAGGCTCCATCTCCCTCCATAGCTTTTAGCTTGAAAAAGGGAGGCGGGGGGAAATAAAGTCTCTTCACAAGTTCTCCAAGGCACTTGCAGCCATGTCAGGTGGTAAGCTTCTTGCTCAGAAGATGCTGTCCCTTCACACCAGAGCGCTCCCCACACCTCCCACCTCCGCAGCCAGAGAGCCATCGCCTGCTCCAGGGATGGAAGAGCCCCGGGGACAGACCAAAGAGCTTTTGCCTGCTGGAGGCAGTGTGACAAGCCAAGTAGGAGGGCTAGGAGGGAGATTGTCCTGATAACATTCTGCCCCGCTGTACTGATGCAAACAGACCTTTTTATTTTCCTGTGCTAATCCCCGTGGAGCCATTCTTCCCAACCAGAACCTTTCCTACACAAAGCCTCCCTGACGAAGCCCCAAGGATGGTTTCCCACTCAGCATCAAATGACACTTGCTAGGCAAGAAACCTTCACAAATCTGCAGGCTGGAGTCTCCGTCGCTAATCTGGCTGCTGTCAGGCCTCCAGCGCTATGCCATTAAGGAGGGATCCGCCCCACACTCCCCTAACACTCGCATTGTGCACGGCAGCCACAGAGCAGCCCTCCAGACTGGTCTCTGCCTGCCAGCTAGTTACAACAGATCATTACTACGCAAAATACTACAACGATCGCAGCATTTAAGAGCTTAGCCTGCCTAAGGGCATGCCAGTAAGCAAGTCACCAGCTTCTTAAAATTGAATTCCTGGGTTGGAAATGTCCTTCTGGGTTGGAACGCGCAGCAGAAAGCTGGGCTGCTGTCAGGGCAGGCAGCAAAGCCTGCAGCGCGGCACTGGTGATACTGGTGGGAACGGCAGAAAAAGGAGCTATGAGGGAAGGTTTCAGAAGAGCGGCTTCCACAGAACATCCCTGTTCCTTCACAGGGAGCACGAGAATGGACCCCACCTCTCCCCCAAATGCCAGAGCCAAGATCTGCGCTGCTGAACACCCTGCTTGTTGCCGCAAGGGACCCCTCGCAGGAAGGAGCTCCACAGAAGGTGCTAAATCTGCACCGTCCTGCCCACATTTCTTCTACCACGGAAGGTGGTCTGTTTTGGCAAAGCCAGACCGTTTCTCTGATGAGGCCTGAGTTTCCCTCCATTTTCCTGAAGCCTCCCCATCCCTCAGCATCTGATCGGGGCCTGAACGTCGGGCTGGGAGAGCTGCTGAGCTTTGGCAATCCCTCCTGCTTCGGCAGCCAGGCACGCAGACCAGCTCCAAGGCCCCGCCGCCGCCTCCAGGTACCGTCCTGCACCAAGAGCAGCTCCGGAGGACGTGGCTGGACACCCAGCAGCAGCTGAAGGATGACCCACCCACAGTTTTAGAACTAACTTCACGCACAGGGAAACCCACGTGTCACGGGGTTCAGCTCAGAATGGTCCCTGCAAACCAGGCCGCTCATTTCTCCTTACTTATCGATTTACCTTACTTGTCCAATGGGACTAGACAGACTGTAATGCCTTTAGCCCCAAGAGATATCAGCAGGGGAAGACGAACCGCTGGGGACACCCAAGGGGGACCAGCTGCAGTGTCCCCCCCTTTCTGGGACACCTGAGGTGAGGACACAGCCACTAACAACATCTCCCCTGTGGCTGAGCTGCTGCCCACCCGCCTTTCCCCCGAACCCACACGCTCTCTGCTTCCTCACAGCAGCCACCAGGATAACTGCGACAGCTCTCCCACCTCTCCCGGCCGCTCTGCGATGCCTCCGAGCTCACCTTCACTCTCTTTTTCACCCCGGTGACAGCTCAGCAGCCTCAGAGCCACACTGAATCTGCTCGCTTCATAGCACCCGCTGCGAATGCCTCGCTGCCAACCGGCTGCACAACCACCGAGCGAGGAGCCGGGGGCCCTGCCAAGCTGCCCTCGCTGCAGGGCTGAGCAGCCCAGCACAGCCGGCCGCTTGCGATACCTCGAGTGCCCTCTTTTCCAGGTCACTCATTTGGAAGCATTTTGGCCCAAGGCAAGAGCTGGCTGCTGCCCATCCTGTCGCGAGGGGCTAATGCTGCAGGAGCTGTAGAAAGGCTTCCAGCTCCAGCACGCTGGCTCAGGCTGCCCTCTGCAGACCTCAGAGGCAGGGAGAGCAGCTCCCAGCAGGTTCTCCCACCCACGCAGGTAACCCTGGGCTCAGTGTGAGCCGTATTATCCATGCTCTACAGGAAGGAAACCGAGGCACGGAGGCACTAAGAGGAGGGTGGGCCAGTAAGAGCCTGGGAGGAGAGCTCAGGCATCCTCTGAAGATTCAGCACGTACGGGATTCCCTGGGATCCGTCCTTCCCGCTAACCAGCTGCACGTCTCTGATGCCGATAGGTGAGCGGCATCATCTCGGACAGGGATTGACAGCCTGAGGCAACACGTGCCACGCCAGCGGTACTCCTGACTAGGACCTCCTGCCTGCTCTACCGTTACCTGGTCTACGATCACAGCCCGAGTCCTGAAGCTGCTCTGACAGTACACCCAGACACAACGGTCCCGAGGAAGCTGCGCAGTTTAGCAACGCTCAGAAAGTCTTGCTGCAGCTCATGGAGAAAGAGGATACGAGAGCACCGTGGAGACTCCTGGCTACCAGCCCACTGCTCAGACTCTTACTTGGACACACCAGAAAGACACTGGGGAAAAAACAACCAGCAAGAGCTCACTGCCATCTCGCAGAACATTTTGGGGTGAGAATGCTTGAAAGGATTCAGGCAGGGCCTCTGGTATCCAGCAGAAAGCTGCAGTCCCTCAAGTGCAGTGCTGCATACAAGGTTATTCTGAGCAGCTCTTGGCCTCACCTCAGCATCACGACTGCAGGAGACGCTGGTTTTTGTCAAGGTCTAACACACACACTGAACTGCTCAGAAAGTCTCAAACCAGCTCTTTCTTAGAGTAGTTTTCTTGCCCATCCTCAGGCCAAAATCAGACACGATACCTTGAGCACATCTTCCACACAGCTGCTGAGCTCTGCCTCTGTCACCAGCACAGTCCCTGCTGGTAAATCCTCTGCTGCTAGCTCTGAAAACAAAGGGCAGAAACATCAGCACCCCCACGTACTGAGGAGTCTCCAGCAGAACAGCAACCCCACCACGCTCAGCGCCAGAAAGCACTTTGACAGTTCTCTTGCCTTCCCTCCCCTCCATCAGGGCAGCATGGGAACCAATGAACCCTCGTTAGCGGCGCTAAATGTCACTGCAGTGTTGTAAACGCCGCACGCTTACAAGCAAATCAAAGCAGACCACAACTTCTTGATGGATTGTCCCCTGAGAGCCGTTTGGTCAGCGTGGGGAACCGATGGCTTCCGTCCGGAAGGCCAAAACAAGACTGTCAGACTGGTTTCCCAAACTGTCAGAGTTTCCCAAAGAGCAAATGGCAGAAGCCCCACTACTTGGCTCTTACACTATAGTCATTTGACTCAAGCGCTAGTAAATGCGGTGCACCCAGCCAAACGGACACGTTCACAACAGACAGAGCTGGGCTTGCACGCTCAGCAGCTCAGCCGCCAGCCCCTGAGAAAATTCCGGTGGAAAGACAAAGATCAGCGAGAAGAGAAAGCAGACCCTTCTCCGATCCGGGGCTCGGCAGAGAGCAGCGGGTACCTGCTGTCTCGGAGCAGCGCAGGAGCGGTGCCAAGAGGGGCTGGAGCAGGTGCCTCTCTGCCAGCTGAGGGTGCTCTTTCGCCATGGTGAGCAGCGTCGTGGTGGCCACTCGCTGGAACTGGCGCGCTGTCAGTTTGTCCGGGATGCGCAGCAAGTCCAGAATCTGGAATGAAAGTCCACGATAAAGGAACAAAGATCAGCAGAGAGCGAGGAGCCTCCCGTATGCTGCTTTGCTGGACATTCGGCACGACATTCCACAAACGGAAGAGCCGGTCTCCTTCCCACGCACACGTTAACGTAGGATGTGTTTCGGGGCTCCAACCAAGAGCCTGCACCACTCCCATAGCCAAAGGCTGGAAGCAAGAGCTCCACAGCAGAGAGCTCCTTGTAGCGCAGGGCTGAACAGCTCATGCGATCAGGCAACATCATCCAGCATTTCGATCACGCAGGGAAAATTCAAGAGTAGGGTGGAAACACGTCCCACTGCCAGAGCGGCAGAAAAACATCTCCACGTTGTCCTGGCTCGAGCCAGGCCACGATCAAGCAGAAGCGATAGTACCGACACTCTCCAAGCCAGGAGCCAGCTCCCCATTCCCAGCCAGAGCCGGCGTGCTGCGGGGGGAGAGGGGGACCTACCTGGGGGCATACCAGTCTGTAGTAGTCCTCGAGGGAAAGGCACTGCTGCGGGCAGGAAGCCAGGATCTTTGCAACCATGTCACATTTTCTCCAGTCCACAGCTGCTGCTTCAGCACCACTGCCACCTGCTACACCAGCAGAAAGCCAAGATCAGCTCAGACTGACAGCAAACGCAGGGCCATTTTTGGCTGAAGCCAGATGTTTCTGGCCAAAAATCAGATTTCTAGCTTTTATCACTCTCTATAAACCATGCATCTTTCTGGAGACACCTGTGCCTAATGACAGAAGGAGAAAAATTATTGTCCAAGACCTTTGATACTGTAAAATAACTTCTACAAATAGGTGCGTGAGCCAAAAGGTGGGGGGAGGCCATGCTTGGATGGTGTCATCTGGTTGGTATCGCATGGAGGAAGCTTTGGCACTAGAAACTGTGGGATTCAGCTTTTAGAGAGCAACAGTTTCCTCCCCGGCAGGAAACGGAAAGCAGGGGAGCAAGGCTGCCGAGCCCCGGAGCAGGACGGGTCTCACTCCGCCTGCAGTTGCTCACAGCCCCGTGCCGAGCACTGCTCCCACCGAACCGGCACCAGCGCAGCTCCTCGGAACGAGCCGCGCTCCGCACACACGCAAGGTGCAACCCCATGGAGGCACAAACAGGCTAAAGGAGTTCGGATGCTTTCGGTCTGGACCCCAAACATGACGGTGTACCCCAAACTCAAGGCATTTGCGGTTGGAAGGCATTCACTGCTGGGGAGTTCAGCATAGCCAGAGGCAAAATCTGCGTGAGTGTTACAGAGTCAGCTGGGCCTGACAAAAGCTGTTTCCCATTTCAGCGCTCTGACGGCACTGTCTTTCCCGGGCCTCTCATGGGATTAAACGTCTCGGGCACATCACCACAGTCTCTTTTAATCTGTGATCCTGGAAGCCAAGAGCAGCGTCAGAGCACCCTACTCACCGCCTGTTCCCTCCATGATGCCCCGAACCACAGCCTGAACCCCGCTGGGTCTCATTAGCCTCTCGGAGAGCAGCTGACCACAAAGGCGCCGCAGCCACGCCGGAGCCCGCACAAGGCCCGGCTTTGTTTCTTCCCCAGGAGAGGGAGGACTCTGAAAGGAAACAAAGGAGCAGGCTAAGGAGCATATTTGCACACTCCTGTGCAAACCCTCGCTAACAGGCAAACAGCCTGCGCCCCGCCCTGCAGGACTTGAGACAGGAGCACAGGACAGGGAAACCTTTTACATAAATCACTTCTTCGTCCAGCGGCACAAAGCGAATTAGGGCTCCGTGAGAGCGGCCGGCCTTCCCAAGAGCATCCCCTCGCGCGGAGCTTCCCTCCTTTAATTAAAGCCTCTCGGCGTCAGGCAGCAGCTCTGCCTCATTGCACAGGGGGCTCAGGGAACAAGTCGGGTTCGATGCAGGTCAGGGGCCTGCAGACGTGACCCCTGCCAGGACCCGGCACAGAGCCCTGGGCTGCGGAGGTGGCACTGCGAGCCCACAGGCTCCCTGGTCGAGCAAAGCAATCCCCCCGGGACAGCACAAACAGCAGAGCTGCCCGGAGGCTGCAAACCCACAGAGTGAGCGGTTCAAATGGAGGTGCTTGCTTGGACACCCCGAGACGGCAGGCTGGCACTGCTGCACTGGTGGGGGATGGAATAGAATAGAATATTTTCAGTTGGAAGGGACCCACAATGATCATCTGGCCCAACTGCCTGACCGCTTCAGGGCTGACCAAACGTTACAGCACGTTATTAAGGGCATTGTCCACATAGCAGCTTGGGATATCAGCTCGGGTTTTGTTTAACCAGGAGCCCCCTGCTTTTACGTGGCAGAACCACGGCACGCACCGAGAGCGTTGCCCCACACAAGTGGCTCGTACGGACCCCCTGCAGCCCTCACACGCGGGCAGGCCAGCTTCCGCCTGCTCGGGAAATCGCACGCGATCCCAGCCAGAGGGTCAGCGCGCGGCACAGAGCTGCGCCCGAGCCAGCAGCCCCGCGTTATCCCCCGCGCGCACCAGCAGCTCCTCTCGCATCCTGACCCTGCGCCGTGATGTGGCGGGTGGGCACGCACCCACCCACAGCACCAGCCTGGAGCCGGGATGTGATCCTTTCGCCGGGGATCCCTCAACACAAGGCGAAGGTCTCCCCGGAGAGCACCCGTTCCCCATCTCCTCCTCCCCACTGCCACGGGGCAGCCTTTGAAACGGCCACGAACGGCAGCCGGTGCCGAGGCAGCGCCGCTTCATCCCCTCAAGTGGAAAGGGGCAGGTTCGGGACGAGAAGGCGCTTTGCTGGCCAGGCACGGCGGATGTAACTGCCCAGCCAAGGCGGCACGTGCTGCGACGAGAGTCCCCGAGTTCACCCACGCACCCCTGTACGGCGGGGCCCGAGCTGCTGCCGCGCGAGCCACGGGCACCCGGCAGCTTCGCCCGTGTGTTCTCCCAGCACTCGGGGACGAGGGTGCTGCCTGGTTTTTAAGGTGTCAGAACACTTCCAGGAGAGCAGCAAAGCCACCCTCGGAGCGTGGGACCACGCGGTCCCAGCACCGCTGGCACCCCGAGCGCCCCGCTGCCGCCGGGTACCTGCTTGGGCCGGCCCTGCAGGACGAGCAGCTCCCGCACCGCCAGCGGCTGGTAGACGCGGTCCAGGATGTGCCGCAGGGCCTCCCGGCACCGCGCTCGCTCCGATTCCGAAACGCCCTGGAAAAAAACAAACCCCGGGGCAGTGAGGACAGCTTGGCCGCCAGCACCAAACCCGCCGGTCCTGACCGCGTGCCCGTGCCCCTCCAGCCCCTCGCCGGGCTCCCATCTCTTCTCTCGCATCGAGATTAACGTGGGCGCCGCGGGAGCTGCCACCGGGCAGGCAGCCCCGGGGCTCAGCGAGCAGGAGGCCAGCACGGCCACGGGCTCGGCCACGGAGCACGGAGAGCGGTGCTGCCCGGCGGGCTCTGGCGAGGCCGGTGACCCCGACGCGTTTTTGGCAGGACCGGGTGCGCCGGCAGCGCTGGGGGAGCGGGAGGAGAGGGGGCCCACGGACCTCGCTGTGGGCGGCAGGGCCGTGGCCCAGCAGGCAGAGGCCGGCGAGGAGGAGGCCGAGGTGGCGGGCGAGGAGCGGGCCGCCCAGCGCGGGGTGCCGGGCCAGCTCGGCCAGGGCGGCCGTGGCGGCGTGGAGCCGGGCCCCGCGGGTGGCCGGCGGTGGCAGGGGCGGCGCGGGGGGCCCCGGCCGCTGCCCCACGCCCGGCGGCAGGTACGGCGCCAGGCCCAGGCCCACGGCGGCCCGCAGCGCCCGCCCCACGGCGCGGCCCTGCGCCACGCTCAGCGTGTCGGGGCTGGGCGGCGGCGCGGCCCCGGGCCCGGCCCGGCGGGCGGCGGGGGCAGCGGCGAGCGCGGCCAGGCGCTCCTTCAGGCAGAGCAGCAGCGCCAGCAGCCCGCAGGCGGCGGCCCAGCCCGGCTCGGCCTCGCCCGCCGCCCCGGCGGCCAGCGCGGGGGCCCGGGCCAGCACGGCATCGCGCAGGCCGCGCAGCGCCGCCCAGCCCGGCGCCCGCCGCAGCCGCTCCTCCAGCGCCGCCGCGTTGTCGCGCAGCGTCTCCGGTCGCAGGGCGCCCTCGGGGCCGGGCCCGGCCGCGTCCCCCCGCTCACTGGGCCCGGCAGGCGGCCGCAGCAGCAGCTCCAGCGCCTCCACCACCCGCTCCGGCTCCGGGCCCGGCTCCGGCTCCGCGCCGCCCGCCATCTTGGGGCCGCCGTGAAGGGGAGGAGCGCGGTTCTCCGCCGCCATCTTGGGGAGGTCGGGTTAGGGGGAGGAGCGCGGTCCTCCGCCGCCATCTTGGGGAGGTCGGGCGGGGGGGAGGGGTGTCTCCGCCCGCTGCCATCTTGGGGAGGGAAGGGGAGGGGGAGGGGGAGGTGCGACCCCGCCCGCCGCCATCTCGGGGGAGCGGCCCCGCCCGCCGCCATCTTGGGCGGGGCGGGAGGAGGCGGCGGCGGGGCGGCGCCATCTTGGGGCCTGTCCTGAGAGGGGCCCGGCCAGCGCTGCCGGCTCCGGTGGGTGCTGCCTGTCGCTCACGGCGGCCTGGGGCTCGTCTTCTTCCCAGCAGGTAGCGCAGGGGACACAGCTGTCCCCGCCGAGGCTGTTCTGGTGCCGGGGTGGGAGCCCCTGGCCCCACTGCCCACAGGTGTCGACGGCACCCGCCCCTCTGGCAGGTGAGGTGTTTCGGGAGAGATCCTGCACCGAGGCCCGCCCCTGTGCCGAGAAGAGGCTCTGGCTGCATCCAGCAAAAGTTAGCAGCTTCCAGAGGGAAGCCAGCAATTCTAAGAAGGGAGAGCCCAAACCCGTCTCCATGTCGTAATCGGCGTGTGGAGGTGTGCAAGGTGGGCGTTAGTGCCGGCTCGTGGGGCCGGTGGCCAGAGCTACCTTTGGAATAAACACCTCATGGGTGTGTTGCAAAGCACATAAATTAGCATCTTGCCTGCCCAGGATGACTGCAAGTCCTTTGCCAGCCTCCTAGGCTGCTGCGTTTGGAAGCCTGAGGCACCGCGCACCACGTTAGTCTTTTGTGTTTCCTTAGCGGGCAGGGCCTCTGAAGGGAGGGCGCAGGGATTACAGGGCTGGACAAACATCAGTGCTCTCTCACGCTGGCTAACAGCCTCGCCTCTGCTGCCTGGGCTAGGGTGTTGGCCAGGCACTGCGCACACACGGCCACAAGCCTGGTTTTCACGCCGTGTCCTGCTCTTCTTTTTCTCTAGGGCCCGTCCAGGCAGACTCGGCGCAAGGCAGAGCCGTGACCTGCTGTTAGCTGCCAGCCCTGCCTCCTCACGGCCCCTGGTGATGAGAAAACACGTGCTCTGGTACGGCTCCGTCCCTGTTACGCAGAGCCGGGCGTTTGCCCGTTGGAGGCAGCGGCAGCCGTGGCCGTGCCAAGGAATGGCTCTCTGTGGGGCAGGCCGGCCTCTAAGCACGGACACAGGCAGTGAAACCAGCAGAGCTGCACCCAGAGAAAAGGGGTTTTGATTTTCTTAAAACAATTTATTACTTCAATTTTATATAAAAAACATACAATCAGTTAACACTAGACCATTGCTGGCTTCCCAGCCCGCATCAGACCCTCTTCCCATGATAAAAAATACAAACCACGACGACGGCTAAACACAAAGTTCAGAATTTCAGTAAAGCTGTTTGATTTCCAAAAGCACCTTTCATTGACTGCACAATAATTACACCTGGCACGACACAGAAGGAAATCGTATCATAATCTTGGATACAGAAAAATATAAATCTGCCCGTAAGTACTCTATCAAATATAATTCCCTCACGTATAGCGTGTGACGGCACATCTTTGGTCTGTGTTTATCGATCACCTCGCCCCGCTCCGGCAGAGGCACGGCGCCGGGGCTGCCTCGCTTCTCCGGCACTGGGTTCACGAGCCGAGCGCGGCGGCAGGTCGGCCGTCGTGTCGGGGCTGGGAGCACGAGGTATTTCGGAGAGCGCCAGAGAAACCCTTTCCCCCCACGGCGAAGGGAGGGAGGCGGCGGGGGCCCGTCCCCGCCAGGGAAGAGGAGCTGATCCTGGCCCGTGCAGCCAGGAGAGCCTCGGCTCCAGGATGGGGAACGGACCGAACGGCTCCACGCCCTGCCTGGAGCCGAGGGGGGCCAGGAAACGCACAGGCTCCCCCAAAACCGCCCCCCGCCAGCCCCGCTGACCCCGAGCTTCCCCTGTGCTGAAGGAGGGGGGATGTAGACAGCAGGTTGAGGGGGTGTCGGAGGGGGGTTCTGCCGCCCCCGGGTGAAAGCCAACGTGAGTCCGGTGGAATGAAATGAGGTGAGCTGCCCGCGCAGGGCGGCTGCTGGCTGGGGGTGGGGGGGGGCGGAGAGGATCCTAGTCCTCCTCCTCCCCGCCGCCGTAGAGGTCCGCCAGCTTCTTGAAGCGGCTGCCCCAGTCGTTGAGGTAGTCGTAGTCCTGGTCGCGGTCGGAGGCAGAGGAGTTGAGGGAGCTGAGCGAGGTGGCCTCCGAGCCGCTGCCCTCGTAGTCGAACACCAGCAGGGAGTCGTAGGGGGGGCCGTGGGGTCCGTGTCGGCCGCCTTCAGGTTCTGGGGGGGCAGGAGGGGTCAGCACCCGTCCCCCCTGGGCCGGGGATGCCGATGGCTGGGGGTGCCCTGACGGTGCCGGCACGGGTGGGGGCTTCGCCCCCGGTCCCAGAGCACCGCGCAGGGTCAGGGCTCACCTCATCGATGAAGTTTCCGATCTCGTCGGGGTTGGCGGGCCGGGGCCGGTACTGGGGGGCAGCCATCAGCGGGGGGGCCACGTCGTTGCGGATCACCTCGGGGCGGGCGTCCAGGCCCCGGTGCAGCTGGCTCAGGTCGTAGTCCTGGGGGGGGTGGGAACGACACGAGGAGATGATGCTCGAGGGACGGCCGTGGGCACCGCCACGCTGGGACCAGGGCAGGAAGGGCTGGGGGCACCGCAGGCACCGGTGGGACACGGGGACGAGCAGGTCCACGGCAGCCTCGTGCACCCCAAGCGTCCGTCGTGGCTCGGGGTGGGGGAGGAGCGAGGCCACCGCCCGCTGCAGGGAGGGTGCCCCAGGGGCCCCGCAGGCAGGGTCCGGGGTGGCACAGGCGTCCCACCTGGTCCTCCTCGCCGCCGCCCTCCTCGTCGTAGTGGTAGACGTTGTCCCGCATGTCGTCCTCCGGCGGGAGCAGCGGCTCCTTCACCACCTTCCTCCTCCTGGCGAAGAGCAGCAGCAGCAGCAGCAGGACTGCGAGCAGAGGGCGCCGGCGTCAGGGTGGCAGGGCAAGGGCGGCCGCGTCCCCGTCCCCGCCGCGTCCCCGTCCCGCGGTACTCACTCAGCAGTGCCAGGATGCCCCCCAGGATGCCCAGGATGGCGGGAACGCCCAGGCCGCCGGTGACGTACGCTCGCCGCTCGCAGTTTTTGGTTGGCCCTTCGCAGTTGCACACCTGGGCTTTGACCGACGTCACCTGCCCCTTGCCTTGCCCGTCCGTCAGCCTCAGGAAGATGTGGTACTCCCCCGGCTCCAGCTCCTTCGTCAGCTTCAGCGCCACCAGGTCTTGCGCAGCAGGGAGAAGGGTTGGGCTCAGAGTCAGGTCCCCGCTCCCCACTTTGGGGACGCCCTCGGCACCGGTGGCGGGGTTTTGCCACGGGGCCGTTCCCCAGCCCAGCGCCCAGCACGGGGGCTGGCGCCGGCTGCGCTCGGGGGAGCGCAGAGAGCCGAGAGCGCCTGGGATCTGGCCCTCGCTCGGCGTCGCCCGCTGCCCCGCGCTAAAGGTGGGTGGCCGGGCCAGACCGCGTGGCACCTACCTCCTCCGGTCACCTCAACCGTCCAGTTGGTGCCGGAGCCGTGTTCCAGCTCTGCCTTGAAGGGGGAGGTGTTGGGGGGCAAGTCCTTGTCGACGATGTTCAGCATCTGCTCCTCGGGCTGCCGGTTGCAGATGTCGAAGATCCGGGGCTCCACCGTGGGCGCGTTGTCATTCACGTCCTGGAGGAGGAGGAGCAGCGTCCCCGTGCCGGTGGCATCCGGCGACCCTGCGGGGCCTGGGGTTAGCCGGGCGGCTGGGGAGGGGGTCCCAGCCCCGACGCCTGCCCCAGGAGCCCCGGTGGGACACGGGTGGGCGGCAGCAGCCCCTTTGCAAAGGGCGAGGCAGGGCGCTCCTCACCGCTGTCCACAGCCAGGACGATGGCCTTGTAGGTGCTGTTGATGGCGTGCACCGACTCCCGGTCCAGCGGCTGGGCTGCCGTGACGATGCCGTTCTCGGGGTCGATGGCCAGCCACCCCGCGGGGTCGCTGCCCATGCGGTACCTGGGGCGAGCGAGGGGTCAGCGGCGAGGGGATGAAGGGGCGTGCGGCACAGCGCAGCCCCTCGGGCACCCCAGCGTTGCCCCCCACCACCGACCGCCCCCGCTCACGTGATTTTCTGCCTCTGATCCCTGTCCGGGTCCTGGGCCGTGTAGGAGGTGACCTCGTGCCCCAGCGGCAGGTCCTCCATCACCTCCACCCTCTTGACCGGCGGCACAAAGACGGGGGCTTCGTTCGCATCTTTGACCACCACCAGGACGCTGGCCGTGGAGAGCGACAGAGGCACGGCGAAGGGGACGGCGTTCTCCACTGTCACCACGAGGTTGTACTGGCGCCTGACCTCATAATCCAGGCCCTGGGGGGGGGATGCGGGAGAGAGGAGGTGGGCAGCACCGGCAGGGAGGCAGCCGGCGCCGGGGCAGCTGCACGACGGCGGGACCCACCTTGGCGGTTTTCAGGATGCCATCGTTGGTTTTGGGGTCGGTGGTGATGCTGAAGTCGCCGTCCTGGTCCCCGCTCTTGATGCGGTAGACGGCTTGCCAGGCAGGGGAGCCCTGCATGTCCTGGTCTGTCACGTGCAGCCGGACCACCACTACCCCCACCTCGTTCTCATTCACCGTCCCCTCGTACTGCAAGAGAGAGGATGGGGACAGTCACCCACGCGGTCCCGGGCACCCCGGGGCAGGGGGGCTCGTGCCACGATGGCCCGGGGAGGGCAGCGGCTCACGGGAGCCAGCTTGGGTACCATGGTGGGGTTGAAGACGGGAGGGTTGTCGTTGGCGTCGGTGACTTCCACGATGGCGGTGGCAGTGTTGGTCAGGCCACTGCCCTCCTGGTCTGCAGCCTGGATGATCAGCGTGTAGTTGGGAGTGGTCTGCAAGCCAAAATCACCATGGTTAGGGCAGGGGTGGGGTCCGGCGTGTCCCCCTCCTCCGGGGGCATCGCCTGCCTGCTCTTCCACCCTTCTCCAGCCACGCCGTTCACCGCCAGCACAGACGCTTGCCGACGTCCCCGCTGCCCACCCGAAGGGCTGGCAGTCCACCCGCTCCCGGGGCTCGGCAGGGCTGGGGGCCCCTGCAACGTCCCCACCACAGATCCCCGACAGGCTTGGGGCTGCAGATACCCCCGGAGCAGGGGACAGTGACCCAAGGATGGCAAGTCGCCGGACCCCGGGGCTCCGGCATCCCTGCAGCAAGTCCCACCGCGGAGCTGCCGCACGGTCCCCCGGGACGTGCCGAGGGTGCCCACCTCCCGGTCCAGCCCCGTGCCGATGACGCTGATGATGCCCTTCTCCGGGTCGATGGTGAACATCTGTTGCGCGCTCTTGGGCTCCTCGCTGAGGATGGAGTAGCCGATGATGCCGTTGTTCACGTTGATCCCGTCGTCTGCATCCGTGGCGTTCACCGTCATCACGGATGTGCCTGGGCACGGGGACAAGCAGGGGAGATTTTACTCGTGGGACAAAACCCACCCTGGCACAGCTCTGGCTCGGAGCTCTGCGTGGTCCCAGCCACGGGGCCGCCGGCTCGCCGGTCCCCCACGCACCTGGCTTCGCATTTTCCTCGATGTAGCCGATGAAGACTTGCTTGGTGAAGACGGGCCGGTTGTCGTTCTGGTCCGTCACGGTGATGATGATCTCCATGGGGTCCTCCACGGGCTGCCCGTTGGCCGACACAGCGTGGGAGAAGAGCTGCCGGGGGCACCGCCGTCAGCCCGCGCGTGGCCCCGGGGACCGTCCCCTCCCCATCCCGGCCCCCCACTCACGACGTATTTATCGATCTCCTCCCGGTCCAGCGGCTTCGTCACCTCCAGCCACCCCGTCTCCCGCTCGATGGTGAAGACGCCCACGGGGGGGGTGTCCGCTCCCTGCCCCGTGATGCTGTAGAAAACCTTGGTCTCCTTGTCCTTGTTGGATTTGATCTGGCGGCGAGGCGGAGGGGCGGTTAGAGGGGTCCCGGTGCCCCGGGGCCCCCCCTGCCCTGCGCCCCGTCCCCGTGGGGCCGCGTACCTGCACCAGCTTCTTGGGGAAGGGCCCCCGCTCGTTCTCCGGGCAGTTGATGGGGGGGATGACCCAGTCCCTCTTCTGCCGCCGGAGGCCATGGCCGGGCTCGGGGAAGGTCAGCACGCCGGGCACTGTGTCCTGCGGGGAGAGTGGTTCGGCTCGGTGCCAGCACCTTGCCAAGCCCTCTGCACGCTCTGCCCCAGGGAGAGGGGCTGCGGTGACCCCGGGGAGAGGGGCTGTGCTTTACCTGCTGCTGGCGGTGGCGGCGGTGGTGCCGCCGCCTGCGCAGGGTCACCCTGGCCGAATGCTTCTTGCCCGTGGCGTCCCAGGTGTGGACAGAGAAGCTGATCTCCCGCCGCTGGAGCTGCAGGGGCCGGGTCGCAGAGACGACACCGTCCGTGCTCACCTTGAAGCGTGCGTCGTCCGAGAGGTACGCGGCATGCTGCTGCTCGCCACAGTCCGCAAAGCTCACTGGGGACAGGGAAAGTGAGTGGGCAGGGGGCTCCCGGTGCTGCCCCGGGGGAAGCCGGCGAGGGCAGGGACAGGCAGGCGGCAGAGCCGGAGGGCGCGGGACAGCGCGGCACAGGCACACGCAGCGCGGACACGGCTCGGAGGCCCAGGGGGACCATGGGGTCGCAGGCACAGTGGGGATGCCCCGCGCACGGTGCCACACGCCCTGCCGGGATCCCATCCTGAGCACGGGCAGGGTGTACAGCATGATGCACGGTGCATCCCCGCCGTGGCGTTGGTGCGGGACCGGGCACGGCACGACCTGCCGTACCACGGGATCCCTGCCTGCCCACGGCAACGGGGCAAACGGCGCTCGGCACAGCGCGTCCCTGCTGCGCGCGGCGCGTCCCCGTCTACGGGGCTGCGTACGGCACATCCCCGCGCACGGCACCGTGCGCATCACATCCCCACGCGTGCCACATCCCCTCGTGCGGTGCATCCCTGTGGCACAGCACGTCCCCACGCGTGGCGCGTCACCGCTGCCGTGCCCGTGGAGGCGTGCAGAGGGTGCTGGTGCTTTTCAAATAAAAACAAGGTCGGCGCCCGCTCACCTGCGCTGGCACCCGCGGGGGTCCCCGAGCCCCGGCATGGCTGGGGACCACGGCCACGTGTCCGCAGCAGGGACAGCCCAGGCTGCAGGAGGGGGACATCAGCCTGCGTGGCAGGAAGGGTGCCGGCCCCGGAGCACCCGTGGCGCAGGGAAGCAGCCGGGGCACCCAGCCCGCCCAGGCACCCTTCGGCACCTCCGACACCTCTGCGGCGGGGAGCCCCCAGGGACAGCAGGCGCCCACCGCAGACTGGGGCAGACGGTGTCCTGGTGTCACCGGCTTGGCACCCTGCTGGGGCGCGGTACGAGCCGGGACCGGCACGTGGGGGGCCGCGGCCAGCCCGGGGGGAGGCTCTGAGCGGTGCCGTGGCGGTCAGCAGGCATCACATGAGCCGGGGCCGCGCTGCCGGGAGCTCCCGAACAAACACCCTTTGTCTGGGAGATGGGCTGTTTGAGCCAGCGGCACCCGGGCAGGGGCCTCTGCCAGCGCGGCCGCCATCGGCCCCGGCGTGACCCGCGCCACACGGAGCGGGTGCCAGGGCTTCACCGTGGGATGACGACGTGCCCGGGGTGGGAGGCAGCGCAGCGCGCCCAAACGCCGGGCGCGAGGCCGCTACCAGCGACCGGTGCCGCCATCGCCGGTTACGTCAGCCCGCGTGCAGCCCAGGAATTCGGAGGCGGCGGCGGAGCGATAGCCAAACCCCGGGCTGGGGGCTGGCCCCCTGCCCGCCGCAGTGCCCCCGACCCAGCCCGGGAGGACCCGCCGGTGCGATGCCAGCCCAGCTCAGCCCCACGGCGGGACCCCCGGCAAAGGCCGCGGGAGCCGGTGAGGCCGGCTGGGCAGGAATGTGCCGGGGCAGGCCAGGCGCCGCCGCAGCGGGGGCCGGCGGCAGGGAGAGGCACCCCAGCACCCGTGGGCGCAGGCGCAGCGCTTGGCACCTGGGACCTGGCCCCGTCCCAGACGGGTGCAGCGAGCGGGCAGTGCTCAGCCCCCAGCCCCGCGCTGGGTGCAAGGCGTGCTGGGTGCCCAGCGCCCGCTCTCCCCCTTCCCACCCGGCCGTGCACAAACCTGTTTTTCCAGCTCCTGGGCTGAAGGAAAGCCCTCCCCAGCCCTCCCCTCCCCGGGGCTGGGAGCCAGGGGCCCCTCTCCTCTCCCGGAGCGGTGGGGTGGGAGGCGAGGAGAGCTGGGGGGGGTCCCTCGACGGGATGCCCCCCGCTTCCAGGCCCCCTGCCACATGAGAGCCCGCACCGGGATGGGGACCGGGGCAGCTCCCCACGTCACCCCGCGACGTGACGTCTCGCCGGGGCTGGGCGCGAGCTGACTCACGGGCAGAGCTGGGTGCCACCGCCCGCGGCTGCCACCACCCCGGCGGTGACCGCTCTGCGTGGGTTGTGCAAGCACGGCCGGGGCAGGAGCCGGCGGAGGCGGCAGTGGGGGGGGGGCTCACGTCAGCCCGCGGGCAGCCGGGGCGAAGGCGCCGTGAGCAGCACGTCCCGCCAGCGCACCCGCTGACGTCACCCGAGTTTCGCTGTGACTTCAGACTCTCGAGGTTCCCCCACCCAGGACTGACGGGGGATCGTCCCAGCTTCCGCCATGTCCCGTGGGGCCGTGCCACCCCAGAGACACCCCCCTCCCCCCGCACACACCGAGCAGAGCCACAGGGTCCCGGCCCGGCCCCGGGGACACCGCGGCCCCCACGCAGGCGTTCACCTCCCCGGCCCAGGCGCCGCGTGGGGCCTGTCCAGACCTGTCGGAGGGAAAACACCGCCCTCAACTCATCAGCCTAATTACAGGCCAGCTCGTCAGCCTGCCCTCGCCACGGCCTGGCCGCAGGCTTTGGTGTGCTGCGTTGGCACGGGGGGCGGCATCGCCGAGCTCCCACCATGCTTGTCCGCCCGCATGGCCGGGCATCACCAGCATGGCACGTGGCCCATACGGGCAGACATCCCCTCCCACGCCCCGTCTGCACCTGGAACCCGAAACTGGAAGTGCCGGTGCCGGGACCGGGAATTTCCAGCAGGTCCCGGCTCTGGAGACCAGCCCTGCGCGGCGGGGAGACGCCGAGGCCACGTGGCTGCCCGTCACCCTGGCATCCAGCACGGCCCTGATGGGCGCAGGCTGCTGCAGCGGGGCGGCTTCGTTAATGATCAACCAGAAAACCAACAAATGGGCAATTCCTGAGGTGTGGGGCAAGGTCCGGCTCCTGGCTCCACACCCACAGCCCAGGCGAAGCCCTTCCGGAGCCGGGGGGGGTTTGGGAGCCCCCGGTGCTCTGCACCCCTCGGCCCCACGCCCGCCCCAGCCACCCCCGGCTGACCGTGGTGCCGGCACCACCGTCAACCATTAATCGGCACAGATGGCGATGGCCCAAGCGCTGCCCCGGTAGCCTGCACCCAGCCACGGCGCAGCCCGCCAGCACCCACGGATCGGGGCTGGGGACGTGCAGGGCACCCCAAAGCGGCTGCGGCTCCCCAGCACCCGCTTCCCTGGGCACACCTTTCCCCGGTGCCTCCCCGAGGGCCGGCAGCACCCGGCTGCCCCGGCCAGGGCTCGGCGTGCGGCAGAGGGAGGCTGTTGGCAGCCCGAGCTGGGGCCCAGGCTGGCGCAGCCGCCGCGGCAACGCAGGCAGGGCTCAGCGCCGGCACCTGCCACGCCAGGACGGGAATTGCGTGCCGGCGTGGTGAGACACCGCCGTCCCCACGCCAAGAGCCGCCCAGGGAGGCCGCGCTGGGGGCTCAGCTCCACGGCTGCAAAAGGCGGGTTCGCCCCCCTGAACCCCGGGTGCCGGGACCCGGCGGGCGGGCGAGGCACGGGGCAGGATGGGTGCCTGCGTAGCCCCATGCCCCGGCCTGCCGGCCCCAACAGGTCTGCGCCGCCTGAGTCAGCGCCGCCCGCGCCGGCGCACCCCGGGGAGAGGCACCCGCTGCCCCCGCGCCACGACGCCATCCCGCCGCGGTGGGAGCACCAGCGCCCGCGGTGACCCGGCCCTTCGGCACGTCCCCGCCACCAGGCACAGACACGCAACCGTGGCTCCGACCCCGACGCCACCTGCGGCGGCGTGCGCCGAGCCTGTCCCCACCGCCACGGCACGGTCCCCACGGCCCTGTCCCCATGGCCGCCCACAGAGCCAAGCAGAGGCTGTCCCCAAGGGCCACCCCGGCACCACACGGGCACAGAGCCACGGCTTCGTCCCCCATTGCCAACTGCGGTGCCACGCACCCAGCCCGTCCCCGCGGCCACCCTCGTGCCGCGCACCCAGCCCGTCCCCACGGCTCCTCGCCTTACCTCGCCCCAGCGCCCGTCCCGTCGCCACGCTGTCCCGCGGCACGGCGAGGACGAAGGTCTCGGCGGCGAAGCCGGGCTGGCACGGTGCTGCCTGCTGGCACAGCCGGGGACCGGCCTGCCCGGAGAGAGCGGTCAGTCCCGGGCAGGGTCCCGCCACCCCGGGCAGGGTCCCACGGTCCCGGGCAGGGTCCCACGGTCCCGTCCCTCACCTGAAGCAGCAGGAGGAGGAGGAGGAGGAGGAGGCAGAGCGGGGCCGGGCAGCACCCCCGCCGCCCCATGGCCGGTGCCGGTGCCGGAGCGGTGCCGGAGCGATCGGAGCGCTGCCGCCGCGGAGCCGCAGGTGGGTCCGGTCCCGGTCCCGCCCCGCAGGTACCGGCCCCCCCCGGGGAACCGCCCCGCCCCGCCCCGCCCCGCCGGGAGGCGGTGCCGCCCCGCCCGCCCCCGCTCCCCCGGGGCCCCGGTACCCCCGGCAGCAGCCGTGCAGCCCCCGGGGCGCGGGAGCTGCGTGGGTGCCCGTCCAGGGCCGTGGGAGCTTGCGGGGGTTCGGTGGGTGGCAGAGCCCGGGGCGCACCCCCCCCCCCCACGGCCCCCGCGGGTCCCGGCTCTGCCGGGGCCAAACGCGGCACCCGGGGGCCCCACGCGGGAAGGACGGGCCCACGAGGCCCCCCGGATGCTGCAGCCCCCTCCGTCCCCAGACAAGGCAAAGCCGGGGGTGACCCCACGGCACGGGGAAACCCGCGGGGACCCCCGGTGCCACCGGCCGCCCCCTTGCCCCGCGACTCCCGGGGAGCGGAGCCGGTGGGAGCCGCCGGCGCTGGGGTGGTCCCGGGGCTGAGCCCCCCACGGGGGGAGCGGGCAGCCCCTGCCAGCCCCCTGCCCTGCAGCCCTTGGCCCCACTGGTAACGGATCATTGCCCGTGGGCCGTGCAAGCCGGGGGGGGGCCCTGGGGGTCCCGTGCCTGCCCCGCCACGCGTGGGGCGACGGTCACCCCGGGGTGCCAGCCTGGGGGGGCCGCAGGCGGGCAGGGCTCCGGCCGCCCCGGCACGAGGGGAATTACGAGGCCAGGAGGGATTTGGCACCGTCAGCGCCCGGTGCCACTGGTGCCGCCGCCGCGGGGCACAGGGTGGGGGGCTCAGTGCCCTGCCCGTGCCCACCTGCACTGGCACTTGGGGACAAGGACACGCGCTGCCGGCGGGCCGTGGGCACGTGGCCGGGAGCAGCCGGGTGCTGCTGCGGGCAAGGGGGACGGGGCTGGGGGTGTGAGGGGGCCACGGTGGGGCTGGGGGGGACCACAGCGGGGCTGGGGTCAGCACCAACCCCTGCGGCGGGCAGCAGCTCCCCGGGGCCCTCTTCCAGGGCACAAAGCCACGCAGAGGCTGGAGCATCTAAAAAAAAACCAAACCCCACGTTCTTTATTTAAAACTTACACCAGCACCCGCTCACCTCGTCCGTAGCATCACACTACCTTTATTTCATACATTTAAAAAAAAAAAAATGATAAAAGAAAGAAAAATACAGGAGAGGAAGGCGAGGGGGCTGCCGCTGAGGCGGGGGCACGGCAGGAGGGGGCAGCCCCAAGGCACGGGCAGTGGTAAGGCGTGGGGCAGGGGGGGCAGCGGGGCCGGAGAGGGTCCTAGTCCTCCTCCTCCCCGCCGCCGTAGAGGTCCGCCAGCTTCTTGAAGCGGCTGCCCCAGTCGTTGAGGTAGTCGTAGTCCTGGTCGCGGTCGGAGGCAGAGGAGTTGAGGGAGCTGAGCGAGGTGGCCTCCGAGCCGCTGCCCTCGTAGTCGAACACCAGCAGGGAGTCGTAGGGGGGCCGTGGGGTCTGTGTCGGCCGCCTTCAGGTTCTGGGGGGGCAGGAGGGGTCAGCACCCGTCCCCCCTGGGCCGGGGATGCCGCCGGCTGGGGGTGCCCCGACGGTGCCGGCACGGATGGGGGGGAACGGTGCCAAACCACTTTGTCCCCCCGTCCCCTCCATGGCCGGGGCTCACCTCCTCGATGAAGGTGCCGATGTCATCGGGGTTGGCGGGCCGGGGCCGGTACTGGGGGGCCGGCAGGAGGGTGGGGGCCACGTCGTTGCGGAGCAGCACCTCGGGGCGGGCGTCCAGGCCCCGGTGCAGCTGCCGCAGGTCGTAGTCCTGGGGGGGGCACACGGGCACACACACACACACACAATGGAGAGGAGCAGGGTCAGGCCACCTGCGCGGGCACCGGCCCCCCAGCCCCCCGGGACACCCACCTGGTCCTCTTCCCCACCGCCCTCCTCCCCGTAGTAAAAGACGTTGTCCCGCGTGTCGTCCTCGGGCAGCAGCAGCGGCTCCTTCACCACCTTCCTCCTCCTCATGAAGAGCAGCAGCAGCAGCAGGATGACTGGGGGGAGCAGCGGTGTCAGCGGGGACGTGTGTGCGTGTCCCCTGCCCCATAGCGGGGTGCAGCCCCGCAGCACCGGGACCCCCGGGGACCCCCACTCACGCAGCAAGGCCAGAAGGGCGCCCAGGGCAGCGAGGACGAAGGGCAGGCCGGTGGCGGGCTGGGGTCTCTGGGGACAGCTCTGCACCGGCCCCTCGCAGTCGCAGACCCGCGCGGTGACGACGGTGAGCTGGGCTTTGCCCGGCCGGTCGAGGAGCTGCAGGTGGACGCTGTAGAGGTCCGGCTCCAGCGGTGCCACCAGCCGCAGGGTGACCGTGTCACCTGCATGAGACGGGTGGCTCACGGGGGGACGCACGGGTAACGCCGCCGCCGCGCAGCCTGCCTCGTGCCGAGCATCGCCCCGACGTTACCTTCATCGCCGACCTCCACGGCCCAGCTGTCCCCCGAGCCGTGGCTGAGCTCGGCGCGGAAGGGGCCGGTGTTGGGGGGCAGGTCCCTGTCGGTGACGGTGAGGACCTGGGGCTGGGGACTGCGGTTGCAGATGGTGACGTCCCGGGGCTCGGCCTCGGGGCCGTGGTCGTTGACGTCAAGCAGGGTGAGGAGCAGGGTGCCGGTGCCCGTGGCGGGCGGCGAGCCTGCGGGGAGGAGCGATGCTGGAGGGGGGCTCCCCAAAACCAGGACCCTCAGAGGGACGGGGATGCCCCGAGCAGGGGTGGGGACCGGCAGCCCCCGGCACCGCTCCGTGCCGGAGCCGGGATGTGGTTCCCGGTGACGGCAGCATGTGTCCCTCACGCGGGACGGCAGGAACAAGGGCCCCTTTCACGGCCCTCACCGTCGTCCACGGCCAGCAGCATGGCCGCGTAGGTGCTGTTCTTGGCGAAGGGGGACTCGCGGTCCAGGTGGTCCCGTGCCGTCACGAGGCCGTTCTCGGGGTGCACGGCCAGCCAGCCCGCCGGGTCGTGCCCCACCAGGTACCTGGGGGCAGAGGGGAGCTGGTGCCACGGCGGGGGCCGGGGGGGACCCCCCAGACCCCGACCCCGACGCTGCTCACTTGATCCTCTGTCCCTGGGCCTTGTCGGGGTCCTGGGCCGTGCAGGAGGCGAGGGTCTGCCCCGGCGGCACGTCCTCCGGCACCCGGGCAAGCTGCACCGGCGGGTCGAAGGCAGGCGCCTCGTTGACATCCTCCACGTTGACCGTCACCGTGGCGGTGGCCGTCGGCAGCTTCACGGCGAAGGGGGCCTCGTTGGCCACTGTCACGTGAAGCACGAACTGCTTCTTGGCCTCGTAGTCCAGACCCTGGGAGAGGGGAGGGGACGGGCAGCACCCCACTGCGGGCAGCGAGGGGGGACGCGGGGCCGGGGACACACCTTGGCGGTGTGGAGGACGCCCTCGTTGCTGGCGGGGTCGGTGGCGATGGCGAAGGCACCTCCCTCGTTGCCGCGCAGGATGGAGTAGACGGCTCGCCACGCCGGCGTGCTCGGCTCGTCCAGGTCGGTGGCAGCCAGCCGGGCCACCTCCCGTCCGGCCTCGTTCTCCGACACGGTCGCCTCATACTGCGGGTCGGGGCCACCGTCAGCGCCGCAGCCCGGTGGGCACCGGCCCAGTCCCAGCCTGCAGGGAGAGGGTCCCACTGGGGGGGGGGGCCCACGTTACCGTTTTGGGGTCAAACTCGGGGGCGTTGTCATTGATGTCCGCAATCTTGATCACCGCCAGCGCCGTCGTGGTCAGCCCCTCGCCAGCCAGGTCGGCTGCCTGCACGGTCAGCGTGTACTCCCGCACGCGCTGTGGCGGACAGACAGACAGACACAGACCCCGTCAGCCCCCCGCCCGGAGCCGGGGCCGCCCGCCCCGCGGTGCCGCAGAGCCCACCTCCCGGTCGAGGCCGCTGGCGATGACGCTGAGGGTGCCAGTGGCCCTGTTGATGGTGAACATGTGGGGATGGGGCTCCCGCGGCTCCTGGCTGAGGATGGAGTAGGCGATGACGCCGTTGTAGGTCTCCACCGCGTCGTCCACGTCCGTGGCCGTCACCTGCATCACGGAGGTGCCTGGGGACGAGGCGTCCCGGTGAGTGGGGTGGACGGGGGGGACGGGGCACCCACGTCCCCCATGGGGACGGTCCCAGGGCTCTCCCCGAGGGACATGGGCAACGGGAGGCAGAGCCTCCCCGCGGCAGGGGGTCCTACCCGGCAAAGCACCCTCCGGCACGGAGCCCCTGAAGACCTCCTGCGTGAACTGGGGCTTGTTGTCGTTCTGGTCCGTCACCGTGACTATGATCTCCATCGGCTCCTCCACCGGTTTGCCATTCTCGGACACGGCGTGGGAGAAGAGCTGCGAGGCGGAGGGGTGAGCCGGGGGCACGGCACGGCATGCCGGCACACCGCGGCACCCCCCCGGCAGGGACCTACGTGGTACTTGTCGATATCCTCCCGGTCCAGCGGCTGCGTCACCTTCATCCAGCCCGACTCCTTCTCGATGGTGAAGACGCCCTCGGGGGGGGAGTCCGCCCCCTGCCCCGTGATGCTGTAGAAGATCTTGGTGTCTCTGTCCCGGTTGGATTTGATCTGGGAGGAGATGGGGGGGTTCAGTACCCCCCCGCCCCCTCCAGCGGCATCGCACCCTGCCCCGATGCAGGGGGGACGGCCGCCGCCGGCATCGCTCCCACCCCTCGACTGCACATCCACGCCCAGAGGCAGGGGGGACGGACCCCGCTCCAGCACCCACATCCGCACCCAGACCCCCACCCAGACCGACCCCCCCATACCTGAACCAGCTTTTTGGGGAAGGGGCCCCTCTCATTTTCGGGAACCTTGATGGGGGGGATCACCCAGTCCCTCTTCTGCCTCCTGGGAGCGGTGCGAGCCCTGGGGAGCTCCTGCGGGACGGGACGGGACGGGACGGCAGGTGAGGGCGCAGCCAGCCGGGGGGTCGGGGGGCAGGGGGACAGGGCGGCCGGGGAGCGTTACCTGGGGGGAGCGCCTGCTCCGCACGGGAACCAGGGCAGGGCCCGGCCGGCCGGCAGCGTCCCGGGGGGGGAAGGCGAGCACCCTGCCCACCCCTGGCAGCCGCACAGGGCCCCCATCCTCCTGCGCCCCGACATCGGGCTCCTCGGTCCCGTACGGCCCCATGCAGCCTCCGGAGCTCGCTGCGAGAGAGCGGGGGGTCAGGGCGGCTGGGGGAGACCTGTCCCCGAGCCCCCCCCAGGACCCCGCAGCCCCCCCAGCCTCCTGAGGCAGACGAGGCGGGGGATGCCGGGAGCGGCACAGGAGCGTGGCGGAGGTTTCGGCTTTGTTCCGTAGATGAAGGGAAATTCCTGGGCAGGCACAGCCCTGCCCCAGCCCTCCACCCGGTGTGTCACCCTCCCTCGGGGCTCCCAGCCCCCCATGGCCAGCACACGGGACACAGCACGGAGCCCCCCACCCGGGACCACGCTGCATCCCCCACGCTGGATACAGCCCAGGCCCCCGGACCCCCGGCCGGGCGGCAGGATTAGGGGATTAGCGGAGCTAAGCCAGCTCCGGCGGCAGCGAGAGGCCGCCCGGGCTGAGCGGCCGTGAGAGCCGGGAGGGGACGGGGAGCGGGGCTGGGGGGCTGCGGGAGCGGGGGGAAACGTGGAGCGGGGCAAGGAGAGCTCTGCCCCACAGCTGCCCCACACCGGGGCAGGGAGCGAGCCCCGGGGCGATGGCAGGGCCCCTCGCCCCCGCACCCGGCGCAGCAGCCGTGCCTGGAGGGCAGCGCCGAGGGCCCCTCCCAGCCGCGATGGTGGCGATAAGGGACATCGGTGGGGCCCCGGAAGGGCCCCGGCCACCCCAGAAAGTGGGGGTGGGGGAGCCCCCAGCCCTGCTCCCCACCAAAGGTCTGGGTGGCACAGCGGGGTCCGGGTCCGCAGCCTCGCTCCAGCCCCGGCTCGGGGGGCCAGACCCCGCCATGGCCTCGGGGTCCCTCCGTGCAGAGCCCACATGGCACCGTGCCCGCAGCGGTGGAGCCACACGGCCGGCGCCCGGGCCGCGTGCCACCCACGCAGGGATTTTGCGGCGGCGTGGCCGGACCCCAGCCCCTGCCCGCGGCGGGGGCCCAGCAGAGCCCAGCTCCGCTCCCGGCAGCCCGGCGGGAGCTGCCCGGCAGCCGGGCCGAAGGAACCTGGATGAAGCTGGATGCGGCGTCCGAGGCAAGCGGAGGTCAGGGCCTCTCCTGGCACGGCGAGAGCACTTACCGCCAAGGAGTGCTTTTAGTGCTCCGCGGCCATTCGGTGAGCGCTGGCTCCGGCCGTGGTTCCCGAGCAGCCCCGCTCCCCCAGGACGCTGCCGAGCGAACGGGGCAAAGAGGCCCGAGGCAACACCGGGCCAAGAGCCAGCGGCAGCGAGCCCCTGCCCAGCCTCGGGCCGGGCCGGCCGGGCTCCGCAGCCCACGGCACCGCGCTCCTGCCCACGGCCAGAGAAGGGTGGCCCGGGGGCACCCAGCCCCATGGCCGGCCCGGTGCCAGTGACCACCCTGCGGGGACCCAGCCCTGCCTGGTGGCTCCCCGTGGGTGCCCCACGGCTGGACCAGAGGCACCAGCGCTGGCATCAGCCGCCACCAGCACCGGCGGGGCCAGACGGGCAGGCTGGGCACCGCCAGCCCCACGGCCCAGCCCCACTGCTGGGGGGGGCACCGCCAGCCCCACGGCCCAGCCCCACTGCTGGGGGGGGCACCGCCAGCCCCACGGCCCAGCCCCACTGCTGGGGGGGGCACCGCCAGCCCCACGGTCCAGCCCCACTGCTGGGGGGGGCACCGCCAGCCCCACGGTCCAGCCCCACAGCCCAAGGGGGCACTGCCCTAGAGCGCAGGAGCCTGGCCAGCCCCACAGCCCGGCCCCACACCTAGGGAAAGGACTCGCCCCATGGCCCAGCCCCACACCGCGGGGACCCCTACCAGCCCCACACCCGGGGCCGTGCTAGCTCCCCCCGAAAAGCACCGACCCCGCGGCCCCAGAGCCGGCCCCACAAGCCGGGGGGGCAAAGCGGGGCCGAGCACGGCAGCGAGGTGGGGCCCCGCCGCCGCCAGCCCAGCCCGGCCCGCACCCGGGGGCACGGCCCGCCCGCCCCACCGGCGCCCCGGTCCCGGTCCCGGTCCCGGTCCCGGTTCCGATCCCGATCCCGGTCCCGGTCCCGGCCCCGCACGGCCGGTGCCCCCCGCCGCGCATCCCGCGGGGTCCCGGGGGGAGCCGCGCCCCGACGGCTCCGGTTACCTGGTGCCGGGAGCGGCCCGCGGCGCAGCCCCGGGGGGACGCACGGCCGGGCCGGGGGAGCGGCGAGCGCGGCGGCCGCCGGCAGGAGCGGGAGGAGGAGGAGGAGGAGGATGAAGAGGAACGGGCAGAGCCCGGAGCGCGGTCCCCGCATGGCCCGGCCGCCGCCGCCGCCGCCGCCGCCGCTCCGGTCGCCCCGCCCCGCCCCGCCCGCTGCAACGCGCCGCTCCAGGTGATGCGGCGGCCGCGCAGGTACCGCCCCGCCCCGGAGAGCGGCCCCCGGTCCCCCCCGGACCCCCCGGGTACCCCCCGGGTACCCCCCGGGCACAGCCCGGTCCGCCCGTGCGGCCCCCCCGGTGCCTCCGTTCCCCCGCCGCTGTTCCCCCGGTAACTCTGCGCGGCGCCAGTGGCACCGCCCCGGCATCCCGGTACCTCCGGGAGCCTTCCCGGTACCGCCGGGCGTCCCTCCGGGTGCCTCTCGTACCTCCGGGCACTTTCCCGGCACCCCGGTACCCCCGGGCACCGCGGCCCGCTGTCCCCGCGGCTCCCCCCGGCCCCGGTGCCGGCCCCGTGCGGGGGCTGAGCCCCTCCCGGTGCGACCTGTCCCCCTGCCCGGGGCCGGGCTGCGGCTCCCGGGGACCCCCGGGGACACCCCCCCCACCCCCCCCCTCCCCGCCCGGGGACCCGGCACCCTGTGGCGGGGGCTTTCCCAGCACCCCCGGGCCCACCCTGCCGGGGGGGGGGGGGCTCGGGGTGCTCACCCCTGCCGGGGGGTCCTCTCGGGCACCAGCCGCAGCGTTGTCCCCTCCCCGGCACACGGGGGTCCGGGAGTCCTGGGCTCCGGGGGTCCAACGGGGTCCGCAGCACCCTGCCGGGGGGGGGGCTCAGCACCCCGGGGGGTCCTCAGTGCCCCACAGTGCACCGGGCTGCTGGTGGGGGATGCTGGGGAGGGCCTGCAGCCCCCCCCACCTTTGGGTGCACGGGGCGCCCGCAGCGAAGCGGGACCCCGGGATGGGGCCGTGCACGCACCGCAGCCCTGCTGTCCTGGGGTGCCCCGCGGCCCCCGTGCGACAGAGCCCCGGGGGGGCTCCCGGGGCCCTGGGCTCCATCTCCCCCAGACCGGAGCAGCACCTTGAGCGCTGGGCCCCCGCGCGGGTCCCCCCCGGGCACCCCTCCAGGGCTGGCGGTGGCAGCTGGGCCCCACCTGCGCATGCCGGCACCGGAGCGCGGTGCTGGCACTGGGCTCTCCTGGCAGGACTCGGCCAAGGTCACGGCCGGCCGTGGGGAAGGTCCCCAGCTGGCGCCCGGAGGAGCAGCCAGCGCAGCCGGGGCCATGTCGCCCCGCGCCTTCACCCTCCTCCTCCTCCTCCTCCTGACGGTAGGACCCTCCCGATGGGGCTGGGGGCCGCCGCGTGTCTGCAGGGGGGGGCAGCGGAACTGTAGCCCCCGGGCAGAGCTCTGCCCCCCGCCACGGCCCCCCAGCCCCAGTCTCCATCCCGCAGGACGCGCTGACCTTCCCCGAGCCCGGCCATGGCCTCCGGCGGCAGAAGAGGGACTGGGTCATCCCCCCCATCAACTGCCCGGAGAACGAGCGGGGGCCCTTCCCCAAGAAGCTGGTGCAGGTACGCGGCCCCACGGGGACGGGGCGCAGGGCAGGGGGGGCCCCGGGGCACCGGGACCCCTCTAACCGCCCCTCCGCCTCGCCGCCAGATCAAATCCAACAAGGACAAGGAGACCAAGGTTTTCTACAGCATCACGGGGCAGGGAGCGGACACCCCCCCCGTGGGCGTCTTCACCATCGAGCGGGAGACGGGGTGGCTGGAGGTGACGAAGCCGCTGGACCGGGAGGAGATCGATAAATACGTCGTGAGTGGGGGGCCGGGATGGGGAGGGGACGGTCCCCGGGGCCACGCGCGGGCTGACGGCGGTGCCCCCGGCAGCTCTTCTCCCACGCCGTGTCGGCCAACGGGCAGCCCGTGGAGGACCCCATGGAGATCATCATCACCGTGATGGACCAGAACGACAACCGGCCCGTCTTCACCGAGGCGGTTTTCCACGGCACCGTGCTGGAGGGGGCCAAGCCAGGTAAGACCGATGCCGCCGAGCAGAAGGCAGCGCCGGGGCGGCGGCGGGGGACGGGGGAGATGTCACCAATAACCGCCCGCTCCCAGGCACCCCCGTGCTGCGGGCGCCGGCCACGGACGCGGACGACGCGGTGAGCTCCAGCAACGGGGTCGTGGTCTACTCCATCCTGCGCCAGACGCCGGACCAGCCCCAGCCCCACATGTTTGCCATCGACAGCAGCACCGGGGCGATCTCCGTGGCCGCGGTGGGGCTGGTGGCACAGGTTAGCCCCCGGGCACGGCACGGCATCCCCCCCGGCACCCCCCCAGCCTGGCTCTCGGCCCCCGTTTGGGGGTGACACAGCCTCTCGCTGCAGGCGGTCCCCGAATACACCCTGGAGATCCAGGCGGCCGACATGGAAGGGTTCGGGCTGCGGGCCACCGCCATCGCCCTCATCAAAGTGCAGGTGAGGAGCCGAGCCCACCCCCGTGCCCCCTCGGCCCGCGACGTTCAGGGTTAGGCCGCAGCGAAGCCGCTGCCGGCTCCCGGCACCCTCCACGTGCCAGGCCGCCGCCGCGGCACCGCGGCGCCGCCGCGCTCCGGGTGCTTTCCGGGGAGGGAGGCGAGGCTGGGATGGCAGCTCCGCCACGGCTCCTCCTGGCCCCGCGCCCCGACGTCCTGCCAGGCTCTGGTCCACCAGCCCCAGGGCTGCGGTGCTGCCGGAGCGTGGGTGCCGACGGGGCTCCTGGGCACACCTCCCAGCGGGAAGCCACCCGCGCCGGCTCGGCCCAGCCGGGGAGGAGCGCCCGACCCTGCGGCAGCCCCACGCCGGGATAGCGGCATCCAGCCTCACCAGCTCCGTGGGGAGAGGCCGCGGCACCAGGAAGGGTGGCCGGGGCAGGGGATGGCATTTTGCGCGGTGTCGCCGGCCGCGGGCCCCTGGCCGAGCAGGACGGAGGAGAGCCAGGTAAGCAGCCGGGCGCCCTCGCTCGCCATCGCGCCTCTCCGGCGTCCCCGCTTCAGCCAGCGGCCGAGGCCCGGAGCCGGTGCCGGGATGGTCCCGCTCCAGGCAGGCGGTCTGGCCCTGCCCGGCCGCAGCAGCCGCGGAGCAGCAGGGCGCAGCCCCCGGGTCGTGCTCCCACCCTGCCGAGCACGACCCGGGGGCTCCCGGAGGGGAAGGGGCCCGGCCACCCCCGCCAGCACGGCCCTCGACCTGGCTGCCTGCCCCGGGCAGCTCCGGAGCGCTTGCAGGGTTAACGTCCGCCCGCACGTGACACTGCGAGCGGGGAAGGCGACAGGGACACGGGGCTGCCAGGACGGGGCTGCTTCCTCCCCGGGTCCAGGCCAGCCGTTGCCGCCGCGCCACGGCCCACCGGCACGGGTGGGCGAGCGGGGGAGCCCGGCGCTGCCCCGGGCACGCAGCCCTCCGTCCAGGCAGGAACCCGGCAGGCGTCCATGCCGCTGGCGGCAGCGGCACCCGGGGCGTGCAGGCAGCCGCCGGGGAAGGCAGCGCTCTGCTGCGGGCAGGGCCCCGGCACCACGGCCACGGGGCTGGCGGAGCTGAGCCCCACGGCATGGGGAGGACGTGGGCACCCACGGGGCGCAGCAGGGGGCTGGGGACAGGGGGCTGGGGACAGGGAGCTGTGCTGGGACAGCCGGCCGGGGGGCTGCAAGGAGGGGGCACGCAGGCAGGCTGGCCAGGGGAGAGGGGCCGGGGGCTCGGCCGTGGCACCGCCTGCCACAGCACGGCGGAGGGGGGAGGCGGACGGCGCTGCCGGCACGCATCCCAGCCCTGCTTACTCCTCCGCCCCAGGCCAAAGGTATGTCCGAGACGGTGAACGGCTCCCTGACCACCCACGTGCTGAACACGGCCACGGGGCTGCCGGCAGCCGGCCTTGCCATCCGCCTGGCCCAGCTGCAGGAGCCGGGGCCGCAGTGGACGGAGCTGGTGCAGAGGTAGGAGAGCGGGCGGCAGCGAAACGGGCAGAGGACGCTGCTGCCTGTTCCCCCGCCCCGCGCCGGCCGGCGGCCAGCTGCCCGGAGAGACTGCCCGGCCTTCGCCGCGGGGGCTGCTGGCGGCAGGGTGGGCCCCGTGCCGGTGCCGTCCTCGGGGCTGGGGACAGCCACGGCGGCAGGGCTTGCTCCTTCTGATTTCAGGTGGACGGACGAGGACGGGCGCTGCCTGCCCCTCCTGGCTCCGGGGCAGGCCAAGGCCGGCACCTACAAGCTGCGCTTTGAGACGGCAGCGTACTGGCAGGGCCTGGGGCACGCCAGCTTCTACCCCTTCGTGGAGGTACGGGGCGCAGGGAACGGGGGCCACGGGAGCCGGCCGTGGCCGAAGCCACAGGGGGACGAGCCTGCAGGGGTCCGGGTGCCGCAGCTCGTGGGAGCTGCCCGCCCCGTCCTCCCTCCCGCGGCGCTGCCGGCTCTGCTCTGAGCGTCCCCCAGGGCCCGGCTGCGGAGCCCCGCCGGAGAGGGGTCCCAGCCTCCTCGCTCTCCCCCAGGTCGTCTTCACCATCGCTGACCCGGCCCAGAAGCTTCACCTCCCGCTGCTGATCAGCCCCTACTCCTACACCACGTACCGGGGCAGTTAGGGGAACGCAGATCGCTGCGGGGGGAACTACGGCGCCGACACCGTTATAAAGGCTTCAAACACCACCGGTCGTCTCAAAAATAATCGCCTTCCTGGGGGCAGCGCGCACACGGCTTCTGGGCCGGCGGGTGGGATGCCGGGAGCCCTCCGGCTGCACCGGGGTCCCGCTCGGTCAGAGCCGAGCCAGCCGGCAGCGGCCTGTGGCCGGCATCCTCCACGGCAGGCGTGGGGGGCTGCTCCGGAGGAAAGGACCCCCGGGGAGGAGAGAGAGGGTCCTGCGGGTCCTCCAGAAGGCTCGCTGGGGTCTGTTTAATGGCGTGGAGCACGAATGGGGCACAGCCCCGCTCCCTGCCCGGCACGGCGAGTCCCTCGGTGCTGGCTGGCGTCAGGTGGGGACAGCAACGAGTCCCGCGGGGCCCTGCCCCACCGCCTGCCCCGGCACGGGGCTCGCCAGGGGCTTGAAGCCCAGGTTGTCCAGGGGGATGCCAAAAGCCGTCAGCTTTGCCTCGAACGTCTGCAGCATGTCATTGTGCGCCTGCAAGAGAAGCGTCCCGCAGTCGGCCCCAAGCCTGGCTCCAGCCCCGCCTGGGCACGGGCTCCCTGCACCCCCCTGCACGGGGGGGACACCCCAACGTGCCTTCCTTCGCAGGGCAAAAACGGGGGAAACGCCAGCCCGGGCTGGGTTTGGCCCAGGGCGTGAAGCAGCTCGGCTGGCCTGCTGCGAGTTCCCTTCCCTCTGCTCCGCGCAAGGCCTGGAGCAGAAGGTCCCGTTTCCACCCCCCCCCCCAAAACAGCAGCCATCACCCGACGGCCCCCAGCCCTGGCCTGGGGGGCACAGGGCAGCCCCGGCCCCTTCCCTCACCTTGCAGGCTCGGGCCAGCTGGAGCTGCAGGTCCTGGATGGTGGTGTT
Organism: Ciconia boyciana; assembly: GCF_034638445.1. NCBI lineage: Eukaryota > Metazoa > Chordata > Aves > Ciconiiformes > Ciconiidae > Ciconia > Ciconia boyciana. The sequence goes on along the minus strand of NC_132942.1, from coordinate 45,370,065 downwards.
CTTGGAACGGAGCACGTCCTGCAAAGGGAGACGGGGCGTCAGGCAGCGGCTGCCCAGCCCCGGGGGCACGGTGGCCATGCCGCAGGGCGGGAGCGGCGTGGCAGAGCGCACGGAGGAGCTGCCGCGCAGCGGCCGAGCTGGCACCGGGGCCTGGCTCGAGCGGAGCAGCTCGCAGCACGGCCTGGCAGGCGGCCATCACCCTGCTCCCTTTGAGCCAGCGCTGCCAGGGACAGCCAGCCCCAGGCAGAGGGACGGGACAAGAACACAAGCGCCAGCACAGCCCCGCCATCACCGTCAGCCCCGCTGCAAGGGGGGGACGACGGCAGCACCTGCTCCGGCAGCACCGCCCTGCCGTCGCGGCACCGGGGGAATTACAGGGAGAGAGTTTCCCCGAGAAGACGCTGGAGGCAGCTGAGCGGAGGAATTCCAGGACCCCGGCAGCTGTGGGAGAGCTCGACGCCGCGACGCCTTCCCAGGAATGTGTTTTCCTTCCTGCTGCTGTGGCACCTGCTAGTAGGTGACACATCCGCTGCCCCGTCCTGCGGCCCCAGAGCCTCGGCTGCTGCTGTGCGCATCCCCCGGGCACCCCGGCAAGAAGGGTGTCCACGCGCTTCGCTGCCACCCACCGCAGAGGGGACCTGGAGGGGGACGGGCTGGCGCGGGACGAGCGGGAGGGCACCGGGGCGGTGGCCGAGCTGAGCGTGGAACCCACGTCCCCTGCGTCTTGACCCAACCCGAAGCAAGTGCTGCTTCTCCAGTTACGGCTGCGGCAGGCTCCAGGAATGTGGGTCTCCGAGCCTCCGCGCCGAGGCTTTCTGCATACGTATTTTTAGCGCGGCAGACGTCGCAGAGCCCCTGGGAACCCGTCTACGCTGTCTCTGCGGCCAGGGAGGCCAGGAGAGGTTCGCCGGCTGCGACACCCCGTGCGCAGAGCACCCCGGGTCGCCGATGGACCCCGCACGCAGCCGGCTGCTCGGCGGCACAGAGCGCTGGCGAGCGCTGCTTGGCCTGGGGCCGTTCTCGAAACGGGCCCCACCTGAGGGAGAGATCAGTGCCAAACTCCGACACCCACACGCTCTGCTCTCGAGGGAGAGCCGGTGCGCCCTGCGGCACCGCACGTGGCCCTGGGAGTGCCGGGAACGAGTGACGTGGCAGCTACGGCCACGTAGGATGGGGACTCGCACGCTCCAGGGTCTGCGTTCACCCCAGAGCAGCCTCTGCCCCCCAAGGGCAGCCTTCACGGGCCCCACGGCAGCGCACGGTACCTCCAGCTTGTGCGAGACCAAGGAGAGGGCGCCCGGGTCGAGGTTGGCGGCTGCGAAGACCTCGCTGAGCTCCACTTCCTTTTTCTCCAGGATGCCGAGGAGTCCTTTCAGCTTGCGCTCCAGGAGCAGGTTCTTGAAGCCCGTCTTCTGCTGCACCTCATTAATGGCTTTGGTGAACTTCTGATAGAGCTCATCTCGCTCCGCCTGCACCTGCTCCCAGAGACAGCACGCCTTCACACCGCCCTCGGGACCCCGGGCTGGTGGCAAACAGGTCCGGCAGCTCGGCCCTGCCTGCTCCAGCGAGAGCCCGGCCGCTCCCCACGGCACCTGCAGCCTGCGGGGAACGCAGGTGCTGGAGCACAGCTTCCCTCCCTCCATGGCGGGCACCTCCTCGGCACCTGCACCTCCTGCTTCCTCCCCCCCTCCGGGCACGGGACACCCCCACCAGCCGAACGGGCTGGCTGCGGGGCTATTTTAGACCTCGGAGAGGGCCCCACAGCACACGGGGGTCTCTCCTCCCCTCCTCGCAGCTGGCAGGAGTCCCTGGCTCACAGCTAGTTAACAAGTGTCCTAATTAGGACACAATCTCTCCTCCACAGCCTATTTCTGAATGCACTGAATATGTTGCTGCCTTAATGATGGATTGTTAACGAGGCCTCGGATCAACGTTCATATTCCTGGGGATTTCTACGAATTGCAAATGAGCTCTCTTCTGCCTCGGTAGATTTATCTGGGTTAGCTGGCGGGGGGAGAGGCCGAGTCTGGGAGAACTCAGTCAACAGGACTCATCCCGAGCCGCCCCAGCGCGGCAAGCGGGGGGGAGCGAGCTGTGGCTGGGGGTGGTGGCCCGTGACAATCTCTCCCCACGGCTCCGGCCCCGAGCAGCCGCTGCGGCCAGTCCCTCGCAGGCCGGGAGGGGACCACCGGAGCGTGCGTGATTGCTTAGCAAAGTACAAGGCCAGGCCTGTCTGCTGACCGTGGGAGAGGCCAAAGCTGTGAGCGGCTTTGTTGGAAGCAGCAGTTATCGCACGGCTCTGGATTAGAGCTTCAGAAAGTCCCCGGCTGAGCACAGACTCTCTGCTAAGCCCCCATGCCCAGTCCTCTGCGGAGGGGACAGGGTTTGGAGAGGGAAACGGGATGCCCAGACCCACCCGCAGCTCTCACCTTACTGAACCTCTGCTCCAGCACTTCGTGTTCCCACTGAAGATCCTTCAGTTCCTTCTGGGTGACTTTCAGACGGGCTTTTGTGTTCTGCAAGCGGGAAGGGACAGTTAAAGAGCACGGGTTTCTCGGGGACGCGTCGGGGTTGCGTTCTGGCGAGGGAGGAGAGTGACCAGCAAAGAGATACGGGCGAGAAAAAACAGGCGGCCCCCACACCAACTCCCTTCCCCCTCTGCAGAAGGGGCTACTCTGGTTTCTCGCTGCCAGGGTCCCAGGTGTCCCATCTGAGATCTTCTCAACACCCAGCTACGCTGGAAAGGTCTCAAAGGACTCTGCTCAGCGACCTGGGCAAGCGGCAGAGGTCACTGCTGAGCGACACCCTCCAGGAAAGAGCCACGGCGACTGGGGAAAGGACAGGGCTGGCCACTCACCGTCAGGGCCTCCTTGTCCTTGTCATAGTGGGCCAACTTCTTCTGCAGCTCAGCCACCTGCTCCCGGGCCTGCTGCAGGGGCTCCTTCAGCTGCTTGTTCTGCAGCAGCACATCCGCCTTCTCCTTTTCCAAGTGATTCTCTCTCTTCTTCATCTCCTCCATCTGCTCCTGTTCTTGGGAACACGAGTGCCAGCTCCTGGGGGCTGCCCAGCTCCTCAGAGCTTCCCACACCGTCAGGACACCCTCCCGCTGCTGGCCCAGCAAGACACATCTCCCTGGGCTCAAAAGCTTCGCTCGTGTAACGGCGTACAACCCTCGGGAGACCAGCAGCACCCACGCCGCCACCTGGGAACTGGCCAGATCTGGGCGAAATCCTCACAGGACCGGTCCCTTGGTGGCAAGGTGACACTCTGCGGGCCAGGCAGGCTGCGGCAGGGGAGCAGGCAGTACCTTCAGCAAGCTGATGAGCGCCAGGTTTTTGAGGGTGATATCGTTGTAGTAGTTCTTCATGTCACTGAAGGCCTTCTCGTGGTTCCTCATCAGCTCGCTGATCTGGCTGTTCTTCCTCTCCTCCACCTCGTGGATCTCCGTCTTCCTCCGCAAGTCAAGCTCGTCCCGCAGCGCTTGCATCTTCTTGGCGTACTTGGCCTCGATCTCTGGGGGAGCGCACAGGGGGCTGAGCGAGGACCTCCCGGAGACCCTGCGTCACGCACCCCAGCGCCGTTAGCCAGCGCCAGCCCAGCGCGTGCCACCGCGGCGTTACTCGAGGACAAAACGCTCGTTAGCAGCGTCACCGCAGCTGCCACCAGCGTGCAGAGCAGTTACGCCGGGACCACGCAGAGCAGAGCCCAGAAATGGCATCCTTGGAAAGAGGGCATGGAAATGCTCCAAGTCAGAGCCCGCAAGAACCTGAAACGTCCCCCGAGGAGGACGCTGGAGCCAGGACTCTGCAAGGGCTCCTCCAGTCACCCACCCCGCAGCCTGGAGCGGCACGGCCAGGCAGCTGTGCTCAGCGGCACGGCCTGGCAGCAGCGACAGGCACCCTGCCTGCACCCCCCAGCTCGCACTACAGGCACCCGGCCACGTTCTGTTCGCGTGATGCCGGGGTTCTGGCAGCCCCAGAGCATGGGGGAGCAAGAACTGGGGGAAAACCGGCCCCCTTTCTGCTCAAGGCTCTGCCAGGGAGCCCGGCAGCGCACGGAGGAGCCTTCCCCGGCACACCGACGAAGGGAGCTCGTGCAGGGCCTACGCGCACGCCCTGACCTTTCACTTGTCTCTCGAAGTCGTTGCACAGCCGGGTGATCTCCTCCTCTTGTTTCTGTTAGGAAAAAGCTACGTGTTAGAGGCAGACAACCAAACCCTGAGTCAGCCGCATCCCGAGGGATTCCCTCCTGCTCCCTGGGAAAGGCTCCTGCCGCGGCCTTTCCATCCCGTTATCCACCCCAACGGCGGCTCGCAGGCTCTCCCGCCGCTCTCGCGGCTCCCTGCTGCGGGAGGGGGGTTCCCAGGAGCTGCCCCAGGAAGCCCTTCTCCCCGTTCCTGCGCTGACTTTCTGGTACCTCTAAGTCCATCTGTTACCGGTGCCTGCGGGAAACCCCCTCCCACCCCACGGAGAGAGACGGGGAGGCAGGCTCCCGCTCGCACGCCGGGGCTGGGAGGGCTTAGCCGGCAGCCCCACCACATCCCTCTGCAGCAGAGGCACCTCGCACGCGGCTCCGGCCCGGCCAGGGACGTACCAGGCGCATGTTTTTCACCACCACCTCGTTGGCCAGCTCCTGCTCCTTCAGCTCCACTTTCAAGGAGCGCATGTCTTTACGCAGCTCCATCTCCTGGGCCCAGTGATCCTTCTGGGCCCGCTTCACGGACAGGGTTCCCTCCGCCTTCAGCTCCGTGAGGTTTTCCTGGTGTTCGTACAACAAGTGCTTCACCTTCTGCTTGTAAACCTAAAGACGGGCCACAGACCGGGTGAGGGGCTTCAGCAGGAGACACCTGGAGCTGGGATATTGGCCGAGAGACTCCTGGCTTGCATCCCGCCCAGCTCCTCCTCCTCTTCCCCCTTCCCTCTCCTCCTCAGAGCTGCCCCAGGCTCACCCAGGGCTTGGGGCACTCATAGCACGTCCCAGCCTTCTCCCCTCCCACCTTGATCTCCACTTGATGCCGTTCCTCCGCCTCCTCCATCTCCCGGTCCTTGTTCCGCAGCTCTGCTCTCTTCTCCTCCAGCTGCCGGCGGGTGATCTCCCAGAAGGTATGAATCTTGTCACGCTCCAGCTGGAAATAGTTGCGCTCTTCCCGTTCCCGCTCCAGCTCCTCCCGGAGACGCACAACATGCTTCTCCAGCTGCAAAGCCGAGAGGAAGAGCCAAGTAGGGGGAAAAGGAGGCCTCGGACAGATGCCGTTGCAGGACACCCGTGGCAAGCTGTGTCGCAAACCGGGCAGGACACGGTGGCTGTTACTGGGACGGAGAAGCGCAGGAGAGAAGGGAGGAGCCCTGACACAGCCTGGACCTTACAGAACCCATCAGCCTCTGGAAAAGGAGTAACAAAACCTTATCCTCCTGTAAGCAGCCCGGGCTCAGATACTCTGTCTCGCAGTGTCCGGTAACACCGTTTTCAGGTGCCTAAATACTACTGAATCATAGAACCATTGAGGCTGGAAAAGACCTTTAGGAGCATCGAGTCCAACCGTTAACCCAGCACTGCCAAGCCCACCACTAAACCCTGTCCCCAGGCACCGCATCTACACGGCTTTTAAATACCCCCAGGGATGGGGACTCCACCACGCCCCTGGGCAGCCTGTGCCAGTGCTGGACAACCCTTTGGGTGAAGATATTTTTCCCAATATCCAGTCTAACCCTCCCCTGGCACAACTTGAGGCCATTTCCTCTCATTCTATCACTTGTTACCTGGGAGAAGAGACCGACCCCACCTCTCTCCAGCCTCCTTTCAGGCAGTTGTAGAGAGCGATGAGGTGTCCCCTCAGCCTCCTTTTCTCCAGGCTGAACAACCCCAGGTCCCTCAGCCGCTCCCCATCAGCCTTGTGCTCCAGACCCTGCCCCAGCTCCGTTGCCCTTCTCTGGCCACGCTCCAGCCCCTCCATGTCTCTCTTGGTGTGAGGGGCCCAACACTGAACACAGCATTCGAGGTGCGGCCTCACCAGTGCCGGGCACAGGGGACGATCACTGCCCTGCTCCTGCTGGCCACGCTATTGCTGACACAAGCCAGGATGCTGTTGGCCTTCTTGGCCGCCTGGGCACACTGCTTGCACTGAGATGTGCGAGATGTTATCCCAGGAGCGAGGTCCCCAGGCCAGGGCCATCTCCTCCTCCATTTGTAGGACACGCGGCAAAACAAGCGGGACTTGGAGCAACCGAGGGGCAGCGACTGCACCTTCCACCTCCGCCTGCCCTCCCCGCGCCTACAGCAGCCTTGTGCCCCAGCAGCAACGCGACTGAGAGCGCAGCAGGCTGCGAACACAGAGCTCCAGGCTGAGCCATCACCCGGCTGAGCAGGCTGCCGGGGCTATGGCGGCGGGGGGAAGACAGCGAGGGCACGGGGCTGGGGAGCAGACCAGCGGAAGGGAGGGAGGGATGAGGGAGGGGGCTGCTCCTTCCACAAACAGTGAGAACCCCCCCCCCCAGCCCAGACGTGCATCAGGCAGTGAAATGAACCCCGGCCGCTTGTCTCCGTCACCCTCTGCCACCTGTCGTCCCCAAAGCCAGGCGCCGAGCAGGGGTCCCGAGCGCTGTTCTTGCAAGTAGCAGCGTCCTCCTGCCCGGGGGTGGGCTGGCGGAGGGGGGATCTCTCACCTGCTCCTTGCCCATCTCCTTCGGGGACGAGGCATCCACCACTGCCGGAGCTTTGCTCCCTTTCCCTTTTTTCCCCGCTTTCTTTTCGGGTGCCTAAGGAAAGAAAGCCAAACGGACGAGGTGCTCGGGTGCCGGGAGGAAGCTGGGCTGCTCAGCGCCCGTGCACCGGCCTAGGCCACGCAGCGTACCTGCTGCCACGGCAGGGCCGGGACGAGGCGGGTGACGGGCCGATGGAGCCAGGCTCCCCGCGGGGGCCTCCGAGACCCTCCGGGACGCCCGTAGCTCTCGCCCAGCCGCTGCCAGCGAAGCCCCGCAGCGAAGCCCGAAGCCCACGGCCCCCAGCCACCGCCCCGCGAGGGTCACCGCAGCGCCGCGGCCGCCCAGCGCCTCCCTCCCCTCCCCAGGAGCGGGCCGGGCCCCACCGCCCCCCCCCTCCCGCACCCCCCCGGCTCTAGGGGACCCTTCAGCAGCCGCCCCGGGGCTGCCCCGGCCGGCCCGGCCCGGCCCCGCTCTCACCATGGCGGCCGCCGCTGGCGCCGCCGTCTCCAGGCAACGGGCGGGCGGATCTCGCGAGAGCCGCGCGGCGGCCGGAGACGCCCTGGCAACGGCGGCGGGGCCTGCTCCGGGACCGGGGGGGCCCCGCCGCGCCCGGGGGTTCCGCCGTGCCCCGGCCCCAGACCCCTCCGCTCCCCCGGGCTCTGCGCTGCGCCCCGGGCCCCCCGGGCACCCCCGGCCCCCGAAGCTGCGGTTCCCCGGCGCCCCGGCTCCCTTCCGCGCCCCGACACCCCGCCGCACGCCCGGGGTCCCCGCCGCACCCCCGTTCCCGTGTCCCGTGTGTCGTCGTCGTCCCCCCCGGTCTCCTCTGCACCCCGGATCTGCCCCCCCCCTGCCCCGCCCCGGGCCCCGCCGTGCCTCCCGCCCCCGGACCCGCACTCCCGGGTCCTCTCCGCACCCCCCGGTGTCCCGGTCCCCCGGGGCAGGCGGGGCCGGTCCCGGTCGTCGTCCCCCCGCCCCCGCACCGCCCCCAGAACCGCCCCCGCCGCGGCGCGCAGGGGCGTGCGGGCTGCGGGCTGGCACCGGGCCCGCCCCGCCCAGCACCGGCACCGGCCCCGGCCCCGGCCCCGGCCCCGGTCCGGCCCATGGAGGCTCCGGGAGCGGCCGGCACCGCAGGTGAGGGCGGGGGCGAGGGAAGGGACCGGCGCGCCCATCACCGCGGCCGCGGGCCGGGCCGCTCCATCCGGCGGGAGCCCGCAGCGGGCGGAACCGGGCCGGGCCCCGCGGGGGGGGACCGGGGGCGGGGTGCGGGGGTGTGCGGGGGCTGGGGGGGGACCGGGGCGGGGGTGCGGGGGGTGTGCGGGGGCTGGGGGGGGACCGGGGGCGGGGGTGCGGGGGCTGGGGGGACCGGGGGTGTGCAAGGGGGCGTGCACAGGGGTGCGGGTGTGCACGGGGGAGCGTGTCTGTGTGTGCCCGCGTGTGCGTGGGGCCCCGGCCGCAGGGGTGGGGGTGGGTGGGATGTGGGGGGCCCCAGGGCGGGGGGCCGGGGGTGGGCAGGGGCGTCTGTGCAGGCAAGGGTGTGCAGGGAGAGTCTGGGGTGGGGGGTGCAGTGGGGTGCCCACGGGATGTGGGGTGCAGTGGGGTGCCCAGGGGGTGTGGGGTGCAGTGGGGTGCCCAGGGGGTGTGGGGTGCAGTGGGGTGCCAGGCCAGGGTACCGGGTGCCTGGGGCAGGCTGGAGCGCAGGGGGGTGCCGGGTGGGGAGGCGGGGTGCGGGGTGCGGGGGCAGACACCCCCGAGCAGGCGTGCCGGTGCCGGTGCAGGAGCGCGGAGGGCCGGGGCACTCGGGGCCGGGGCGGTGGCCGTGCCGGTGGAGCCGGGGGGGGACGGACCCCGGCATTGGGGCGGGGGGGCTGCAGCGGGGTCCTGCATGGTGACACGGGCGGTGCCGGGGCTCCCCTGGACCCGTCCCTCCTGCGTGTGCCCCGCACGCGGCTGTGCCGCGCCCCTGTCGCGGTGGCGGCCCTGGCCGTGCCCTCCCGGGGCACCGGGCCCTTCGGAGCCACGCAGGGGGACAGTGCCACCGGGCCGGCCACCGGCCAGGAGCGGGGCCGATGCCGGTGGGGTGGCCGGAGCCGGCCGGTGCCTGGCTCTGCGGTTTGACGTGAGTCAGCAGAGCGGTGTGCGGGGAGGCAGCCCTGATGCCGGCCCCGCTCCCCGCCAGGCAGCCGGTGAGCCCAGGCCGGAGCAGGGCGGCGTGGCCGGCGGCGTGGCCGGCAGCACGGCGTGACCATGCAGGCGGAGGCCAGAGGGGATTTCTGTGGCAGGGACCAGCGCCCCGGTGGGTGGGGGCTTGGGGGGGGGGGGGGATGGAGGGGGAGCGGGGCCGGGAGGCTGCCGGTGGCAGGGGAGGACGCGCTCCAGGTGCCACCGCTGCGGTGTCACCCACCGGGGCCGGGCACCGCGGTGACGCGTGGGGTGGGATGGTGGGAGTGGGCAGGAGCAGGGCAGGGCACCGTCCCCCCCGAGGAGCTCTTCCCGGCGTTGGAGCGGGGTGGGGACCCCGTTTTCGAGCCGGAGGGAAGGTGCCGGCAGCACGGGGTGCCCGGTCCCATCGTGCGGGGTCAGGACGCGGCAGAGCCTGTGTTAGGGAAGGGGTGCCGGTGTCCTGCGGCTCCGTGTACCAGGAACGCGAAGCAAACGTCCCCGTAATGTCCCTTTCCCCGACCCGGCTCCTTTGGGTGGGGGGATTTCTGTCCCCTGTCCCCCTGTCCCCATCCTGGGGGGAAGGAGGAGATGCCCAGCCCGTCCCCGTGCCGTCTCACCCGGCAGCAAGGTGATGGCAGGGCCCGGTGGCACACGGTGCCACGGCGCGGCCGGCTCCGTCCTGGCCAGCACCGGCCCCGGGTGGGCCAGGGGACTGGGTGCTGCGGTGCTCGGTGCTGCAGGGTCTCCTGCCCGCCCTCGGTGCCCGGAGAGGCGCCACGACCGCGGGCCGTGCCGCGACCGCGGCTGCCTCGGCCTCGCCGGCTCTCGCCAGCAGACAAACCGCCCCTTGTCTGGGCTCCTCCGGCACAGGCCGCGCTTTTGTCTCGCCGACACAAAGGGGCTGCGCAGGGTGGGGGGCGCGGGGCTGCCGGCTGCCGGCACGGGGGCTGCCGGGCCCAGGGCAGCTCTGCCCGGCCCCCCTGCCCCCCCCCCCCGGGTTCCCGCTGCCCCCGTCCCCCTCAGCCGGGAAGCCCCAGAGGGCCGGTGGGGCCCCGGGAGGGAGCTGCCTGCCGTCACCGACGCGGCAGGTGCCGGTATCGCAGAGCTCGGCGAGGAGACGCTGGCCCCGGAGTGCCCGGCGGGGACTCCCACCCACGGGCCGGCCCAGGAGACCCCCGGAGCCCCGGCGGAGGAGCAGGGCGGCGTCCCCGTCCCCAGCGCCGGCCTGCTGCAGGTCACCGAGCGCAGACGTGAGTGTGGCCCTGCGCCGGCAGCCCTGCCTGCCTCGGGCATCCCCTGCCTGTCCCCGGCGTCCCTGCCTGCCCTTAGCATCCCTGGCATCCCCTGCCTGCCCATAGCATCTCCTGCCTGCCCCCAGGATCCCTGCCTGTCCCTGGTGTCCCCTGCCAGCCCATAGCATCTTCTGCCTGCCCCCAGGGTCCCTGCCTGTCCCTGGTGTCCTCTGCCTATACGTGGCATCTCCTGCCTGTCCCTGGTGTCCCCTGCCAGCCCCCGGGGTCCCCTGCCTGTCCCTGGGGTCCCCAGTGTCCCCTGCCTGCCCTGGGCATCCCCTGCCTGCCCCCAGGGTCCCTGCCTGCCCCTGGCATCTCCTGCCTGCTCCTGGCATCTCCTGCCTGTTCCCGGGGTCCCTGCCTGTCCCTGGGGTCCCCAGTGTCCCCTGCCAGCCCCTGGGGTCCTCTGCCTGCCCATAGCATCTCCTGCCTGCCCCCAGTGTCCCCTGCCTGCCCAGAGTATCCCCTGCCTGTCCCCGGGGTGCCTGCCTGCCCCTGGCATCCCCTGCCTGCCCAGAGCATCTCCTGCCTGTCCCCGGGGTGCCTGCCTGCCCCTGGCATCCCCTGCCTGCCCCTGGCATCTCCTGCCTGTTCCCGGGGTCCCTGCCTGTCCCTGGGGTCCCCAGTGTCCCCTGCCAGCCCCCAGGGTCCTCTGCCTGCCCATAGCATCTCCTGCCTGCCCCGTGTCCCCTGCCTGCCCAGAGCATCCCCTGCCTGTCCCCGAGGTGCCTGCCTGCCCCTGGCATCCCCTGCCTGCCCAGAGCATCTCCTGCCTGTCCCCGGGGTCCCTGCCAGCCCCCAGGGTCCCTGCCTGTCCCTGGTGTCTCCAGTCAGCCCCCAGTGTCCCCTGCCTGCCCAGAGCATCTCCTGCCTGCCCCTGAGGCCCCTGCCTGTCCCCGCCGTCCCCCCGCCAGCCCCCAGGGTCCCCGCCATCCCCCTGCCAGCCCCCGGGGTCCCCGCCTGTCCCCGGCGTCCCCCGCCTGCCCCTGAGGTCCCTGCCGGCCCCCGGGGTCCCCCGCCAGCCCCCGGCCCCCCCCGGGCGCCCCGGCCCCGCTGCCCCAGCCCATCCCCGGGGCGTCCCGGCGGTGCCCCAGCACGGCCGCTGCCCGCAGAGCCGCTGAGCAGCGTCTCCTCGCTGGAGGTGCACTTCGACCTGCTGGACCTGACCGAGCTGACCGACATGTCGGACCAGGAGCTGGCCGAGGTCTTCGCCGACTCCGACGACGAGAACGCGGCCGGGGAGTCGCCCAGCGGTGAGCGAGCGGGGCCGGCCCGGGCCCGGGCCCCTCCGTCCGCCCGCCCGCCCGCCCGCCCGTCCGTCCGTCCCTGAGCCGTCTGTCCCCCCAGGGCTGCAGCCGCAGGCGGTGCCGCGGGCCGGGTACCTGCGCTCGCCCTCCTGGACCCGGGCGCGGGAGCAGGGCCGGGAGAAGAAGCACCTCAGCGACCCGGAGCTGCCACCGGCACCCCCGGACGCCTTCCTGCCCGCCGAGCGGCCGCGGGAGCCCTAGGGGCTGCCCGGGCCGCGGGGATGGACACGGGGACGCGCCGGGGCCGGCCGCTTCCTCCCGCCCCGCCGCCCTCGGAGCCCGGGGGGCCGGGGCGCAGGACTGGTGCCGCGGGGAGCGGCGGCTCGCCCGGGGGCACGGCGGCCCCGGGGAAGGGGCAACCAGGCCCCCGCCCCCGCCGCCGGGACCCGGGGCTGCCCGCGGCCCCGGCTGGCGGGAGCGGCGGCCCGGGCGGGAGGTGCCGCCCGGCCCGGCGGGGCACGGCCGGTGCCGGTGCCCGCCCGGTCCTCATGTAGCAGCGTTGTGTTCCGGTAAAACCGACCGACCGACCCACCGCCGCCGCGGCTCTGCCCGTCTCCCTCGCCGCGGGTGGGAGGGGAAGGGGCGGTCGGGGGAGGCACCGCCGGGGCGGGACACGGGGCTCCCTCGGGCCCGGGCGGGGGGGGGCGGGGAGGCCCCGGGCCGCACGGGGCAGGGCGCAGAGCCGGCCCGAACAGAGCCCGTCCGGTACCGGGGCAGCGCTGCCCGCGGGCCCTCCCGCTGGGCGGGAGACCGGGAGCGGGCCCCGCCTCGGGGCGCACCGATGACGTCACGCGGCGCGACACCCAGCCACCCCCCCTCCCGGCGCGCATGCGCGGGGGCGGCACCGGGACGGCGCGGCCCGTACGGCGGGGCCGGGGGGTCCCGGGAGGCCCCAGGGGACGGGGCCGCACACGGGGAGAGCCCGGGGGTGGAGGTGCGGGGCAGCCCCGGTGCTCGCCCTGCATGGCGAGGGCGGCCCCGGCCCCGGCCCCGGCCCCAGCCCCGACGGGAGCCCCCGCCCGCAGCCCCCGCCCGCCCCACCGGCCCCGCCGCGCCAAAGCAGGGACACGAGTGCTGGGTTGCGCAAAGAGGCCTCGTTAATGCTACAGGAAACCGAGGGGGCGGGGGGGTGCCGGCGGGGCGGGGAGCGGCCCCACCCGGCGCCCTGCCCGGCCCCGGCCCCCCCGCAGCCCCGGGAGCTCTGCCCCGGGACCGGGCGTTCTCCCCCAGAATCAGCAGCGTTATCCCCGTAGTGTGTGTGCGGGGGGGCTGGCGGGGTCCCCCCCGTTCCTGCCTCTGCCCCCCCCCCCACGCCCTCCGGGAGCCCACGGGGCCGGCGAGGCCGGTTCGGGGTGGCCCTTGGGCCCAGCCCCGCCGCGCTCGCCCTCCCCGGTAGCGCCCGTCGCTCCGGCTCAGCCGGCACGCTCGCCCACGCCGCACGGCCGCCGGCACCGGACCCCTGCCCTGCCCTGCCCCGCCCGCGGCCCCGAGCGGGCGAGCCCCAGGCGTCGAGGACGGCGGGAGCTGCCGCGGGGCCGTCACCGGGTCCCGGCGCCTCCCTGGTCCCCGCCGAGGGTCCCGGCTGCCGCGCGGAGCCGGGGGCTGCCCCGCTCCGTCCCAGGGCCCCGTGGCGGGTCGGGGGGCGGCCGTGGGGCCGGGCCCCCCATTAGGGTTCCGCCTCGGTGCCGGAGTGCTGGAAGAGGGACTGCTTGCGCAGGCTCAGCCGGGCGCACTTGGGGCAGGTGGTGGAGTTGTCGTAGTAGCAGTCCCTGCGGGGAGGGGGACAGCGCGGGGTCACCCCACGGCACCGGCCCCAGCGCCGCCCGCGCGCGTTCCCCCCTCCCCGGTGCCGCGTCCGCGGGCCCGGCGGGAGAGGCGGCCGTCCCCGGCGCTGTGCCGTACCTGTGGAAGACGGCGGAGCAGTCGGTGCAGACGGACGTGTGGCTGTCGAAGGGGAAGAGCACGTCGCCCTCCTTGCAGAGCTCGCAGACGAAGCCTTTCGCCTGGCAGCGCTGGGGCGGGAGCGGGCAGAGGGTCCAAATGGCGCCCGGCGGGGACCCCCCGTGCCCCCCCGCTCCCCACGTCGCTTGGCCCCACAGGAGCCGCGCCGTGGGTGGCGGCTGAGGCCGCCCCACGGCGCCGGGCCCACCTCGCAGTCCAGCTTGATGTGCTTGGCGAAGAGGGTGTGGATCTCCGTCAGGGAGCAGCTCAGGCGCCCGGCCTCGATGTCGATCAGGTCCTGCAGCGAGTACATCTCGTCGTTCTCCACAAAGTGCTGCCGGTCCTGCAGCTGCAGGCGGACAGCCCGTCACCGCCGCGCCGTCGCCCCGCAGTCCCAGGGTCCCCCGGCTCGGCTGCCCGCGGTGGGGCACCCCCATCGCCAGGGACGCAGCCGTGGGGACACGGCCCCCCCTTCCCCCCGCCAAGTGACCGCTACGCGGGGATGCAGCCCCTGGGGACCCTCATGCCCAGGGACACAGACCCCCAAGTGACCTCCAACCAGGGACACGGCCCCCAGGGACCCCCATGAGCGGGACATGGCCCCCCAAGTGACCTCCACCCAGGGCCACGGCCCCCAGGGACTCCCATGAGCAGGGACACGGCCCCCCAAGTGACCTCCAACCAGGGCCACGGCCCCCAGGGACCCCCATGAGCAGGGACACGGCCCCCCAAGTGACCTCCACCCAGGGCCACGGCCCCCAGGGACTCCCATGAGCAGGGACACGGCCCCCCAAGTGACCTCCAAGCAGGGACATGGCCCCAGGGACCCCCATGAGCAGGGACACGGCCCCCTAAGTGACCTCCACCCAGGGCCACGGCCCCAGGGACCCCCATGAGCAGGGACACGGCCCCCAAGTGACCTCCAACCAGGGCCACGGCCCCAGGGACCCCCATGAGCAGGGACACGGCCCCCAAGTGACCTCCACCCAGGGCCACAGCCCCCAGAGACCCCCATGAGCAGGGACACGGCCCCCCAAGTGACCTCCAAGGAGGGACATGGCCCCCAGGGACCCCCATGAGCAGGGACACGGCCCCCCAAGTGACCTCCAAGCAGGGACATGGCCCCAGGGACCCCCATGAGCAGGGACACGGCCCCCAAGTGACCTCCAAGGAGGGACATGGCCCCAGGGACCCCCATGAGCAGGGACACGGCCCCCAAGTGACCTCCAAGCAGGGACATGGCCCCAGGGACCCCCATGAGCAGGGACATGGCCCCCCAAGTGACCTCCAAGGAGGGACACGGCCCCCAGGGACCCCGTGAGCGGGACATGGCCCCCTAAGTGACCTCCACCCAGGGCCACGGCCCCAGGGACCCCCATGAGCAGGGACATGGCCCCCCCAAGTGACCTCCAACCAGGGACACGGCCCCAGGGACCCCCATGAGCAGGGACATGGCCCCCCCAAGTGACCTCCAAGCAGGGACACGGCCCCAGGGACCCCCATGAGCAGGGACACGGCCCCCCCCAAGTGACCTGCAGCAGCAGCCGCGCCTCCATCGCCTCCTTGCAGGTGATGAAGTAGGGCTTCATGAGCAGGATGTCCTGGCGCAGCTTCTGCAGGGGGACGGGACGGAGGGGACGGGAGTGGGACAGAGTGGGACGGAGGGGACGGGAGTGGGACGGAGTGGGCCGGAGTGGGACGAGGATGGGACCAAGACAGGGAAAAGGGCGGTGGCAGGGGCAGGATGGGGACAGGGACGGGGATGAGATGGGTACGGTGTGGGAATGGGACGGGAATGGGATGGGGACAGGGATGCGACGGGGACGAGGTCAGGCTGGGTCAAGTTCGGTTTGGGGCTGACCCCCACCCCTGCCCTGCTCCCCCTTTGTGGGACCCAGCGGGTGCTGCCGGGGTCCCCCCTCTCCCTCCTGCTCGCCCCACGCTCCCTCCGCCGTGCTGGCCCAGCCGCCCGCCCCGCTCACCCGGATCTCCACCAGCTCCTCCACGTAGTTGAAGAGCAGCGGGTTGATCTCCCGCAGCTTCAGCACGGGCCGCGACACCATCAGCGCCAGGTACCGCATGCTGCAGCGCGACACCTGCCCGCCCGCGGCCGGGGCCACCGTCACCCCGCGGGCACCGGGCCGTCCCCACCACCGTGGCCCCGGCACCCTCGGCACCGCCGCCCAGGGACCCCATCGCCAGGGATGCAGCCGTGGGGACACGGCCCCCCCCCCAAGTGACCGCTACGCAGGGATGCAGCCCCCGGGGACCCTCATGCCCAGGGACACAGACCCCTAAGTGACCTCCAACCAGGGACATGGCCCCAGGGACCCCCATGAGCAGGGACACGGCCCCCCAAGTGACCTCCAACCAGGGACATGGCCCCAGGGACCCCCACGAGCAGGGACACGGCCCCCTAAGTGACCTCCACCCAGGGCCACGGCCCCCAGGGACCCCCATGAACAGGGACCTGGCCCCCCAAGTGACCTCCACCCAGGGCCACGGCCCCAGGGACCCCCATGAGCAGGGACATGGCCCCCAGGGACCCCCATGAACAGGGACCTGGCCCCCCAAGTGACCTCCAAGCAGGGACATGGCCCTAGGGACCCCCATGAGCAGGGACATGGCCCCCCGCCAAGTGACCTCCAACCAGGGACATGGCCCCCAGGGACCCCCATGAGCAGGGACATGGGCCCCCAAGCAACCTCCACCCAGGGACATGGCCCCCGGGACCCCCATGAACAGGGACCTGGCCCGCCAAGTGACCTCCAACCAGGGACATGGCCCCAGGGACCCGCATGAGCAGGGACATGGCCCCCCGCCAAGTGACCTCCACCCAGGGCCACGGCCCCCAGGGACCCCCATGAGCAGGGACACGGCCCCCCAAGTGACCTCCAACCAGGGACACGGCCCCAGGGACCCCCATGAGCAGGGCCATGGCCCCCAGGGACCCCCATGAACAGGGACCTGGCCCCCCAAGTGCCCTCCACCCAGGGACATGGCCCCAGGGACCCCCATGAGCAGGGACATGGCCCCCAGGGACCCCCATGAACAGGGACCTGGCCCCCCAAGTGACCTCTACGCAGGGCCACAGCCCCCCGGGACCCTGGTCCCCCGAGCCCCCGCCCCACGCCGAGGGCACCTTGCGGGGCTCGAAGTCCCAGTTGTGGATGGCGCGGGCGGGCACGACGGCCAGGTCGTTCCAGTGGCAGCCGCTGCAGTAGTAGAGGCCGGTGTAGTCGCACTGCCGGGCCTCGCTGGGCACCCCCCCTGCGGCGGCACACGCGCCGGCACGCACGTTGGCACCGGCACCGGCACCGCGCCCCGCTCGCCCCATGCCACGCACCCGCCGTGGGACCTGCAGCAGCACCCGGGGACCCGGCGGGGCCCCAGCGTCCCCTTCCCATGCGCTGTGCGCCCCCCTAGCCCCACACAGCCCTGACCCCCCATAGCTCCCAGCCCCACACAGCCCCACAGAGCCCCAACCCTCAGCTCCCCCCAGCCCCACGCAGCCCCCAAAGCAGCCCAGCCCCACCCATCCCCGACCCCACAGCCCCTCAGCCCCACGCCGCCCTGGCCCCCAGCTGCCCCCAGCCCCACAGAGCACCCAGCCCCACACATCCCCCAGTTCCCAGCCCTGGGCAGCCCCCAAAGGAGCCCAGCCCCACACATCCTCCAGCCCCCAGCTCCACAGAGCCCCCGAGGGAGCCCAGCCCCACACATCCCCAGCCCCCCAGCTGCCCCCAGCCCCACACACTCCCAAGTTCCCAGCCCCACACAGCCCCCAAAGCAGCCCAGCCCCACACATCCCCCACCCCACAGCCCCTCAGCCCCACGCCGCCCTGGCCCCCAGCTGCCCCCAGCCCCACAGAGCTCCCAGCCCCACACATCCCCCAGTTCCCAGCCCTGGGCAGCCCCCAAAGGAGCCCAGCCCCACACATCCTCCAGCCCCCAGCCCCACAGAGCCCCGAGGGAGCCCAGCCCCACACATCCCCAGCCCCCAGCTGCCCCCAGCCCCACACAGCCCCTGAGGGAGCCCAGCCCCACGCATCCCCCAGCCCCAAGGCAGCCGCCAAAGGAGCCCAGCCCCACACACCCCCCCAGCCCCACAGAGCCCCCTGCGGCCCCCGGCTCCCCCCAGCCCCACGCCGCGGCGGGTGCAGCCTCACGGAGGGAGACGGGGGCACGGCACTCGGCGCAGCGGTAGTCCTGGCTGTCCAGCCCGCTCTCGGGGCAGATGCTGAGCTGGTACTCGGCCTGATGGCTGACCTTGGCCCGCACGCAGGCCTTGCTCACCAGCGGCAGGCACTTGCTGTGGCACCGGTAGTAGCAGCCTGCGGGGACGGGCGGCCGTCAGCGCGGGGACGGGGACGCGGGGCGGGGCGGGGGGGTCCCGGCCCCACCTGTGCAGGTGTACCAGGTCTGGATGAGGCCCCAGATGATGGTGCTGCACTTGTCGCACGTCTGCTTCACGCTCTTGCTCTTCTCCTTGTAGAAGCGATGCTCCAGGACCACCCGGATGTTGGGCTCGTCCTCGCTGGGGTCCTGCGGAAGTGCAGGGGGGGCAGTCGGCGTGGCCCCCCCCCCGGCCATGGAGACCCCCCCCCCCCAACCCCGTCCCCACCTTCAGCTCCTGCAGCTTGAGGCGGAGGTGGATGAGCCGCACCACCGCGTCCTTCTGCCGCTCCGAGTGCTCGGGCAGCGCCAGGATCGCCCGCTTGCACTCCTCGATGGCCTGGCGCAGCTGCTGCACGTCCGACGCCAGGATCAGGCCCTGCGGCAGCCGGGGAGGACGAGGACGAGGAGGAGGAGGAGGAGGATGAGGAGGGGGAGGATGAGCCGGCAGCCCCCCCGCCCCACACGCACCCCCCCGGCCCCGCTCCCCCTCCCCAGCCCCGCTCACCACGGGGCGGGAGAAGTGGTCCTCGGCCAGACCCAGGTCCAGGGTGCCCTCGGGGTCCCCCGGGGACGGATCCGGCTGCCGGGCTGCAAGGGGACGAGTGCCATGGGGGGGCCGGGACCGGCTGCCCGCCCCCGCCGTGGGGCAGGGATGGGGGGGGGGCTCAGCACCCACCTGGGGCGGGGGTCCCCTCGCCGGGGCGCTCCGGCTGCTCGGGGGCCTTGTTGAAGGGGTTGAGGTGGGCCTGGCGGAAGCGGGCCAGCCGCTCGTCGTACGCCATCGCTGCCCGCCCTGCGGGATGCCGCCTCAGCCACCCGCCGGCACCGGCACCCCGGCACGGGCACCGACACCCCGGCACCGGCACCGTGTCACTGTCACCGGCACCCCAACACCGGCACCGACACCCATCATGGGCACCAACACCATGTCACCGGCACCGACACCCCGGCACCGGCACCGGCACCGTGTCACTGTCACCAGCACCCCAACACCGGCACCGGCACCCCGTCATGGGCACCGACACCCCGGCACCAGCACCGGCACCGACACCCCGTCATGGGCACCGACACCATGTCACCGGCACCGACACCCCGGCACCGGCACCGACACCGTGTCACTGTCACCGGCACCCCAACACCGGCACCGGCACCCCATCACGGTCACCGACACCCCGGCACCGGCACCGACACCGTGTCACTGTCACCGGCACCCCAACACTGGCACCGGCACCCCGTCATGGGCACCGACACCCCGGCACCGGCACCGACACCATGTCACCGGCACCGACACCCCGGCACCGGCACCGACACCGTGTCACTGTCACCGACACCCCGTCACGGTCACCGACACCCCGGCACCGGCACCGACACCCGTGGACAAACCCGTCCCTCCACCTCCCACACCCGTGGCCCCCACCCTGCCCCGCTGCCACCGCCCGGCTCTGCCCACGGTCACCCCGTCCCGGCACCGTACGGCCCCCGGCACAGCCCCGCCGGCGCAGCCCCCCCCCCGCCCCCCCGCCATTACACGGCCCCGTTCCCCCGTGGGGCGCAGCCGCCCCTCCCGTTGTGGCCCCGGCCCCGACCCCCTTGCGTGGGCCCGCATGGCGCAGCCCCCCCGCAGCCCCCGTGCCCCCGCACCGCCCCGGTACCGGCCCCCCGCCGCGGCCCCCGCCCGCCCGCCAGGGGCAGCGCCCCGCCCCGCTCACCGCAGCGCCGCGCGCCGCCCCGCTCCTTCCCCGCCGCGCCCCGCCCCGCGGGCCGCCCCGCCCGCCCCGCCCCGCCCCTCGCGCTGCCGCCCCTGCCGGCCGGCGGACCGCACCGCGCCCGGGCGGGGCCGCGGCGGGGCGGGGGACGGGGACACAAGCGGGGACGCGGCGCCCCGACCCACGGCCCCGGACCCACCCGCGCGGCCCCGCGGCCCACCAGCGCCGTCCCCTGAACCGTGCCCCACGGCTGTCTGCCCCACGGCCTCGGCCCCAGAGCCCCGTAATCCCTTGTCCGCACAGCCCCCAGCCCCACAGATCCCGGGGCCCATAGCCGCCAGCCCCGTAGCTCCTTGCTCCCGGAGCCCCCAGCCCCATAGCCTCTTGTCCCTATAGCCCCCGGCCCCATAGTCCCCAGCCCCTTGCCCGCATAGCCCCCAGCCCCATAGCCCCCAGCCCCTTCCCTTGCCCCCACAGCTCAGCCCCTCTCCCCAGGGACCCCCATGGCAGCGCAGCCTGGCCCCCCCACTCTGGGGTCAGCCCAGCACCCAGGCTGGAGTTGGGGGTCCCCAGAGCTGGGGGGCTCAGGGCTCTTTGGGCTGGGGCTGCCCTGGACCCCCCAAAGCCAGGCACGGGGGATGGAGGAGCACCCCGGGGTCCGTACCCCCCCCCCGCCCCCCCCCCGGGGGGGAACAAGGGGCCATCGCTCTCCTGGCACAGGGAGGGGACAGCCACCAGGGAGAAGGGTGACAGTGGGGACAAAGGCACAGCCGCCCTCCCGGGCACTGCGGCCGGGCAAGGGGACACCTGCACCCCCAGCCCTGGGGGGCTGGCCCTGTGGGGCAGGAGGGTGTGGGGCACAGGGCAGGGGGACACACTGGGGACGGGGCAGCATCTGAGAGGGGACCACGTTGGGTCCCCAAGTTCCCCCGTTAATGAGAAGGGCTGGGGGCGTTGAGCCCCCAAGCTGCCTCCAGCAGAGGGTCCCCGCCCTCCCCCCAGCAGCCGCAGACGGTGGTACCTGGACAGCAATAAATTTATTAAGTATTCCAAAAAATAATAGACACGAACCAGTAAAAAACAAAAAGGGGGGAGGCGGGGGGAGGGGCGGGGGGGCCGAGCCGGCTCAGGGGGGGAGGGGGTCAGGAGACACCGAAGGGGCACGCGGGGGGAGCCCGGCCGGGGGGGCGGCAGCGCGAAGCCGGGGGGGGGGCTGCGGGCGGCAGCGGGGCGGTGGGGCGTCACTTGGCGCCCTGCGCCTCCGACTCCTCCTCGTCGTCCTCGTACATCTCGCCCTCCTCCTCGGCCGTGGCGTCCTGGTACTGCTGGTACTCGGACACCAGGTCGTTCATGTTGCTCTCGGCCTCGGTGAACTCCATCTCGTCCATCCCCTCGCCCGTGTACCAGTGGAGGAAGGCCTTGCGGCGGAACATGGCCGTGAACTGCTCCGAGATACGCTTGAAGAGCTCCTGGATGGCCGTGCTGTTGCCGATGAAGGTGGAGGACATCTTCAGCCCCCGGGGCGGGATGTCGCAGACGGCCACCTTGACGTTGTTGGGGATCCACTCCACGAAGTAGGAGCTGTTCTTGCTCTGGATGGCCAACATCTGCTCGTCCACCTCCTTCATGGACATGCGGCCCCGGAAGACGGTGGCCACGGTGAGGTAGCGGCCGTGGCGGGGGTCGCAGGCGGCCATCATGTTCTTGGCGTCGAACATCTGCTGGGTGAGCTCGGGGACGGTGAGGGCGCGGTACTGCTGGCTGCCGCGGGCCGTCAGCGGGGCGAAGCCCGGCATGAAGAAGTGGAGACGCGGGAAGGGCACCATGTTGACGGCCAGCTTGCGGAGGTCGGCGTTGAGTTGGCCGGGGAAGCGGAGGGAGGTGGTGACGCCGCTCATGGTGGCCGAGACGAGGTGGTTGAGGTCGCCGTAGGTGGGGGTGGCCAGCTTGAGGGTGCGGAAGCAGATGTCGTAGAGAGCTTCGTTATCGATGCAGTAGGTCTCATCCGTGTTCTCCACCAGCTGGTGGATGGAGAGCGTGGCGTTGTAGGGCTCCACCACCGTGTCCGACACCTTGGGGGACGGCACCACGCTGAAAGTGTTCATGATGCGGTCGGGATACTCCTCCCGCACCTTGCTGATGAGGAGGGTGCCCATGCCGGAGCCGGTGCCGCCGCCCAGCGAGTGGGTCAGCTGGAAGCCCTGCAGGCAGTCGCAGTTCTCGCACTCCTTCCGCACCACGTCCAGCACCGAGTCCACCAGCTCGGCCCCCTCCGTGTAGTGACCCTTGGCCCAGTTGTTACCGGCCCCGCTCTGCCCTGCCGGGGTGGGGGGGGGGGGAAAAAAGAGGCACCCGTTGGCCGCCGGCACCCCTGCGCCCACGCCGGGGAGGGGACGGGCGCCGCTGCCGGCGGCGGCGGCGAGATCTGAAGCCGGGGCGGGGTGGGAAGTGGAAGCCACAAAGGTTTGGCGGAATGCCGGCTGTGCCGGGCCCCACGGCGCGGGTGGGGATGCACCCGCCAAACACCCCGGGGACGGCGACGGCCCGGGAGGGGTCTGGGGACAGGGGTGACGGCGTCCCCCTCCCCGGGGACCTACCAAAGATGAAGTTGTCGGGGCGGAAGAGGTGGCCGAAGGCGCCTGAGCGCACGCTGTCCATCGTCCCCGGCTCCAGGTCCACCAGGATGGCGCGAGGCACGTACTTGTGAGCTGCGAGAGACCCCGTGCCGGGAGGGGACCTGCCGCTCCCCCCACGCGGGGGTGCCCCCCACACCCTGCGGGGTCCTACGGGGCTGGGTGCGCCCATGTCCATCCCCCCCGGACACGGGGTCCCCGTGGGACTGGGCGCACGTGGGTGCTCCCCCCACCCCGCAGGGTCCCACGGGGCTGCGTGCCCGTGTCATGTGTGTGTCCCCCCCCCCAAATTACGGGGTCCCTGTGGGGCTGGGTGCACACTTCTCCCCACACACACAGTGGGGGTCCCACGGGGTGGGTGCGTATGTCTGCCCCCCCTCCCAAACCGCAGGGTCCCACGGGGCTGGGTGCCCGTGTCATGTCCCCCCAGAGCACAGGGTCCCCACGGGGTGGGTGCACATGTGTCGTGTCCCCCCCCAAACCACAGGGTCCCATGGGGCTGGGTGCATGTGTCCCCCCCAGCACCGCAGGGCCCCACGGAGCCGGGTGCCCGTGTCATGTCCCCCCCCAAACCACAGGGTCCCACGGGGTGGGTGCACATGTCCGCCCCGCCCCCCCCCCCGAGCTCCCCATGGGGGGGGCGCATGTCTGCCCCTCCCCTCCTCCATCCGGGTGGGCGCAGACCGGGACCTGCCTGCACCGGGGGGGACGGGAAGGGACGGGGGGGCCCCCCCGCCCGGGGGGCGCGGGCTGCCCGGGGGGCGCGGGGTCGCTTACAGGAGGCCTCATTGTAGTAGACGCTGATGCGCTCCAGCTGCAGGTCGGAGTCGCCCACGTAGTTGCCGCTGGGGTCGATGCCGTGCTCGTCGCTGATCACTTCCCAGAACTGGGGGGCAGAGGGGCTCAGCGGGGCGGGGGGCACCGGGACCCCGCGGCGGGGGGGGGGCGGGGCCGGGCAGGGCGCCCCCTGGCGGCGGGGCGGGCCGGGCGCTGTCCGCGGTGCTGAAGGGCGGCGGCGGACAAAGGCGCGGGGGGGCGGGGCCCTTTGTCCGCCCGGTGCGGCGGGAATGGGGGGCGAGGGGGGGAGCGGCGGGAGGAGGAGGAGGAGGAGGGGGGGGGGTCGGTCTTTGTCCGCCGCTCGGCTCCGCAGCGGGGCGGGGCCGCCGTTACCTTGGCGCCGATCTGGTTGCCGCATTGCCCCGCCTGGATGTGGACGATCTCCCTCATGGTGCTGCCGGGCCGGAGCGGGACGGGAGCGGGACCGGGAGCCGGGAGCGGGACCGGGAGCCGGAGCGGAGCGGAGCGGCACCGGGAGCGCGGGGGGCGGCTCCGCCGCCGCCGCCTCCTTTATAGGCGCCTCGCGCCGCACCGGGCCGGGCGCTGACGTCACCGCTGCCCCGCAGCCAATCGGCGGCCGCCGCCGCAGCGCTGCAACGGCCCTGCGGCACCGGCGCCCGCCCCGCCCCGCCCCGCCCCGCCCGGCCCCGCCCCGCCGGCTCGGGGACCCCCGGCACCCGCGGGGGGCACGGCGGGGGGAGGGGACCCCTGCACCGGGGGGGGGCGGGGGGGAGGGGACCCGCCCGCCCCGGCAGGGGGGGGGACCCCGGTACCCGCGGTCGGGGGGGGGGGGCAGGGACCACCCAGGCGCGGCGGGAGCATCCCGGGGCGGCGGGGGGCGGACACACACACGGGACACCCCTCAACCCGCGTCCCGTCACGGGCGGGGCAGGGACAGGGCACGGGGGGGGGGCCGGCACGGGGTGGGGGGGGGCCCGGGCGCCAGGAGCCCCCGCGGGGCCGGGGCCGGGGCCGAGGCCGGGGCGGGCGGCGGCGGGCGCGGCCCGAGAACAAAGGCGGCGGTGAGGGGCTCTTTGTCCGGGGGCGGCCCCGGCCGCCCGGCCCCGCGGGCCCCGGCCTCCCGCCGCCCCGCGCCCGGGGCTGCTCCGGCGCCCCGCCGGTCCCTCCCGGTCCCCCCCCCCCGGGCCCCGGGGCCGGTGCAGGCGGCCGCGGCCCGACGGAGGCAACCGGGAGCGATCGAGCTGCGGGTAAACGGCGGGGCCGGGAAGGGCCGACCCCCCCCGGGGCTGCCCGGGGGCTGCGCGGCGGTGCCAGCCACAGCATCACTGCAAAGAGCCTTTATTGGGTACCCCGAGCCCGCCAGCCCGGATCGGGGCAACGGAGGGGGACGCCCCGCGGCGTGTCCTGTCCCATCGGTCCATCCGTCCGTCCGTCCGTCCGTCCGTCCGTTCCGCGGCGGGGGCGGCCGTGCCGTTACCCGCGTCCCGCTGTCTGCCAGGAGCACAGCACGACCTCCCAGAGCGTCCGCCGGAGCTCCTGGCTCCGGAAGGCGTAGATGAGGGGGTCGACCACCGAGTTGCAGATGATGAGGATGAGGAAGAGGTTGAAGTAGCCGAAGAAGCAGGTGCAGAAGGGGTTGGTGGGGCAGGTGACGATGAGGATGAGGTGGAAGAAGAAGGGCCCCCAGCAGATGAAGAAGACACCCAGGAGGATGGTGAGCGTGACGGCTCCCTTCAGGCTGCTGCTGCGGTAGACGGTGGGCTGCTGCTGCTGGCTGGAGATGCTGCGGAGGTGGTGGCGGGCCAGGGCGAACATGTGGATGTAGAGCACCAGCATGAGGACCAGCACGAAGAAGAAGAAGCCGATGAGGCAGAGGAGGATGGCGTTGTTGTGGTAGTAGGTGACGAAGACCGTGCTGGAGACGGTGCTGGCCAGCCAGACGCCGGCCATGGTCACCATGGCCCGCTGCAGGGTCATGATGCTGTGGTAGCGCAGGGCGTAGAAGATGGTGATGTAGCGGTCCACGGCGATGACCGCCAGGAAGGAGAGGGAGGACACGACGGAGCTGCAGATGAGCATGGCGATGACGTTGTCCATGTGGCGGACGATGCTGGCGCGGACCACCAGCACGCCGTGCTCCATCAGCAGCATGAAGAGCATCTCCGCCAGGTTGCTGATGCTCACCAGCATGTCGGAGACGGCCAGGCAGCAGATGAAGTAGTACATGGGCAAGTGCAGGTTCCTGTTCTTCAGGATGGCGGCCACCACCAGCAGGTTCTCCACCAGGCTCACCAGCCCCAGCGTGAGGAACAGCTCGTTGGGGATGTCGGGCCCCTGGCACCAGGTGCTGCCGGCCCCGGCCGTGGCGTTGCTCTCGTTGCCCTCGCTGGCGTTCCAGGGCTCACGCAGCAGGCGCAGGGGGTCCAGCGCCGACATGGCCCCCACCTCAGCCCCAGGGCTCCCCCGGCTGGGGGCCGAGCCCCCAGGACCCCTGCAGCACCCGCACGCCCCCTGAGCCCCCAGTCCACCCCGCCAGCGCTCCCGCAGTGCCCGCCGGTGAGGCCGAGGGGACGGGGAGGAATTGGGGACGGGGGGTCCCGCCGCCTGGGGACCCCGCAACACCTCCCGGGCCCCCCGGTGTCGCGGCCGCCCTCCTCGCCAGGCCTGCCGGGTGTCCCTATAGCCACGCGCCTGCCGGTCCAGGGCGATGGGGAAGAAAGGATCCTTTCTCTGCCCCACTTTAAAGCTGGCTCCCGCGGCTCCTCCTCCCGAGGAGGGTGGGCATCCACATGATGGCGGCACCCCAGCAGTGAGGGGAGCCGCCATGGAGGCTGGGGCTGCCGGACCCCCGGCACGGCCCTGGGGAGCCCAACCGCCTGGGGTCACCGTGTGCCTGGGGGTCCCCCGTGCCCTGGGGGCGTCACACACCCCCGGGGCCATGCACGTCGGGGGGCTGTGTGCCCTGGGGGTCCTCTGTGCCCTGGGAGTCCGTGCACCCCGGGGTCCTGCTTGCCCTGGGGTGTCCACGCGCCTCGGGGACCCCAGGGGGACCCTCCCCACTGGAGGAGCCAAGCCGCCCCTCCCAGCCCCTGTGTGTGGGGCCAGGAGCCCCGTCCCCCCCACCAGCCCCACGGCACCACTGGCTTCACCTGGCCAGGCCCCGGGGGATGTGTTCTGCCGTGGGGCGGGCGATGGGTCGGATAGGGATCATCAAAGACACGATTAAATGCGTTCCTGCGCCCGCGCCCTGGCAAAGCCCGGCACCGAAGGGAACCCGGTCCGGCAGAGGGACACGGAACCCATCTGACCGTCATGTGCCTTGTGTTGGTGTTGATGCCTGGAGCCGCTCAACTGCCAAAGAGCCATTCACGGCCGCATGAAAAGGCCGATCCCGTGGTCGTTCCCACCGGCCACTTCCGCTCCTTCCCGTGGGGTGCCGGGAGCCTTTCCCCACGGCACGGAGCACCCCGCGGCTCCGGCACGGACGAAAGCGGCTCAGCCGGCCGCGCTGGGAAAGGGGTCCCGGGCTGCCATGGTGCCTTGCTCACCCGGAGCGCTGGCACGGCAGCGAGCTACGGCTAACGCGTGCTGTGCGTCGAGCTGAAGCCCCGGCACCGGGCGAGGAACGGCACAAACACTGCTCACCCCCAGGGAAACACGAGCAGGAGGAATTTGGACCAACAGCCACCGGCTTTCCCCCTTCTTGGTTGCCGCTCTGCTAAAGAGCGCGCCGGTACGTGCCGTGAATTTTTAGCTTTATCAACAGAGGCAGAAAATGCCGAGTCTGCAAATCCAAGGGGGGTTTCCGTACCGTGGGATTCGGATGTGCCGGCAGGGACGGGGCAGGCTGGACGGAGCCCTGGGGTCTGCGCTGTAGCGCAGACCCCAGGGCTCCGTCCAGCCTGCCCCGTCCCCGTCCCCGCTGGCCCCCCGGGATCCATGCTGCTCCCCGGGGAAGGGATGCAGCAGACACTGCAGGAGACAGGGGAGGGGGAGGATTTATTCCGGGCAGCGCAGCCTGGCTCAGCATTCGAGCCACATCTACACCGTTACACAGCAAAAACGGGGAAAAGCTTTGCAGGGCAGCAAGGCTGAGTTAAGGGTTTGAACGCAGCTGACCTCATTCCCGGCTCTGCAAGGTGGAAGGTGGGGAAATAAGGGATGGGGGGAAGAAAACAAAAAGCGGGGAGGGGGGATCCTTTCTGCTCCCAGCACGATCAAACGGCTGCGACGTGGGGAAAAGCCATTCCCCGCGCACCTCCGGTAGCACAAGGAGAGCTCGGGGAGCCCCTACCAGAGCGCAGCTTGTTGCTCCGCACCCCGAGGGACCACATAGAAGCGGGGAGACCCCAAACCCTTCATCAGCAAGCTGGAAGGTCCAGAGCTGTCAGGGCCTGGAGCGTTTCGTGGAGGGAAGGAGGCTTCAGGCTGGGGAAAAGCACAGGGGGCCGCAGGAGAAGGGGGGAAAAAAAAAGCCTCCGGCCATTAGACACAAGACCAGGGGAATGAGACAGCAACCGCGCTTGGAGGAGGCCAGAAGGGGACTAAGCTGACGTGGGGCCGAGGGACAGCTGCTGTAGATTAGCTCTGCCACCTTCAGACAGCCCTCGTCCCCCCCCCGCCCCCACCGAGAGATGCGAAAGGTGCCCGGACGGAGCCCATCCCCGCAGCGAGAGCAGGCACCCCGAGTCTGTGTGACTTTATTGGAGCGCGACACAAACGGGGGGAGATTACAGAGGGTTCGGGGAGGGGGGGGGGGGGAAGAAGACGCGCGCTCTGGGCGCTCTGGGCTCAGTCCCAGTCGCCGTCGCCTTCGGGATTGTCGTCTCGGGGGGGTTCCTGAAACTGGATGTTCGCCAGCATGTCCCGCATGGCTGCCATGAGCCTGTTCACCCCTTGGTTAAGGTCCTGCCCTGCTCCAGCCTCTTCATCCCCGTCGTGCCTGATGTCTCCCTGCAAGAGAGCAGAGCTGGAGCGGCCAGGCAGGGAGCTGCCTGCCTGTCTGCGGCAGGCAGGGAGAGAGACAATGCCGCTTGCCAAAAAGCATCAGGCTGTTCTGCAACCTGACGTTTACACACTGCATATGCCAAGAGCCACTCCCTTTGCAGAAACACTGTGCGGTGGAAACTTCTGTGTACCGACAGCGAAA
The DNA here is from genome assembly GCF_034638445.1 of Ciconia boyciana. Classification (NCBI taxonomy): domain Eukaryota; kingdom Metazoa; phylum Chordata; class Aves; order Ciconiiformes; family Ciconiidae; genus Ciconia; species Ciconia boyciana. The sequence continues at coordinate 45,341,980 of NC_132942.1, read as the reverse complement.
GTGTGCTCTGATCCGCCCGCAGCAGCTGACTGCACGTACCTGCAGGTTAAAATTTGGCAACAGCGATCGGAAGAAGAGAGATAAAGTGCTTTCGTTGGATGGACGATTCGTCCTGAAAGACAGAAGTCACACGGCGGTTAAGGGGGCAGCTTGGTCCTCCGCCTCTCGCTGGGGCCGAGACAGCGCAGGGATGCTCGGAGAGAACCGCGCTGTCCGGCCCAACACATGGCCCCTCCTGAGCCAGCCCCGACGCAGCGGGTCGGGGAATTCTCAGGGCTTTCTTACCCCACACAGCCAGCAGCTCGCCAGCCTCTGGGCAAAGCAGTCATTAAAAGCCCTGCCGGGTTTGCTCTGAGCCGGGTCAGCGCGTAAGACGCGTACGGGCTTCACCCGAACGGCCTGCGCGCGCCGCGGCTGGCTGCGCTTAAACCTGTATTTATCCCAAACCACCTCGGTTAAGAAACAGCCAAAATTTTTGCAGCGGCCTTTGCCTCAATGGCTGCGAACAGCTGCCGTCTCCAACAGCGACCACCACGAAGCGGCAGGACCAGTCCTGCCTGTACGCTCTGCCTGTCGGCGAGCACTGCAAGCCAGGCTGCTCTTCCTCCGAGATGGAGGAGGACGTCAGCTCCGAGCACCCACGTGCACCCAAGCCCGGGGCTGAGGGTGCACCGGGAACACGCCGGCTGTGCCAGCGCAGAAACGAGGGGTGGAGAAGGTACCTTTCTGGTCTGGTGTAGGAAACGATGGAGTCCAAAGGAGGTAAGGGATCGAACCCCATCACAGGCTGCGAGGTCACCTCCTGCGGGGGGAGACGAAAGAAGGGGTGAAGGCTGCGGCGCCAGCAGCAGCGAACACCGAGGCACGGAGACGGTCAGACCGGCTGGACAGCCCTTAGTCTCGGGGAGCGGAACAGAGCCGGGCACCAGCCGCAGCCCGGCCTGCCCGCACGTGCCCCCCTGCCGTGTGCCGCCCCGGGAAGCCGTGCATACAGGGAGGACACTTCGAGGCCAGGCGGATGTTTCTTGCTGGTGGCTGGGGTTTAAGACGTGCCCAGCGTCCGCAGCAGGGACGCGCGTGCCATCACGCCACGGGCTGCGGCACTGCCTGTGCCCCGTCAGGGCCCCTCACCAGAGGCAGAGCTGCCGTGGCCTCCTTCATCTCCGAGAGGATGATGTGCCGGTAGATATTCCTGGGTGCGCTCTGGTACCGCATCTTCCTCCTAAAGCGGGGAGAGGGACAGAGGATTGTGCCGAGCACGCCTCAGCGTAGCCACCCCTCCATTTCTGCTTCTCTAGGTGCGTTGTCAGCTTCATCCCCGTCCCTGGGGGACGCGCCGTATCGGACGGAGCTGGCTTCAGGCGAAGCCAAAGTCACTTGGCAGCTGCTGACCTCAGGTGAAAGAGCGGAACAGCTCAGGGACGCCGCACCGATCTCTCACCGGCCCTGTTCCTCCGCAGGGCAGCAGAGTACAGTAACTTTGGTCTAGGGCAAGACCTAATGCCTCTCTCTCCTGCTTCTCAGAGCCGGGAAGTGTTTCTAAGCGCTCACCTGCCCTGTGCAGCAAATCCCTGCGAGCCGTGCAGCCATCCCTGCCCCCCGCAGCCAGCAGCAACCCCTCCGCCCTCCCGGGCGATTTCCAGGGCACAGGCGATGGCCGAGGCTGGGGGAAGCCAGCGCAGCACGCGCTCTCCAGCGAGAGGTACAGCTCTTAATTCACACTTGTGCAAAGGGAAGAAGAGCCTCTGCCTTCCCGGCCCCGCGGTGTAACCCTCGGCATCGGCAGCCACCATCACACTGGCAGTCGTGGGGCTCTGAGCAAGCCCCAGCGCCGCTGCAGCCCGGGACAGAGCTCCTCATGTCTGCAGAGCCCCCCCAGCCCGCTCTGTCCCCACGTTTCGGCACCCATGCCTGGCAGGAGAGCCGCAGACCTCCGCCTGCCGCACTCACTTGTGCTCAGACTCCTCCACCAGCGGGTCCCGGGCATCCACCATGCGCAACACCTCGCGGACGTTGGTCTCCAGCCACGCCATGACGGCTGGGTCCTTCCACAGGGAGTGAGTCCTTCCCACGTAGAGGGACGTCAGCTGGTTCAAGGCGGGAGGCTGGCTACGGGAGACAGTTGTTATTCAGGGCACTCTCCTCCTTCCCGCCTGCAGGTCCCTGCGCGGGCTGGCAAGGGCTCGTCTCTGCACTGTGCTTCGGCGTGAGAACACAAAGAGAGGAATCGCAGGCTCCCTGCTTTGCTATTTCCATCTACTTTCACCAGTTTTTCCGCCTCCCTCTATTTTTGGGATAAGCATAGCCATGAGTTGAAAGTTAACACTGCCTTGACCCGAGGGGGAGACCATTTGCCTGTTTAGGGGGACCATGTGGCAGGGAAATCCAGACTGGTAGGAGACAGCCTGCCCCGAGAGCACGCACACGTCGTTCTCTCCGACTACGTGTACCGACAAGCTTCGCTATGAACTTCTGACCCATCCACATTAAGGCGAGGTGGGTCTGTTAGCATTATCTGGTGGCCATTATGGAAATCCATTATCAAAGCATCTAACAGCCTACTCAGGAAAACCAAATATTCTCCTCCGCAGCTTTGTAACTCCATTAGCTGCCTGAGCAAGCAAAAGCCCCGCTACCGGCAAAATCGATTCCTTCTCTTTACTGAGAGCATCTCTAGGGCTTACCTTATCTGAGCATTCAGCCCGAAAAAGGAATGGGACGCGACCCTGGCATCGGGCTGCACGCTGCAGTGATCCAACAACGGCATAAGAACTGCAGGAGAAAGTCAGACAGCTCGCTTTCAACAGCCCGGCGAGGAGCACCATGGAGTGGCCGGTCACCACTGCCAGGGCTGCAGAGAGACAGCCCCGTGCCGGGGGGCCAGCACCCCCCTGGGGCGCTGAACAAGGACCCACGCAAGGAGGGTGCGAGGATGCTGCTGGGGGTTACGCTGCCTTTTGATCTCTGTGTGGATGATGGAAAGAGATCCGAAGTAAACGAAAAGAGAACAACAAACTTTTTTTTTCTCCAGTGAAATAAGGTGCAATTTTCTGCATTTAAGGCTGCTGCTGGCCTGTGAAACTTGAACAAGGGTTTTATTTTGGTCACTGTGACGAGCAGCAAAAGAGATGGTTTCAGCCAACACAAACTAAACCTCTCTTTGAGAGCTGGTAATTCCTGCCTATAAAGACACACCCTCCTCTGGGCCCAGAGGGGCTGTATATCTCCTTTCACGGACAGCAGCACCAACTGGTTGAAAGCAAGAGCGATGGGCGCCCGGAGAGAGCACACCTAAAGCAGAGCAGTGCCTCGGAGGGAAAGCCAAGAGAGACTTGTTGTCTCTGGTCTGGGCTTTCCTGCTCCAAGACTGCGGTTCTCAGCCTCCCTCTGCTTGCCCGCCTGTGATCATCCCTACTGAAGGGGCATCGGCCGCTCCGAGGAGGGTGCACAGCAGGGAGAACAGTCGCTGAGCTCTTCCTAACGCGGAGGGCTCACGGCCGCGGGGAGAACGGCTCCACCGTTCTCTCGCCGGCCCTGCCACGGTGCGGGGTGGGAAGGCTGAATCCCACCGCTGCCACACCAGACGGAGGTACAGCAGCGCCTGCCACCACCGGTCTGACCGAGCTGTGTCACCCTCTGAGTCAGGGCTCCCATCTCCCACGGAGAGAGGGCAACGCCATCTGTAACCCACAGGCGAAGCGCTGCCTCTGCATTTGCCTGCCTGGAATCCAGCCTTTCCTCTCACAGATGAAGACAGCGACAAAGCCTGCGGGACGGACTTACCGGTGGGGACAGACTTACCGCTTGGGAACATGATCAAGGCCAGCTGGATGAGCCGGGCGGCTCTCTCCCGGGCTTGGCTTAGCTCCAGCTCGGAGCGCTCCTCCTGCTGGCTCAGGAAGAAATAGGCCAACGGCACCGAGAAGGCAAAATTGGGCAGCTGGGACAAATTCCGGTGACTCTGCAGGATGAGAGACAGATTTACCGAGAAATGATGCTATGCAGAATGATCTCGATGTGGCTGGGCTGTACGCAGGGTGGGGTTTCTTGCTCGCGGGATTAAGTTACTTTCCAGCCGCTGGCTTGGTGCCCCCACAACTGAGTAAGCGATTTTGAGTTCGGACAATTGTTTGCAGGGTCCCAGGATTACAAGAACAAACTCCCCAGCCTTTATGGGTGGTTCCGATGCTTTTGGGATGCCAGCCTGGTCGCGAGACAGCCCTCAAAGGGCTAAGCTGGTTAGGAAAACCTCATGCTCTGTGGCCCAGCCGCCCCCTCCAGCCCAGCCCAGGTGGGGAGAGCCCCAGGAACCAGCTCTCCCCTTCTCTGCCCCCTCTCTCGCCAGCACAGCCTGTTGCCAACTAACCTCCCACTCCTGGAACATGCGGGTCAGGAAGGTGTATTCTCTAGCTCGGAGGGACAGAAAATCAATCAGCAGCAGCACACACAGAGGGTCGTTCTCCGGATCAAGGCTTCAGAGGGAGGCGAGCACAAGGGGAGGAAACAAAATCAGTGTCACAAGAGCTGAAGTAGCTGTCCTCATTTCTAAGTCAAACAAGACTTTCCCACTAGCATCCAGAGAGCTTCCATGACTCAGCAAGCGGAGACAACGGGAACAGGATCGTTTCCTGCACGGCCAGGATGACGGCGCAACGCCCTGCCCGGTCTGCGTCCCTGCAGAGGGGTGACGGCCCCCCTGTCCCACCCGGGAGGAGGATCAATGGCCACAAACCGAGCAGGCTGAAGCCACCGTTGTACATCTGCTCCGCAGAGACTCCGGGCTCTGTGGACCAGCCAGGCCCACAGCTCAGCAGTCAAGAGCAAGGGCCACCCAGGTCCCATCTGTTTAAGCCTCCTTCTCAACAATGACCCCTCTTCCAAAGCAGCACCGCAGATAAGAGCCCGTGCTCAAAACCAACCTGTGACACTGCATCTATAAGGAGTGGAAACAAGCCCTCACGGAGCCTGGGAGCACTAGTACACCTCTGGGATTTTTCTCCCACCCGGGTTCAGTTCGGTGCGTTGTTTGAAGCGCGTTCCCCCAAGCCTGAGACGCCCTGCCCCATCCCGCAGGGAACGGGGTGCAGCCCTCGGCGGCGGCACCTACCTCAGAATCAGCTTGCAGAACTCCAGGGCTGTCCGGGGACAGCCTCTCTTCTCCAGGAACATCAGGTGCTTGAAGAGAGCCAGGAAGAAAGCCCTGCGTGGGGAACGGGAGCAGGTTTTAGAAGCCAGATTTGGAGATAAGCACCTCGTGCTACTCAAGAACTCACCCACGGTTAGCCCCAGCTCCTCGCCCCCGAGCACCAGCGTCGCAGCGCAGCCAGGAGGGTCCAGGGAACCCAGCCTGGTGCAGTACGGGGTGCCACAGACCCATCACGATCCCGTCTCTTTTTTATTTTATTTTTTATTATTATTATTTCTTTGTGCCAGCATAGGGACAGCAAACCCATGGCCTGCTCCGTCCCTGCTCCCCAAGGCCCCACAGCCTCGTGCTCTCGCAGACCGGCCGACAACTCAGGAAGAGAGAAACGAGTAAATCCCGAGTCTGCATCCTGCCTTGTCCCGTCCGCCCAGCCGCACGGGGACGGTGACGCAGAGCGTGCAGAGTGCGTACGGGTGGAGGACTAACACCCAAATCGGGCGAGATACAGATCGCAAGGTTCAGGTCACAGACGGCACCGAGCCCGTCAGTGAGTGGGTACTGGAAATCTGAGCAACCTCCAGGTACGGCAGTTCGGGAGGGATGACTCGGGTCAGCTGACTGGAAAATTCCCAGAATAAAGTCACCTTTCCCCACAGCTGCAGAGCTGTCATTACATAAAAAGCCGGGCCGGGAGCAGCGCGAGTGCTGGGGATGAAAGCTGGGCAGGCAGCACACAAGTGACCAAGCACAGCCGTCAACACGCAGCGAGTATTTTTGTGACAAATATAAGTGCCATTTTGGGCTAAGGGGTACTGACTGCATGAGAAGGATGTGACGGGGAGGAGCAGTTACTGCTCCAGTAAGAAATCCCTCGGGAAAGAGGATGCTTTGCAAAGAAACCTCAGCGCAAGTGACCTGGCAGAGCAAGAGCTGCCGGTACCCCAGCACCCGTCTCGGGAGCCCTGCTGCTGCCTCACCAAGAGGCGTTGCCATCGACTGCCGAGCGGCAGAGCTTGTTCCGACAGAAAGGGACATTCAAGGTCCCCCCGCCAGCGCGGATGACGCAGCAGACGTCGTGAATCTGGGTCTCCGCGTCCAAAGTAGGCCAGGGCACACCGCGATGGCTCTCCGGCAGACGCGGGGCAGGCAGGCGTGCCGCCTACCTGTTCTCCGGCCGCCGGTAGTCCAGCCTGCAGGTCCCGCTGGTGAGACTGAAGACGGGGTGGAAGGTACACTCCAGGCTGTACAGCGCCCGCTCTGCAACAGCAAGGACAGTGTCAGGGCACGCCACCACCCCGGCACACCACGCGGCCCCACCGCTCACAAAATGGCAGTCGATTTAGCCCAGAAGACACCGATAATCGAGAGCTCTGGCACCCATGAAATAAGCTTGTTCACACTCTAGCAAGACACAAAGCTACTTCAGAGTACGTGGCCGCAGCGGATAGCCAGGCAAGCGAGCCCTGTTCCCGTCTGCGGGCATTAAGATCATGCTCCGGTTGTGAAAAGTAACTCTTCTGGAGGTCTGGGATTGTGGCTCTGCCACAACCATCTTCAGATAGGGAAACCAAAAATCCTGCCCTCACTTTGCCTCTGCCCCCTCCTATCGTGCTGGGGAGCACACGCCCCGGTTACCGAACAGCACATCTCAGAGACACGAGGCTGCGGCACAGCCGTCCGAGGGGCAGCCATCCTCCGGGATGCCTCCTGCCCCCACGCAGCCTGCCATGCCCCGAAAAGCAGAGCCCGACATGCCGACCGGCAAGATGCTGGTCAGAGGAGGGCAAGGCAGGCTGGCCCAGAGGGTTGGGCACGCTCCCCGCAGAGGGGGTAGGCTTCCTGGAGCGTCTCTCACACTGCCGTGTCTCATAGCTACTAAATCAGACCCTCCTCCTGCAAGGGACATCCTGCACCCCACGATGTCCAGACAATCCTTTCATTCATTTTGAAGGTGAACGCTGATGTGCTTTGCCCCAGACAAGCACATCTGGCTCCATTTAAAAGCCTCCAGCGAAAGCTGCTGGTCCGCAGGATGACACACAGCGGAGCGCTCGCAGTCACAAGACGCAGAGCCAAACCAACCCTTCTGGTTTGCTGCTTCTCTGTTGAAACAAAACCCAAAACTGAACCAAAAGCCCTTGACTACCAATTCACAGCCACTTGTTCAGCCCAGACTTTCAGCAGGGACTCGCTCGGCGCTGGGAGCGCACGCGTGCACGTCTGCAGACCGATGCCCCAGCACCACCTCTCCCTCCCCGTGCCGTACGTATCGGCAGCTGGCGACGAGCCCTGCCTCCGCAGCACAACGCCGCGCTGCTCTGCAGACCCCGGCGGGGACTCCGCCAGGCTGGAGTTTTCCACGTCCACCCTCAGCAAGCTCTCCCCGACTCAGGCCAGCCGAGAGGGGCCGATCACCTTTGCTGCTGCCCCTTCCCCAGCGGCAGGCTGAGCTGGCGGCAGGCAAAACCGGGACAGCGAACAGCAGCAGCTCCCACCTCACCTCACGCCAGGACATCCGCTCCTCACCTCAGCTCTTACCTATGAGATCACGGGCCATCTCCTGATCCTCCTGCATCCGGCACACATCGCTGAGCTGCAGAAGGGAGTCCACATGGTACGGGTTCATTTGAAGCAGCAGCTACAGAAGAGCATGAGCTTGATTACACGACAGCGCAAATCACAGGTTTCTCGTGCGCTCTGCCTACGAGGCAAGCTCTGGAAGCGTGGCAGGGAGGCAAACGCCCTGACACCGCGCCTAAGAGAGAGGGGCTCTTCTTGCCCCTGGGTCTGAAGGTGAAGAAATCCTGTCCCGCGCCATCAGAGAGCCAGTGCTCAGACCGCAGTGCAAGGCTGGGGACGCACCTCACGTGAAAGGCTGAGCCATGGATTAAAAGAACCTAAGGACAGTCACGCTGGGTCAGGGTAGAGGTCCACCTTGCCCTGTCTCCAGAAGCGGATGCCTGGGAAGGAGGGCATGAAGCTGGGCACACACGACGACTCCCAGCACTCTCTAAGCTGCCAACTCTTAGGGGTTCGGGGACCCCCACTGTCAAAGATGCCATTGATATTAATGGTGTCTCCTCCCGTGACTTTGCTCACTTACTGACCCAGGTACCTCTCCAGCACCCCAGCTCTGCGAGCCAGAAAGCCACCGCTTAAGCACACAACGCAAAGAACTTCCTTTAACCCCAGCCTGCCGGCTTCACCCCTGTGTTGGAGGGAGATCTCTCCCCACCCCACGCAGGATCTGAGCCCTCGATCGCAGCATCCCCCAGGCACTTCCCTCCCGGCCGACCCAGCTTTTCCAGTGCTGAGACCATGCCAGGCCTTTGATCATCTTTGCTGTCCTCCTCTGAATCTCTCCCAGCTCCACCAGATCCTTTTGAAGGTGAGGGCCCAGAACTGTGCACAATATTCAAGATGCAGGCAGCAGGCATAATTACATTTTTGTTTTATTCTCTATTCCTTAACAATTCTCAGCATTTGATCAGGCTTTTGCTTCCTCTGGGTACCGAGAGGACATTTTGACACATCTATTACAACTCCAGGATCCAGCTCCTGAATGGTAATGGATTAAAAATATTTTTCCAGGCTTTGGAATAGAAGTTTAACCACACCTCAAAAACCTCTGCATTCACTAATTATATTACAAATGGACTACTTTTTCCAAGTACCTAAAACTCAGTTTCAATATGAAAATACTGAAGCTACTTCAAATCTCCTCACAGTTTAATTTTGGGATTTTTTTTTCCTCCAAAAGAGAAAAATAGAGCTTCAAAAGCTCCAGAAGTCATACATCTGCAGGGTGCTGGCCAGCGTGACCACCTACAGTACAAAGTCTTTATGTTCTAGGCTGCCCCAGCCCAGCGCCTTTGCCTTGGTGCCACTTGCCTGACGTTTTACCCCTTCCTTGCTTGCTCTTAAGTTCCTTTCTAGTTCTCATTTTTGGAAGAGACGGAGCACCTAGGGCCACTGCCATGGGAAAAAGCGCTCTTCGCGCACTTACAACTTCACCAGCAAGACCCTTTTAACCCCCGGCAAGAGGACAAAAACACTCACTGAACAGGACCCCCCAAAAATTCCTGTTTTGCATGCTGAAACCACAGCAGCAAGGCAGATCTGGGCTCCGGCTACGTGAAACTGTGGCTGTCACAGATAAACCAGTTGGGGGGTTGAAGTAATTCTGGCATGGGCGAACCCCCGTCTGTTAGATTTTACCCTTAACGTAAAATTGAAAGACTAAAGCTGTAGGAGTTACCTTCAAACGTAGCCGGACCCACTTAACAGGGACAGAGCATAAAGACTAAAACGTGCCACGGAAAACCCGTCCTGCTCTGCACAGCCGTGGGAGACCGTGTTTGAGCTGTTTGACGCTGGCTCTCCGGTTGATCGCTGCTGCATAGGAGCTACCTCGCATCGTTTAATGCGAATCCCTCAGCCCAGTCAGCGGGCAGAAGCGAGGAGCTGGAGAGAGCAGCAGCCATGCAGAGGGTGGGAAAGTAGAAGGAAGTAAACTTTATTTAGTGGACAATGGCCTCTTTAAGAAATTTCTCCAGGGCATGTATCCGAGCTCATGTGGCCAGGGTCTTCAGAGCAAAAATACCTCAATTATGGTTCAGTAGGGTGCAGAGCAATTTTACTGCTGCTTATCCCTACAAACTACAAATGTTACCATACAGTTTAATGAGCTTGGACACGCATGAAGAACTTTCAACACAAAGACTGTTTTGCTGAAATACCAAAAGAAACATTTTTCATCCATGCAAGAGTTTATAAATAGAACAGCTGTTAGTTTAGATTCCCATTTAAAGATCAGTTTATGTAATATTTTTCCTTTCCCAGCTGAAGAGCTGAGACAAGGGAGCTTTATTCCTACCCTTTCAGCCAACGGTCAGTTCCTGCGGGCTCCTCTTCCAGATGGCTACCTGGCATGCTCTCGGGCAGAGCCACCGAGGCTCGGCCACTAGACCTCGCTTGCACCAAGGTGGTCACTTATCTCATGAATAAGGCGAAAGCAGAGCTCAGCAAGCAACACTGCCTCTCCCCACACAGAGGGCTCTACTGCTTAAAACGAGACTGGCAAAAAATAAGCACTGGGATGCATCGGCCTACGTCCCCAGCCGGGGAAAGGGGCTGCAGGAATGCAGGAGGTAACAGCAGGGGCAACCTAATTTCACAACATACCACAATGTTGTTGGGGTCCATGGACTCTACAGCATCCAGGAACTTGAACTGCACTTGCTGGTACTCGCGATGGTGCTCAAATGTGAAGTATTGCACTCCCCTCCTGCTGTCCACCAGCTGCATGGCAATACCTAGAGGGTGCACGGGAGACGGGGGGTACCACTGCTGCCAGCCTGCGAGCACAGCGGCAAGAGGAGCTCTCCCGCTTTCTTGTAACACAGAAACCTCATTCACACCACTGGGTCCAAAGCCGGACGTGTTTTCAGAAACTCCCAGAGAATGTCACTCCTTTCCCTCCTCCCATGAGTCAAAGTCCGAAATCCACCCAAGAAGCCCAGGCAGCTTGCTCTCCCCACGGGTATTTCCCATTATCCAGCAAGACTGCGGTAAGAGGGGAAGTACTCATCGCCTGCTACCTCCAATAAGGGGGGGGGGGAAAAAGCTCAGATGCTAAGATACAAGACTGAGTTCTCCCTGTTGAGAAAGGAGGTATTTCCATCAGCTGACGAGCAGTTCCCTTTCTGCATCAGCCAGCATGAAGTCTGGGCCTGGCAGCTGATGAAAGCAGCTCCAGTTTCTGTGCACGGAAGCTCTAGGAAAGCCAGGCTGGCAGGAGCGGCTGCCCGTGCCAACACGGGCACGGGACTGACGTGCCCCGTCGGCCAGGGGCAGCGCGGTGCTTCTGGAGGCGGCACCGAAAGCCTCACCTGTTTTGCTGAAGCGCGGCCAGGTGTTCTTGGGAGCCGTCAGCCACGTGCTGCGGACATACTGGCGCTGCCTTTGCCTTGGCCTGAGGAAATAGACATAAGAGGTCACAGTTTCTCTGCACTAACAGAATGAGGAGGGCTGAAACCAGCCAGAAAAAGAATGATTCAGGGAAAAAGAGATCCCACTTCTGCCCTAGCTGCAGCCCTGCCAGCCCTTTTGCCCAGAGCTTTAACATGTTTGTCTTCAAGGCACAACATACCTTCACTCAGGCTCTGCCTTACTTCAACCATTCCTCTTTGGGCCAGCCCGTGCCTCCAGCATTTCCACTTCAATAGCTTCTCTCCCCTGTTTTTATTCCTGCTAAGTTCTCAGCTGCCTCTGCTTCAAACAGCTTCTCAGGTCCAATTAAGAGAGCCCCATATCCCTCTGACTCATCCCTCTTCCCAGCAGTGCCTTCAAATACCAACTGATTTAGTTTAAGCCGTACTCACAAGCGCAACCAATTTATTGGATCAGGGCAGGAGAAATTCAGAAATCAAGGCCACTCTAAGAAAGTCAGGTCTCCTCAGTAAGGGACTGCTTCTTCTTCCTCAAGCACTAAATATTCCTCCACAGACTCTCTCAGAGAAGGCTTCCGCTTACACCATCACTGCTCTGAGCTTATACCCTTGTTATGTGCACATTTTTCAACCAGCTGATGGAAGCAGGGATTTCTGGATAACACTGACCACAGTGCAATGGATAATTGCATGGAGACCTCACACCCAAGAAGCAGTAGGTTCCCCGGGCCCCTGAAAGCAAGTGCATGAGACCCTCTGGAAAGCATTCAGGGTCCACTCTGTAAGACATCAGAGACTTTGGAATAGCAACAAGCGACAAATGCTGGAGAAAGGAAAAAAACAAAATCTAAGAGTCTATGAATTGGAGTGAAAGGACTTTAGAAGGGTGTTTGACAGTAAATGAGAGGGAAAATCAGCAGACGAAAAAGCAAATGCTAGTAAAAGCCTGGAGAAGTCTTACTCCTCCCCTCACATATATCACAAAAAATATTCTCCTGTCCCAACAAGCGACTACTAAATGAGTAAGACACCCTGAACCCTGGATTCCCTGCCCAGGTGTGGCACTAGGGGCTCAGTAAGCCGTACCAGGGGAAGGACGGACACACCGACTCGGACTTTGAAAGGGTTTAATATTAAATTCTGGACTAACCTCTGATCACCAAGAACAGCGCGAGCCCCAAAGTATCTCTTCAACTCATTCTCTGGATTCAAGTTTCTGAGAAGGTTGAAACAAGAAAGAGAAGCTACTGTCAGTTAAACATGGAGAAGACTCGAGCGTGAGACTTCTGGCTATCAGCGCCAAGTGTTCTGTACCTTGAACTGTCCCTGGCGAAGCCCCTGAACTGTCACAACACGCCACTGATGTGACACAACAAACCGAAAGGAGCCTAAAAATGGTCAGAACAGGAGGCATCGAAACGCTTGTTCGATCAGATACATGCTTCCTTCGTGCTCTGCTCCTAAACAGTGCTGAGCTGGGGAATACTGCTGCTGCCCTCTCCAGGGCAGCGGGGCCCCAGTCTGGGAACAGCAGCTGCCGTTCAGGAGCACACGCCCGGGGACGCGTGCCTGGAAAACACGAGATACCTGCTGCCGAGCCTAGCAGCGGCAGCCTGCAATTTGGGGCAAGCACCATCATCGCTGCATGGAGGCTGGCAAGGATTAAAATACATTTTTTAATACAAAGATCTTGTATCAAAGCATGACAACACCTACAGTTTTCTTGATCTAACATTTGGCCCAGAGAAGGGAGGCGTATTTGAGAGGGGTTTCTCTTTGCCATCCAGTGAGCAGGGCTTGAAGAAAGGGAGTGGGAAGGCTGAGATCCAGCACTGCCAACCCTCACCCACTCGGAGATTACCCAGCTCTCAAAGGTTTCTGAATAACATTTACTTGACCAAAGATGTCATTGCGGTTTAAAACCACCTCTAGATAAACAAACATTCCTGCCTTTGCTGAAGTGTCCCTGAACAGGCTGCGCTAGCACTGAGCACCCACCGGCCTAGACTCAGTTTTGATGTTTCAAAACCTGGACTGGTTAAATTGTCCCAGCTACAAGTTTAAATGTTTTCTCCAGAAACAGAAAGAGCTGCCAGTGTCTGCACCAGCCCAGGGCTCCCAAACACACTGGACCCACCAGCCAGCCCATTCCCATCAGGCCCAGATCTTACGGGTCTCAAGCCCGAGGCTGATTCATTCTTCAGCTCTTGGACATGCTGGGCGCTTAGTCCGCTTTGTTGGTGGCGACGTGTGGGAAAGGTTAGACAAGTCTAACCAGCTTTCCTGGTGAAATTAGCTCCTGGCACTGCTTAGCCCTCCTCGGAGGACAGCACATGCTGTACCGGGGCCTGCTGCTCACAGCGCCCGGCCTGAATGTAGCCGGTCGCCTGGCCAGGTGAGTTTGATGGCAAAGCTTTCTGCACCAGGGCTCTCAGCAGCTCTGCAGAGATTCTCCTACAGAGTCATCACGGAGTACTATACGCTGGAAGGCACTTCTGGAGGTTAATCTGGTCCAGACGCCCACTCAAACCAGGCATGAGAACAGAGAATACCAGTCACTGCTCAAAACCAAAAGCAGCTCTAAGGGGAATGGTTAGAAACGGGGCTGTGCACAACTGTTACCACAACCCCTTTCAAGCAAGGTCCTGAATTCACGGCTGGATCACGCTGGTAGGCTCCCAACTCCCTTCCTCAGGGGAAGAGATATCCCTGTCATGCCCAGGGCCAAAATCAGGAAGGAAGCAAGCACTACCTGTGCTCTACGTAGAGCAGAGGCCTGCTGTCAGCAATTATTCCGCTCTGGGTTTGCGGTGATAGCCCGTTGGTATCCTCAATCTTCTCCAGCAGGCTGTCGATGTCCTCCAGGTTGTTGTCTTCCTTAAGATGGGCACATGCAAATACAAGGCAGTTATTACAAGAATGAGTCACCGCGGCACACAGGTCACGCAGCGGAGATCGCACCCAGCTGCCTCTGGGTCCTTTGGCTTGTCCCGATCTCTGTGTGATACTGGTGCAGCTCCTACTACTCGCCCTGCTGCTACCCCATTGCCCACCTCGGGTGCGCGCACCCCATGTCTTATTGAGGCCTCCTGCTCTGCACCCAGCGCCCTTTATTCCCTCAGGAATCCCACCCAGCACCTGCCTTCCCTGTCCAACTGCCCCCGAAAGGGCTGGCTGCTGTTCTCCGCTTGCTCAAGGTATCATGATAGCGTGACGTTGCTCTTCACACCACCAAGAGCCCGAACACGCCAGCAGAATATACCTAGCGTGGGCAAGAGCTGGCCACAGGAGTCCTTTCCAGCCTAACACAAAGCTCAAGTCTGCGTGTGCCTGGTCTCTGGTCTTCCCCTTCCCACCCAGCCCTCGCCGTGCTTTGTCTGGTTTATTTACACTACAATCCCTATAATATCATGAAATGTTGGGGTGCTGATTTTAATTATAAGTATTTAAATAATCGGGCTTACTGTCTGCTTTCCACGGAAACTCTAAGCTACTGCTGCCACCCTTGTACTAAGATATCAAGCACTCGCATGATTTTAACCCAGCTCTGATGTACTGCACTCTCGCTTTCCCCATCTTCTCACAACCCAAAGAATATATCCAGCAGCGCACGCTCAACAGTTGCATAACACTTTAATCCTGATTTTCCTCTCGTTTCCCCCACAAACAGCAAGTGACGCATTTCTTGTGGGGCCATGTTGCAACCTCCTCATGACGTACGCGGGTGGAACACGGAATTCCATTCATGACACCCAAATAGCACTGCGAGCTTGCTTTTTCCAGCTAAAAATAGCCACTCCGCATGGAGTGGATACATGAAAAGTGTATAATGTGGTTTGCATTTAAGCGCTTGAACAAAGGTAGTATTATCTCCAGCTAGCAAATCAAACTGCCTGGTTCTGGGTATGAAGTCTCCCCAGAGCCTACAGCTGGCAGATGTCACCCTATTGCTCATTATTCTCGGATCGGAAGAGGAAACGGGCTCTTTGATGGGGTTCTCTGCCTTAGTGACTCGCTCTGAGCTCGCCCAGCTGAATTCCCAGGGAGGAGGCGGCCAGCCAGGCACCCACACCGGAGCCACGGCTCACCCGTTCAGCACTTCAGCATACCATGGCTCTGGATGTTCAGTAAAGGATCTCCCCTGAGTGAACGCTTCAGACTCTTAAACCTTTCTTAGCAGAAAACTAGCTCCCACTTGAACTTTATTTCTATTGAATTGGAAAGACCAGTGACTGCAATGTTTAGTCTCCTAGCCTAGCTCAAGTAGATAAAGTATATTATTCAAGCGCATACATTTGTCTCTTATAGTTTTATCCACCACAAACACAGACACCAGATAAAGTTCTCACTCCAAGCCCACTTCCTTAGGGGTGGACAGATTAGCCAGAGAGAATCACTGTCCCCTTGCTCCCTTTGTCACCGAGGGGATGGAGCAGTTCCCATGGGAAGAGTACTTGGCAGGGCACTAGCTGATAACGCAGGGGCAAATGCTCCTGCCAGCATTCGGCTGTCAGATGTCAAACGGAGGAGAAGGGAACGTGAACGATGGCTGGCAGCGAGAGCTCTGCGTGGCTCCGCAGAGCCGGGAGAGCTACCTAAGTAGGGCAACGAAAATATAACGAAAATGCAAAACCCCTCGCACAGTACCCCCTCCCGTGCGGAGCCTCGAAGCAAAGATGAAAGAAGATGCCGCTGCGGGGATCTCAGCTCTAAGCATCTGCAGCACAGCTGCGCCAGTCCCGGCTGCCTGGAGGACCACAGTCAAAAGCTGCTGTTGCCATTTCATAATTTTAAATGAGTACAATGCAAAAAGGAGCATTTTTGCCTCAAAAATCTTTTCTGCAGCCACCTCAGAGCAGCCGCTTTGCCAATCCTAATGCAGAAATTAGCACAGCCACTAACTCGGAGCAAACGCAGACATACCAGAGTCTCCCCTGCTGAAGTTTTCTTGGTTTTCCTTTTCTTTTTTTTCTTTCGTGGCTTGTTACTCAACACAGGCTGCAACGAGAACCGGAACAGCTGTCAGAGCATGCCCGGGGACCACAGGGATGAAAGCTCCACGGGGGAGAAGAGCATTTCCCACAGGGATCAGCATGCCAGGAGGGCCCTTAAATGAAACCAATATTCATCCGTTCAGGTTTGTCAGCGAGTGGAAATTAAGACACAAGGAGCAAATGGAGGAAAGCACCAAAGGTTTACAAAGGTAAGGGTTAAATCTCAGCTGACTTTCATATCAATGTCCGAGACTACAAAATCAGGCAAGAAACAGTTTAGATACGCCAGGTGCGGAAAAAACATTTCAGCCCTCTTTCACTCCCAAGAATAAACCTTATTTCTGTCTTTCTAGTGAGCGTGACAGTTTCGTCAGTCACTCCGATTCCCACAGAAACCAACAGCTGCCCGAAAACACCACATGATACAGGCTCTGCTCGCTGCCGAGGCAGCTACTTCAGCTCACGATGCTGCGTGGCATTCCCTAATGCGACAGGCACGCTGCTGTCCACGCTGCCTCTTCCCCAGGGCATACAGAGCTAAAAAGCACATTTCCAGGATCTACGCAGATAAAACAGTGAGTAACAGCGTTACCACAACAACCCCACGGCTCCCAAGCGGATTGCAGAACCGGGGGAACGCGAGGCCCCGATTTGGCTCTATCAAACGGCAGGGAGACGCCTGCCACGGTCCTGCCGAGGGCTCCCACGTTTCTAGCCGGGAAGCTCCGAGAGAAGCCGCAGCTGCACCCCACGGTGTTTACGCAGCAAATTCACTGGGTCAGGGCCCGCTGGAGCCACCGCTCACGCGGGGGCCGACTGAGCAGAGCCCACACTGCACATCCAGAGCATTCTCCGGCCCCTGGGCTGGCTGAGGCCGCCAGCACAGCTGAACTGCGCACAGACGGTGGTCTTTGCCCCTCTGGCCACACCGCCTGGCACCCAAAACCCACGGGCACGCTCCCCACGTGCTGAGCACTAACAGGTGAGGCCAGGGGGCCAATCCCCCTTCACTCCCCTCCATCCTCATCTCCAGTAAGACACGGGCTAGACTTGCAATGTCACTTTGTTAATTAAAGTGCCCCTTTCCTTAACGTGCTTCTGCAAGGAGACACTTCTGAGCTGATACAGACCGCAGGAGGGAATCTTAAAACAACAAAATGCACCAGAACAGAATAAGTTCAATGTTTAGTTCACATTGCTTGGAGCCTTCGCATCATCCACACCAAAACAAACGCTTCACTGAGCATTTACCCACCAGCCCAGCCCCACGTATGGTGCAGAGCTCAATTAGCTGTGCAGCGAAGGGAGCAGAGAAGCAATCTCCGTTTCACAATCCCAGGATGCTTTCCTTCCTGCGCACTTTGCCTGACCTCAGCGCTCGTGAGAACGCAGCACAAGCTCTTCCTCAGGAACCTCCCCTCTGCGGCTGTAAAATCTCCCTGGATCCCGGCACAAACCCAACCCTCGGCACCAAACTGCTCATTCTTCTCCAGATCTGGAGCCCTGAGTACCTGGGTTTAAGCTCCCTGCGCGCGTCCCTCCCCTGAGGCTCACATCCTCAGCCTCTGACAAAAACCAGGCACGAGGGAAAAGAAACGCACTTGTCCGGTGCCACAAAGCTGCTCAGCGCACACAGAGACAGGGAGATAAGAAACCTTCTCTTTGCACCTCACGTGGTGTCGGCCATCATCGCTAGATACCTGCGGATTAGTTACCGTTTGGTCCGGCTGCTCTGCCTCCTCCCCATCTCTCTGCCCATCGCCTTCAGTCTCTTCAGTTACAGCCCCTTCGTTGTTCCCTCCTGCTGCATCCCGCTCGCTGAGCCGGGCATCCGCTCGCTCCTCTCTGGACGGTGGCTCATCCTCCGACTCCTCAGCGGTGATCTGCACAAACAGGCGGAGAAGCTGCAGAAACAGCTGGCATGGGGCTGTGCTCTGCCCTCTCCTGCACCCGGGGGACGGAATTCCCCAGGGATCTGATCTGTTCCGCTCCCACCTGCAAACGGAAGAGAAAAAGGTCGCAGAAGCAGCGCAGGGCAGGGCTCAGCTGCCCGACTGGCTTCTCCAGCAAACGGACGGGGACGACCTCTCATTTCAAGCGTGTCACCCAGCGGGTGCCCAAACAGCCCCACACCCACCGACTCGCCGGAGGGAAGCACGGGGCCACGGCAGAAAAAAGCACGGCCGTATCTGGACTCTGCTCTTCCTTGGGAAAAGCCTCCAAAATCAGCCTTGCCTACGCTCGCACGGCCAAGCCTCGGGGAAAGAGAGGGAACCGCTGGGGCTGGCCGAGGTGCCCTGAGAGGAAGGGCCAGACTCTGTCACCCCAAGGACCCATCTGTGCCATCGGGGCCCGCCTGATCCCCGACCTCCAGTGCCAGGATCTTGCAGGGCTGGGAAGATGGCAGGAACGTTCCTAAAACCGGTTTCACCCACTGTTTGTCCACCCTGATACTCAGGCCCAGCTCTGCCAACACCCAGACCACCCAGCCCCTCCCAGGCCTCCCTCCAGTTCCCTCCCAGTTCAGCACCAGTTGCTGCCCCTTCAAGCCCTCCCTGCACCCCCATCTCACCCCAGCTCCCTCCCTTTCCTGCCCCCCAGCCCGCAGCCCCCCAGGCCCTCCCAGTCACCCCCCATCCCAAACCCCCAGTCCCACCCCGGCCACTGACCCCAAAGCACTCCCTCCCACAAACTGTCACCTCGGTCACCCCCACCCAGCCACCGCCCCTCAGGTCACCGCCACCCCTCTCGGTCACTGCCACCCAGCCTCCCCGTTCCCTCCAGTCACCCCCAACGCCCCCTCAGCCACTGCCCCCGAGTGACCCCCTTGCAGTCACTGCCACCTCTCAGCCACCCCCAGTAATTGCCACCACCCCAGTAATTGCCACCCCAGCTGTCCCCCGCTGCCCCTGCCACCCCAGCTGTCCCCTCCCACAGCCACTGCCACCCCAGCTGTCCCCTCCCACAGCCACTGCCACCCCGGCTGTCCCCCCGAGTCCCCCAGGCACCGCCACCCCTCAGGCCCCAACCTCTCCCCGGCACTGTCACCCCCCTCACCAGCTCGAAGCGGTTGCTGACGCCGGTGCGGGCCGGCTCGCGGCGTCCCCTCCCGACGGCGGCTGGCGGCAGCCCCTCCCGACAGCGCTCGGGGCCGGGGTCCAGGCCCAGCTCGCCCAGGCCCGGCTCCTCCTGGCCCCGCTGCTCGCCCCGCAGCCGCCGCAGGGCCCGCCGCGACATGGAGCCCCGCGACGCACTGCGCCTGCGCGCGCCGCTCCTCCCGCGCCTGCGCCGTCCCGCCCCGCCCCACCGCGCCTGCGCGGGCCTGGCCCCCATGCCCGCTCCGCCCCACCCCGCCTGCGCGGCGGCCGACAGCACGCCTGCGCGCCCCGCCTTCCGCGTCACACCCACCCCACGCCCCCTCCATTGCGCAGGCGCACTGCACGGCGGCCCGGGACCTACTTCGCGTCCCGCGCGATCACGGCGTGAAATATGTCTCGGGGGGGGCGTGGGACCGTGCACTTTCCCACGGTCCGTGTGCGGGGTCACGGCGGGGCACAGCCCGCGGACACGGGTGGGACAGGCCGCGGGGAGCCCAGGGGCACGGCCCCTGGCTGGGGACACACAGCGGGGCAGGGGGCGGTTGGGGGCCATGGGAGTGGGGGGGGCGGGATTTTCCCACGGGCCCTGTGCGGGGTCACGGGTGGGGCACAGCCGGGGGGGGGAGGGAGAGGGGGGATGCCCATGCTTGCACACACTGAAGGAGGCCACAGTGGAGCAAAGGGGCGGTGGGACACTCGGCCCCGAGCTGGGGACCCCTCACACCCCCAGCACCCTCCACCCCCGCTCCCCACCCACCCACCCACCCACCCACTCGGAAACAGCCACACGGCCCCAGGGGCAGCCCAGCGGGTTTATTAGCCGGGGGAGGGGGATGTACAGAGCGGCCGTGCCAGCCCACGGTGCTGGGCACCCCGGCGTGGCCGGCACCTGCCCGGCGCAGCCAGGGCTTGGCACAGAAGCGGGGCCGGGGGGCGAAGGCTGGCGGCTGCAGGCGCCCCGCGGCGGGACCCGTCCCCGTCCCCATCCCCGTCCCCTCAGGGACCGTGCCAGCGTCCCACCAGCAGCAGGGACAGGAGGGGACAGCGGGGATGGCAGGCACCCCGCCGTGCCGCCAGTCCTTGCCCCCCCCCCGGTCCATAAGGTATATAAATATAGAGGCTGTCTGTATACGTCCTATGTATATATGTACATCCGGGTGGCCGCTCACGGGGTCTGCGCCAGGGCACCCCCGCGCCGGGCCCCTTCACTTGTGCCAGGAGTCACCGTAGAGGGAGCGGGCCTTGGCGCGGCGCGGCGCAGCGTTGAGGACGGCCACGCTGCGGCGGCTGGAGCAGATGACGTCGGTGACGAAGCCGGCGCAGTCGCTGCAGACGTCGCGCAGGACGGAGCCTTGGGCGTAGATGTGGGGGAACTCCTCTTCCACCCGGCGCCAGCATGTGCCCGAGAGCGAGCTGTGGCACAGGGCACGCCGTCAGCCCCGGCCCGCGGAGGAGGAGGAGGAGGAAGGGGAGGAAGGCTCAGGGCCGTGGGACTCACTGGAAGGTCTCTCTCCTCCGCAGTGGCAGGGCTTTGGCCAGCAGCGAGCCCGGGAGGCTCTCGAAGCCCAGCGCGTAGACGGGGATGTGAGCCAGCTTCTTGGAAGGCATCTTCATCTGCCGGGCGCAGGCATCAGGGCAGGACGGGGACAGGGATGGGACAGGGAGAGGGACAAGGAGAGGGACAAGGAGAGGGACGCAGCCTTACCTTCAGGCTGCAGGAGCTGCAGACCGACCTGGGGACGCAGAGAGAGCCCGGTGAGCGGGGCCATCGCAGGCATCCTCCCGCCACCCTCCCAGCCCCGCGGCACGGCGCGACGTGGCGCGGCGCTCACCGCTTGCAGAAGAGGCATGCCGCGGGCCAGGAGAAGAGGGGGAACTTGGCCCTGCAGCAGCAGCAGACCTGTGGGCAGAGGGGGGTGAGAGCCGGGGGCCGGGCGGGCAGCACTCAGCCCCTCCGGCCCCAGCTCCCACCTTCCCCTTCCGCAGGCTGCTGTACAGCTCCTTGCTCTGCAGGAACTTCTCCATCTCGGCCTTCACCAGCACCCTGCGCACATTGATCATCTCCTCCACGGTGAGGGCCAGGCTCTCCACGGGGTGGCTGAACTCCTGCGGGCGAGGGGGGGTCACGTCCGCCCGGTCTGGCACAGGGCACGGCCCGGGACGTCCCTGTGCCGTGGGCAGAGCCTCCCGGCACGGACACAGCATCCCTGGCGCAGGCAGGGCATCTCCCGCACCGGCGGAGCTTCTCCGGCATGGGCGGGGTGTCTCCGGCACGGGCACGTGGCACGGCGTGCCTCAAGTCCCGCATCCCGTGCATAGGGAGCGGGGAGGCCACGGGGACCCCCCCAGCCGCCCTGTGCCCTCCTGCCAGGCTGCCACGTGCCCGCGGTCATGCTTGCATGGCGGCCCTGGCCCCGGCGGCCCCGGCCCCGCCACCGGCCCTCACCAGCCAGAGGTGCTTGGAGCTGGTGCTGGGGCCAGCGCTGGATCCGTCCTCTGGCCTCTCCTCCACGGCGCTGAGGGCGGCCCGGGGCGGTGCTGAGCCGTCCGGCAGTGGCTGGCAGCTGGCGGGGACGGAGCCTGCGGGGAGGGACGGGGATGCCGTGGCAAGGCCACGCTGCCCGGTGCCACGGCACGGCCACCCTGGGGACGGCGGGGGGGGGGGACACACACGGGGGTAGCGCGGGGCTGGGGACCTCCGGCGGGTACCTGTACCTGAGCGGGGCCGGGGCTCGGGCTGCAGCGGCTCCGGCTCCCGGGGCGCAGGCTGGCTGCCCCCCAGCTGGCTCTGCAGCTGCGCCAGGTCCTGCTCCGAGAAAGAGCGGTCCCGCTTCAGCGGCACGTCCGTGCCCGGAGAGTCCTCCTCCTGCAAGGCCACGGGCACCGCATCACCCCAGGGACCCCCTCATCCCCCCGGCACCTCCCGCGTGTGTGTCGCCCCCCCCCGCCCCGACCTCCACCCTCCCACCCCACCGGGTCCCCTCTCTTGCCTCGGAGATGTTCATCTCCTCCATCTCGGCCAGGGTGGGTGCCTTGAGCAGGACGCGGGGCCGCGGGCGTACCGGCGCGGTGCTCGCCGGGGACCGGGAGAGCTCGAGGCAGGAGCTGGAGGCCAGGCGGCCCGAGCAGGCATGGGGGATGCAGGGCAGGGAGCTGTAGCCTGCGGACGGGGACGAGGCTCGGTCCCGGCACGACAGGGACCTGCCCCGGTGCCGGGCACATCGCTGGCAGCCAGGTGCGGCAGGGAGGGGATGCCGGTACCTTTCTGGCCGCGGTACGGCTTCTCCACGGGCCGAAGCTTCCTCTCCTGCCTGATCTCCTCCAGGATCTTCTCATGGAGCGTCCTCTGCTTCTGGGGCAGGGGCCGCAGCCGCCGCTCTGACGCCTGCAGGACGCACGGACGGGACTTCAGGCGGTGGCCGCGGCTCGGGGATGGCACCCATGGGACCCGCCAAGCCCGAGCTGGGCACTGCCATGCCATGGAGGTGTCCCGGTGCCGGCACTCACGTGCTTCAGCGGGGGCCGGGAGCGGATGAAGTCGAGGATGAGCTCGTGGGCGTCCTTCTTCACCCGAGGGGGGATGTCTCCGTCCACCTGGGAAAAGACAGAGGGGCCACGGGCGGCGTCGGTGCCAGGGCTGGCGGGTGACGCGGTGGCAGGGCAGGGGGCTGGCATGGTGGCAGCCCGGCCGTGCTCACCATGACCTTGCGGAGTTTGTAGTTGCGGGCGCGGATGTCCTGCATGAGCATCTCGAAGGGGGTGAGCTGGTACTCGGTGGGCAGGGGGTTGAACTGCTTCTCCTGCACCTTCTTCAGCTTCACGCCGTGCCGCAGCTCCCGCATCAGCTGCACCCACAGCCGGGCCTGGCGGGGGGACGGACACGGCGTCAGCCCCTGCCCGGCCCCGGCACGGTCCCCGCGCCCGGCCGTGCCGCCGTACCCAGTCGGTGTTGCGCAGGCTGCCCAGCTCGGCTGCCGGCCGCTCCTCCGCCTCCTCATCCTCCTTCAGCTTCTGCAGCATCTGCCGCGGCACAAGACACCGTCACCCTGCCCCGGTGCCCGCTGGCACCGAGGGTCCGGCTGAGGCCGTGCTGCGGGGCCGCAGCACCGACGTACGCCCCCGTCCCCGCTGCCAGCCGACCCCATTGGCACCGGCCCGGGGCAGGCGGGAGCCAGTGGTGCCGCAGCCCCGGGAGAGGGTGTACGGCCGAACACCGGTGCCAGCAGCCCTGGTTGTGGGGGGCAGAGGGGAGCACCACGCCCACCCCACCGTTTTGGGTCCACGGGTGGTTCCCCTGGGCAGGCAGCGGTGCCGGCCGTGCCGCCGGGCGCCTGCGCTCACCTCCTTGGCGTCACGGATCTTGGCGAGGAAGGCTTTCAGCTCCACGGTCTCGGCGAAGAGCGCCCGGCAGACGGCCTGGTAGTGCGCCTGGGCCTCGGCGGGGTCGGCCAGGCGGGCGGCACAGCACCGCATGGCCTGCCCGAAGGTGCGCACGGCGCGCAGCGGCCCCTCGCCCCCCTCCTCCTCCTCCTCCTGCCCCCCATAGCCCTCGTCGGCCGTGCCGCAGCCGCTGTCCTCCGAGTCGCTGTTGGTCATCAGGTCGATGAGCTGCTCCAGCCGCGGGCTCAGCTCCCGCTCCTCGTTCTCATCCAGCCCCCAGTCCAGCGCCCGGTAGATGGCGAAGCCCAACGACTGCACCATCTGCGGGGAGACAGCGCCCGCTGGGCTCCGGCCAGACCCCGGCACCGGCTGCGCCGGGGGGAGCCCCTCGGCACGCGTGGCCGGCACCGGCTGCCCCCCCGCACCCCCTAGCCCTTGGGGCTGGGTCTCGTCCCCCCGCTGCGCCCCAGGACCCCATCACCATCACTGCAGGGCAAGGGGGGCAGGCGGCCGTGCCCACTCGGGGACGCCCGCACTGGGGTGCGATGGCAGACAGGCCAAGTCACCAGCAAGCTGCAGCGGGGCCGGGCGGGCGTCCGGCTCCCACGTACCTGGGCTTCGGCGGAGGGCGTCAGCAGCGGGGGCAGCTCTGGGGGGAGGAGGGCAGAGTCACCGCGGGCACCCGTGGCCCCGCGCTGGGCATCCCCCCCTGCCACCTCCTGTCCCGCACCCCAAGGATGCTGCACCCACCCGGTCCCGGCTGTGGGGCACTCGGCAGGGGCACCCTGAGCGGGTCCCATCCCCAGCAGCTCCTACCCTGAGCCAGGACCCCCATCCCCAGCCGGCCCCATCCTGAGCTGGTCCCAGGACGCAGCTCCATGGGACAACGGGGACCGGACCCGCGTGTTGAGCCCCAGTGTCAGGCAGTGCCAGCTGCGAGATGGCGGCGCAGCCTCCGTCGCCCGGCTGAGCCGGCTGAGCACGGCAGGCCTCGCTGGGCATCGCGGCAGATGCCGGTCCTGGGCAACGAGCCCAAACAGGCACCAGCCACTCGGCCCCACTGCCTCCGGCCGGACCCGGGAGGCACATCATGGGTGGCAGCGTCACCCCTTCACCCCTCACTCCCAAGGCTGGATGGAGCTGGGAGCTCTGCACCCGCAGGGAAATGCCCCCTGCACCCCTCGGGGCTGCGGGCACCGGCAGCGTGGGCACCGGCAGCACGGGCACCGGCAGGCAGGGGTGCAGTGAGGACCCGCAGATCACCCACAGGACACGGCCCGGGTGCCCGGCGTGGGCTGCGGTGACGGGTTGTGCCCAACAAACGAGGCTGCTTTCCACTGCAGAGCCAGCACAGCTGGAGCATCGCGCACGCCGACACCGTGCCCACACACACGCCAGCCCAGGACGCGCTCGTGGGCAGCTCAGACCCTCCCGGCAGCCGGACGGCCACGGGACGAGGAGCACGAGTGGCTTTTGCAGCGTCCCCGAGGGCAGTGCCCCGGGGCCCCCGGCTCCGCTTTCCCGATAGCAGCCGCAGAGCTGCTTCTCCGGCCCAGGGGAACGCCGGCCATTAGCTCTCCATTTAGCTGATCGATGCGGCAGCCGCGGGGATGTGCCGGCTGTGTGCCGGCTGTGTGTCAGCCAGGCCAGGCGCCGCACAAGAAGGCCAGCGCGAGTGGCGGAGACGCAGGGTCCGGCCATGCCGTGGTGCCACGCGTGAGCCCAATGTCACCCCTGTGTCCCCAGGCTGTGCCCGGCTCCTGCTGCAGCGCCAGCCCCGGGAGGCTCTGCCCTGGCTGGGAGAGGATGTGGCAGCACATCCCCTAGGACCTCGCCACCGATACCGCGGACCCGGTGCCCGGCCGGAGCCTCCTCCCGCTGACCGCGGCTCGGCAAACACCGTGAGAGCCGGGCCAGCGGGCTGAGCCTGGCCGGTCCCAGCAGCTCCCTCCAGCCGCTGGGGCACGGCCAAGGAGGGGGGTCCCACGGGACGGGGAATTGGAGCGGCTCAGGAGGGTGCTGCCGGCTCACCCGGCCCCGATCTGGTCCCACGCCCGGGTGGAGCGGCCAAGCCGTGTGCCGGGCTGGTGCTGCCACCCTCAGCGGTGCTGGGAGGAATCCGGAGCCCTTCCAGCTTTGGGCTTCGCCGCAAAGGGCCCAGATTTGTCCCTGGGGAGATGGCTCAGGCTGGCACGGGAGTGACTCGGGAGCGGGAGGTGGCGCGGTGGCACCGGCTCCGGCACAGCGGCCGCGGCGGCTCAGGGAAGGGCGTGGGGCCCTTCCCATGTGCGACCGGTGGAGCTGGTGTGACCACGCCATGCCCAGCCGCCGTGAGCACGTGCCGTGCCTGTGCGTGGCCCCGTCCCGGGCACAGCACTGGCCGCAGCCAGCCTGCGCACCGCTGCCGGCTGAGCTGCCCCACGCGCCCCGATCCCCAGGGGCTGCCTGCGCCCTGCTCCCCATCTCCCATCAACCCTGGCTCAGCTCCGCGCTTGCCCTCCTGCCACCGGCAGCATCCCCTGCACGGCCACCGGCAGCGAGGACACGCAGTGACACCACAGCGTCCCTTGCCCGGCCACGGGCGAGGACGGGCCGCGATGCCGCGGCATCCCTGCCTGGCCGTGACCCCCCGGGAGGCCCCGCCGCCCCTGACAGCGCCGAGCACCGGGGCGAGGAGAGCGAAGCCGTTTGCCACGCTCCGTCATGAGGCGCAGGGGTGCTCCTCGCTGCGCCAAGCCACCCGGCATCGCTGCTGGCAGCCGGCCGAGCCTAATGACAGCCCGTAACCACCACGGCCCTGCCCGGCAGCACCAACCGCCCGCAGAGCGGGCACGGCCGGGAGTCCGAAGGTCAGGGACGGCGCTGCCCAAAACAGCCCTCCCGGGGCGAGGGCCGGCCGGGGCCCCACGGAGACCCCCCGAGCTGGGGACGGGGTCCCCTGCGGGGTCCGAGTGTGCAGGCGTGTTAAGGCGTGTGCGGCGGGTGTATGTGCCGCATGTGTGCGGGTGTGTGTCCCCGTGTCTGGCTGTCTGTCCTTGCCATGCGTCCTGCCCGCCCCGACGGGCTCGGTGTCCTGCGGCCTCCCGGGGGGTCCCGGCCCGGTGAGCCCCGCACCCATGGGTGCCCTGCACACCCCCACACCCCGGGACCAGCCTCACCGGATCACCTGGCCGGGCCCCCGAGTCACCGGAGTCACCGGCCCCCTGTGCCGGTACCGGCAGTGCCAGCGCCGGTGCCGATGCCGGTCCCCCTCGCCAGGGCCGGGGCTCGGGGTTCGCCCCCACCCCCGCCGGTGCCAGTGCCGCCTTCCTGCCCCCGGGTGCCGGTGCCGGCCCTCTCGCCGGGGGCCGCACCCCCTCTTGCCGCACCCCCTCAGCCCGTGCCCCCACTGCCGCACCGGTGCCCTGCCGCCGGTGCCGGCGACGCCACCGCCTGTCTGCGTCCCCCCCCCCCGCCGGGGCCGCTTCCCCTGCCCATCCCCCGCTGCCGGTACCGGGGTTTCTCCAGCGGGGCCGGTCCCTCCCGCCGGGGCCGCTGCCGCTGCGACCCCCTCCCGCTCCCTCCGCGCCCCCGCCACCGCCCTCCCGGGGCGGGCGGCGCGGTGCAGCGCCCCCTGCCGGCGCCGGTAAGTCCCGGTGCCCCCGGCGCCCACCCCCGCCCGCGCGGGCTCTGCCCGTCGCCGGCTCCCACCCCGCTTCGCGGCGTTCCCTTACCGGGCGGCGGTGCGGGGAGGACGACGCTGCCGTCGCCGCGGAGGCGGATGTCGGCGGTGCGGAGCGGCGCGGCGGGGGCGGCGGCGGCGGCGGCGCGGCAGCCCTGGAAGCAGAGCGCCCAGGCCTGCTCCTCGTTCAGCGGCTGCTCGTAGCACTTCAGCACCTCCTCCAGGGACAGCTCCCGCGGGGCCCCGCCGCCCGCCCGCGCCATCGCCCCATCCCCGCGCGCCGCCGCCGCCGCCGCCGCCGCCGCCGCCGCACGGGCGGGCGGGGCCCCGGGAGGGGCGGGGGCGGGGGGGGGGGGCGGCGCGGCGGAGCGGAGCGGAGCGGAGCGGCTGGCGGCGGATCGGACCGCCCCCGCGGCCGCCGCTCGGCCCCGCCTGCGCCGCCGCCCGGCGGGAGGGGACGCGGCGGCGCCGAGGGGAACGGCGCGGGACGGGGGGGCTCGGCTCGGTTCGGTACAGAAGGCACGGCTCGGTTCGGCTCGGCTCGGCTCAGCGCGGCTCGGTACGGCTCGGTACAGCACGGCTCGGTTCGGCTCGGCTCGGCTCGGCTCGGTACAGCACGGCACGGCTCGGTACGGCTCAGTACAGCTCGGTACAGCACGGCTCAGCACGGCCCGGCTCGGCTCGGCTCGGCTCAGTACGGCACGGCTCGGTACGGCTCGGTACGGCTCGGTACAGCACGGCACGGCTCGGTACGGCTCAGTACAGCTCGGTACAGCACGGCTCAGCACGGCCCGGCTCGGCTCGGCTCGGCTCAGTACGGCACGGCTCGGTACGGCTCGGTACGGCTCGGTACAGCACGGCCCGGCTCGGTACGGCTCGCTACGCATGTCTCGTCTCGGCTCAGCACGGCCCGGCTCGGTATGGCTCTGTACAGCTCGGTAGAGTACGGCACGGCTCGGCTCGGCTCGGCTCAGCACGGCTCGGAATGGCTCGGCAGAGCTCGGTACAGCACGGCCCGCCCAGGCTGGCAGGGTGCAGGACGAGGGTGCAGGACTGGGTGCGGGGAGCGTAACTGGGTGCAGGGCGCAGGGTGCGTGGCTGGGTGCTGGGTGCTGGGTGCAGGGCGAAGGCCGCAGGGCGTGTGATGGGGTGCAAGGTGCGTGCTGGGGGTGGGGGTGCAGGGCACTGCTGGGGGGACACCCCCCACAAGGGGCGTGGGTATGGCTCCGGCGAGCTCCGGGGTGGTCACGCCACAAGGCGTGGCCGCGGCCCAGAGGCACGAAGCGCCAGGCTCCCAGGCGGCCGTCCCACGGAACCCACGTGCCACGCGTGGCGCGGGCAGGTGTAGGGACACGACGGCCTCAAGGCCAGGGGGCCATCAGGGGAGACATGGCCACGAGCTCCCGGCCGCCCGCGGGGGCAGAGGCCCTTCCCCACCGGCACCCACGGGAACGCCTGCAACGAGGCATCCACCTCCCCGGCTCCACGCCTGCGGAGGCTGCAGGGGTGGTGGGAGCCCTGGGGAGCTCGGCTCGGCTCGGCTCGGCTGGGGAGCCGGCGGAGGGAAGGGGCCAGGCCGGGACGATGACGCTCCCCGGGAGGAAAGGCCAGGAAGGAGAAGAGCTCTGGATGCTGCAGCATGGTTTGGGCACGGCCAGGAGCAGCGGCAGCCAGCTGAAGGCACCGGGATGAGGAGCTGGAGTCTCTAGGGAGATGATGTCCCACGGGAACATGGTGTGGGGGTACAACGTCCTCCAGCCACCAAGGAAGGCTGGCGTGGCACGGTGCCGAGAGCGGGCTCGTGCCCGGGCACCGGTGGGTCCCTCCAGACCCAGTCCTGGCAGAGCAGAAAGGACAGGCAGCCCACCGTGAAAGGTCAGCTAGAGCAAATTAAGGCTCTTGTCGTGATGAGCTTCCCATTTCCATGATGGAAGGAGCGTAAAACCCCATCTCAGCTCCATTAACCCATGAGCATAAACTGGGGCCGATCCCGGAGCCATGCTGGCAGCGCTGGGACAGGGACGGAGCTGGCACACCGGCACGTGGGCGCTCGTCCGTCCCACACGGCCAAAGAGCTGCCCTGGGGCCGGAGACCTCCGGCAAAGGGTCCGGGACGGTGCCTGCAGTGCCGGGGAAGAGAAATGCCCTCCGATGTCCGTCCCGGAGAACCCGAGCAGCGTCAGGTCCATCTTTGGGGAAGGAAATGGGAGAACAGAGTTGGATGGCTGGGAAATGCAGCCCTGGGCAGTGCCCTGGGGTTTGGGAAGGGGGAGGATGGATACGGACAATCCAAAGCGTCCGTCCATCTCTGGGATTACTCAAACGCACCGCTGCCAGGGCGGGAGCGCGTTGCAGGGGGTCGGGAGCACAGCGCGTCCCGCACGTCGCAGGAAAGCCGCACGGCTCCGGCCCCCCGGAGCAGCTCTTGGCTGCGGCGCTGACGGCTGGGTCTGGCTTTCCGCACCAAAAGTGCGATTTGAATGCGACATTTACCCTGTAATCAGCCGGCTTTGGAGCCGGCTCGGGAAGCGACTTCAGAGGGAAGAAAGCTGCGCGTGCTGCCTGCCGCAGCGGGTCCGCGCCGGGCCGAGCCGGCTGCCGGCTTTCCTGCGCCGCACACCTCCGTCAGCGCCTCCGGACACAGCCAAGGCGGCACCACCGGGGAGAGGAGCGGGGAGGACGCGCGGCGTTTGGAGGCGGCGATAACCCAACCCGCAGGATTAATGGGAACGCATTTGAATTATAAAGCACGAAGCCCTTTGCTTTGGGTAAAACTGTAATTAATATGAAATCGAGATGTAATTAAAAGCTACCGTCTTGGAAAACATCAAACAAAAGCCAAGTGTGTATGTGCACAGGGGAAATATAATTAAAAATGAAAGAAATTGGGAACAAAAAAAATGAACAGGTTGGGAAAGGGTTGCAGAGCACTAGGGGAGGGTTAGATTTCCCAGCTCCCTGCTGCCCTCGGCATCGAAGCAGGACGTGCCCCAGCGAGACGGCCGCAGAGCTGGGACGGAGGGCAGAGCCCTTCCGCAGCAGCCTGCAGCAGGGCGGCGTGCTGTACGCCGTGTTTGTTTGCGGGTAACGTATTCACGGGGGTTTCATCTGTCATATGCAAAAAATTTCCTTAAAAAGCCACAGGAACCCGAGATGAGCGTGCAGGGCGCCCGTGGGGTTGGATGCACCTATCCCACTCTCCTTAGGTGCCGCAATAAACTTGGGGCCATGAAAGGAGAGAGCATTTTACAAGGTAGCTCGCTCTTGATGCGTGCTGCGTGCTGGCCTCGGATGTGGCCGGAGTTTGAGGATTTTCCTGGCGTCGCTGCTTGGAGTGCAGCCCCCGGCTCCGGGCAGCGATGCCGAACTCTCGGCTGCATCTCCCTGCGCCCCCTCGGAGGGTTTCTCGTCGGTTTGGCCATCGCAGTGATGGTTTCCCCGTTTTTTTATTCTTTGGTGAAACCAGAGTCCCTGACTGTGCCTGGTGTAATGGGCCACTCGCTGCTCCCAGACTTTCTGGTTCCCTGAAACGCCCCAAGTCAATGGGGCCCCCACCCCGAGGCTGGCACGTCGGTCTCCCCGAGAGGGACGCCGAGCCCCGTGCTGCTGCGTTCGCCAGTGCTGCCGTACGCCCCGGTCTGGGGCAGAAGCGGGTCTGCGGCATCGCCGTCTCTCGTGCCATGGAGGCACCGGGCTCTCGGTGCGCGGCCGCTGCAAGAGCTCCCCAGTCTCCTCTCTGCACGCATAAACTCTGGGGCACCCCAGAAACCTGAGCTCCAGGGCAGACGCCCTGCCAGGGCCAGCCACGCCGGGCGATCCCTTTGGAGGAGCACGAGCGCTCTGATCTGCGCTCCTGATGAAAGCAGCGGGGTTGTGAGCGCTGGTGGCCAGCCCCGTCCCCAGCTGCAGCCGAGGAGGACCCGAGACACGGCCGAGCCCGTTCCTGCCAGGCAAGCGTGCCTCACGGGCGTGATGCTTGAACACAGCAGGCCGGATCCTGCAAAGCCGTCTGCCTTGCGGAGTCAGTTTTATTGCAAAGGTCTCTTTATTTCGCGCTCCTCTCGTCCAGGGGCGAACAGCCAGGCCAAGCCTTTCTCTGAACAAGGGGAGCGAGCCCGCTGGCTTCCCTGCCCTTCTGCGGAGCTGCCAGTCCCTCATTGCTGCCTCCGGGCTGGACTCTGCCCTCGGCGCAGCCGTACCCGGTCCTGCTGCCCGGGACAGCCGGGCTCCGCCGGATCTGCCCTGCTGCTGCAGGAGGTGAAGGCGCTGCAAAGGGCTGGAGAGGCAGATTCAACCACAGAGCGTTTGTTAAAGCTCCATTTCCTTCCTAGAGTCTTCTTCATTAATATTTTAATCATAACCAATTTTCTGAGCAGACTGCATTAACTCGGCGTACCTCGGTGATCAATGCCTCAAGATAATGCATCGAAGGATTAAATATAGCGAGCGCGGCTCTTTGCAGGCCGGTAAGCCAGCGAGGCCACAGAGACCTGCCGGCAGTGCTGCTAACAGAGACATTCACTCTTCCATTTCCACCCGTGGGCGACGGCGTCCCTGGCCCGCAGCGCGGGACCGGACAGACGCAGGGCCCTGCAACACACGGGACACGCGGCCTGGCTGCAGGGAGCCAGGGACGCGTGGGGAGACGGGACAGAGGACATCCCGGTGGCCCTGGGACGCGTCCCGGTGGCCGGAGCTCAGCCCAGCCCCGCGGGCTGCGTGGGCAGACCTCAGAGCTCCCACGGGAGGTGACCTCCCCTCGCCTACAGCCAGAATTACCCTCCCTGCCCCATCCCACCCTCTCGTCTTTTTATCTCTTTGTACCTTGCTAAATAATTCCTTTTCTTCTTCCCTGCTTATCTCTGAGATGTTTGGAGGCAGGTCCTTCCTTTCCCCTTCCCCCTCCTTTCCCTCTTCCCTTCCCCTTCCCTTCCCCCTTCCCTGCCCTCTCCTTCCCCTTCTCCTTCCCTTCCCCTTCCCTTCCCTCCCCTCTCCTTCCCTTCCTTCTTCCCTTCCCCCTTCCCTTCCCTCCTCCCTTCCCCCTTCCCTCCTCCCTTCCCCCTTCTCTCTTCCCTTCCCCCTTCCCTTCCCTTCCCTCTCCTTCCCCTTCTCCTTCCCTTCTCTCTTCCCTTCCCTCTCCTTCCCCCTTTCCTTCCCTTCCCTCTTCCCTTCCCTCTCCTTCTCCTTCTTCTTCCCTTCCCCTTCTCCTTCCCTTCTCTATTCCCTTCCCTTCCCTTCCCTTCCCTTCCCTTCCCTTCCCTTCCCTTCCCTATTCCCTTCCCTTCCCCTTCTCCTTCCCTTCTCTCTTCCCTTCCCTCTCCTTCCCCTTTTCCTTCCCTTCCCTCTTCCCTTCTCTCTCCTTCTCCTTCCCTTCCCCTTTTCCTTCCCTTCCCTCTTCCCTTCCCTCTCCTTCTCCTTCCCTTCCCCTTCTCCTTCCCTTCTCTATTCCCTTCCCTTCCCTTCCCTTCTCTATTCCCTTCCCTTCCCTTCCCTTCCCTTCGCTTCCCTTCCCTTCCCTTCCCTTCCCTTCCCTTCCCTTCCTTCCCTTCCCTTCCCTTCCCTTCCCTTCCCTTCCCTTCCCTTCCCTTCCCTTCTCCTTCTCCTTCTCCTTCTCCTTCTCCTTCCCTTCCCCTTTTCCTTCCCTTCCCTCTTCCCTTCCCTCTCCTTCTCCTTCCCTTCCCCTTTTCCTTCCCTTCCCTCTTCCCTTCCCTCTCCTTCTCCTTCTCCTTCCCTTCCCCTTCCCCTTCCCTTAGCGATGCAAATATTTAATTCTATTGCAGTTGAGTCCCTCTGGCTTCTTAACCACGTTAATTGCCGGCTCTAACCTCCGCCCGGCCCCCCTCAACCCCTCCAGTGCCACCCCCCGACCTATTCAGCACTCCCGCTCCCCTCGCCCCTCGGAGCCACTTCCTCCCGGCTGTGCCTTCCCAAGGACAACACGGAGGTGCCACATCCCACAGACCTGCTCCCACCCGTGTCCCCGCTCCCTCAGCTGTCACCGCGTCCTCCGTTCCCCTTCATAGGTCATCCCCACCACCTGTAAAACGAGCCCCCCGCAGATGTCCCCCCCCCGGCAGGGTTGCTGCGGGACAGGTTTTGATTTGCTTTGCCGGCTTGGGGCTCGCCGGGTCCCCAGCCAGCGCTGGAGCTCCTCAGCCACCCAGGGGGCAGAGGGGACAAACGCTCCCCCTCTTTGATGTGCCCCTCCAAAACTTGGGGCTGCCACAAACTCGACGATGGCATCGGGGGTTTAAAGCCATTCAGAAATGTGATTGCGGAAAGGGTTTCACTCGCTGTGTCCAAGCCGAGATTTCGGTGCCGTGGTGACTTTCCGCAGCCTCCCCGGCACGGTGGCGGCAGGTGGAGAGGCACGCTGGCTGCCGGAGCCCATTGCACCGCCAGCGCCAGTGCCAAAGCCGGAGCCTCGCCTCCCGCCGATGCTGTGGGAAGGGTTTTCTTTGGCTCTCGACAGCGAGTGCTGCTGACTCACCCGCTCCCGGGCCCAGCACTGCAATAAAAACATCCCACGGCCAATTCCAGCACAGCGTTTTCAACGTCTGCAAACAGAAGCTAGCCTCTCCTCTCGGCGGTGCGTGCCCCGGGGTCGTACCTGCCTGTACGCTGCCGTCCCTCCCATAACGAATTACTGCGTCCGAACCCTCTGCGGGGCACGCTGACGGCAGCTAACCGGCAGCAGTTAATCTCCAGGAAGGATCAGACGAGAGGCAAACGGGGGAAAATCCCTGTGGGAATTCCACACTGCTCCCTCTGAAACCTTGATTGCCCCCAGCAATGCCCGGCTGGGTGCGGACGGTGATTTCTGCCGTTGGGAGGCTCAGCCTCCTCTTGTCCTCTTCCCTGGGCGGCACAGGGGGCACGCAGAACCCTCGCCCCCGAGGGAAGAGGGGCTACAAGCGGCCTGCTTCACGGCCAGAGCTGTCTGCAAGGAGGCTGAGGCTGGGAGCGGGGACAGGCTGGGGCTAAGAGCCAGCGGCGGGAGCCGGTCCAAGGGACGCTGTGCTGGGAAGAGGCCTGAGAGATGGTGGATGTCCCGGAGCAGGGGACGGCCACCACCAGCCCTCGCAGCCCCAGCCTGGCCGGTCTGTGGGGTGTCTGTCCCCGCTGTGCTGAGCCCCCCAAAGCCAGGCCCCAGGCGGGCGGCTTCCCCTCAGGGCCTGTCAGGGGGAAGCCCTTCTCCCGGCGGCCATGTCGTGGCTGCGGCCTGAGCTACCCACCCCTGTCCCACACACGCTGCCGCAAACAGCCTTTGTGGAGTGTGTTCCCCTCTTTCCGTGTCTCCCCACATCCCACCTCACCCCATCCCGCCCCACCGCCCCATACGGCGGCTGCCTGCCCCCCGCCATCGACACCCACCGCCCTCCCCAACATGGCAGCCCCCGCCTCCGCCACTACCAAGATGGCGGAAGGGTAGGCGGGACCACGCCGCGCTTCCAGCCAATGGGCGGAAGCGCCCTCCCCCGGCGGGCAGCCAATGGCGGCGCAGGGCGGGCGGGTTTGTTTGGCGGGAAGCGAGCGGGGGCCGCCGTGATGGCGGGCCTGGGCGGGAGGACATGGCGGGACCTGCTGGGTAGGTCCGGGCTGGGGCGGCGCCGGGGCTCCTCTGAGTGAGCCCTTGGTCTGGCGCTTCTTGCAGGGACAGCGGAGGGGAGGGGAAGGGAGGGGTGAATGTCCCCTCTCTGCCCTCATACACCCCCCTCCTCCGGCCTGCGTGGTGCTCTGGGCTCCTGGCAGCCCCTCGCCTCAGCTCCTCCTCAGCCCTGCTGCCCCTGCTCCTCCCAGGAACCCTCTCCCGAAGGCTGGTGGCCTTCCTGTGGCCCTGCTGCGACTCCTCTCCTGGGGTGCGGGTGTCAGGGCAGTGCTTTGGTTGCTTTGGGCCAAGGGCCTTCCGAGGCCGATGGCTGACAGTGCCTGACAGGGCTTTGGCTGTGCTGGGCGGCTTGTGCTGGGCTTTGTCTGCAGAGCTGCTTGGAGCAATCCACATGGAAACATCCTGCACTGCTCCTGGCCATGCTGCTGGCTAACGGGGGTCTGACCCGGGCTGCCTCTGCCCTGTCAGTGTGTGCTGTAGCAGCAGAGACAGGGAGGTGTCATCGGGGGGGCTGTCAGAGCAAGCTGTGGTTATAAAAGAAATCCAAACTTCTCAGCAGGGAGAGCCAGGAAACGAAAAAGTGCCTTTGGGAGTGGAGCAGAGCTCCAGGAAGCGGCTCTGCGCCTTCTGGATCACCATCAGAACCTGAATGACCTCCTCCTGGAGGTAGGAGCGGGACGGGATGGTTCGGGGAGTAGTGCTCAGGCTGGGGATCACGGGAGATCCCGCCTGGAGGTGGGTTCCACCACGGCCCCTCCTAGGGCAACTGTAGAATGAATGTCCTGGGAACACAGTTTTCATAAGTGAAAAGAAAAAACAGCACTGTAGGAGTAAGCTGAAGTTTACAGGTTTGTGTTGCAGAGATGAGACTTTTTTTTCTTTTCCTTTATTCTTCTATGTTTTATTGTTACAGACTAAAAATGGTTAAGCATTGTTTGGATTTGGGACAAAGGCACCAGCACCTTTTTCTTGGGGTCAGAACTGGCTTCTTGTGAATATAGGAAAAAAAAATCAGGAGAGACTATTGGGTTTTCTCTGAATTACCAACCATTTCTGACTAACATGACTGTCTTTATGAAAACCTGTGTCATTTGCCTATATAGACGCTTCAGCCAACATTCTGACTTGCCACATTCTAGCTTCTCACGTACTGGAGAGCTTTTGATTTTGATAACTTGAATAGACAATTCAAATACTTCCCACAGTTCAGCCACAAGGATGTTTCTTTCTGTACCGCATACTTGTCTTTATAAAAAGAAAAAAGGGGATTTAACTAGAAAAGGATCAGCGTGGCTTCACAGAAGGGACTTGAAAGACAGAAATTCAGTTCCTGGTGCTGCTGCTGATCTGTTGGGTGACTGGGGACAAGTAACTTTGACCTGTATCTTCTTTTCTCTGCATAAAATGAAGGTAACTGTACTTAGGTCTCTTGTAAAGTGCCCTGAAATCTCTGCTTTACCGTGACCATGTGGGACCTTGGTGTTAATTTCACTTTACTTGCTTCAGCCCCCAAGAATGCCAGGGCTGCTCAGTATGCTTCAGAGGGAAGAGGTCTGTAAATGTGTGTAGTAGACACCTAAGACTGTTATCCTTTTGTTTGGCTTCCAGGTGGAAGATTCAATCAAACCAGGTGGACAGGGTGTTGTAGAGCACCAGGAAGTATCATCAGAATCATTTATAGGTGTGTGAAAGAGTATCTATTGGAGACAGACCTGGGCAAGAACTTTTCTTTATGTACTGAATTTCTGCCTGTTAAATACGATCCCAGTTTTACTTTCTTTTCATTGTTCCGGTCTCCCATTTGGCTATTCATTTCTTACTTGTCCGGTGATGACACCGCTGGCAAGGTCTCATCGTTAAATATTTTGATTATTTGAAAGTGTTACTGTGAGCCCCACAAGACTAAAATACAAAAATCTGCTTAGCAAGGATATTCCACCTCTGCCCCTGGTTGTTCTGCCCCTGTTTTATGTACAGGAAAGGGATGATGTATGGAAATAAAAATTATTTGCAACAAATGACATCTGTGCTGGAAGGAGTTTAAGACTTGGGACTTCTGTCTTCATAGTCATGTATTCAAATCCTTTTTCCTCCCAGGCTATCAGCTTTCTGCTTTGTTTGGTTTTGTTTTTTTCAGTCTCTGTTCTGCAGGAGCAGGCCTCAAGATTGGGCGTACCCACAGCAATCTTGGCAGCCAAAAATGCTGTTACCAACATTGAGCGGATCTGCCAGGCTTCTGCAAGCCCCTCTCAAGTACCACTGCTGAACGTGGACCAGAGAGTAAGGGAAAAGGTTTACAGTTAGTTTATCAAGAAAACAGTATCTTTAGGGTTGACTTCAAACCCAGTTTATCTGTTCTGATAAAGTCACCCAAACACATAGGATCTGAGTGGCCGATTATTCATTTAAGTGTCCGATATGCTCACAGAAGTATGGCGTTCTTCTATACAGGGAAGCGGCTGTTTCTGACAGCTTGGAAATGAAGTTTTTTGTCCGTCGCTGAAGCGCAGCGTTACACAGGTGTCTCTAAGCAGATCCTGTGTTACCACCTCTGGTGTACCTCAGCCTTCCCTGGCGTGGTTTGGTCTCTCTTATCCACGGTTCCATCTTTACCGATGGTCTCGGTTTGCAGTGTAGCCAGGTGTGGTGATGGCTATCTGTACAAAAGCTGTGCTGTGACTGCTCGCTCAAGTCACCTCTGAGGAGCTGTCAGGTGTCACTGCTGTCAGCCTGGCTGCCTTTAGTTCAGCGTTAAGATGAAAGGTTTGGGCCTTTCCCATGAATTCTCTCCACCATTCAAGCCTTTAAAAAGCAGTAAACAGGGAAAAGCGACAAATTGTTTTTCTAAGAATGTGTTGTATACAAAGGAAATGATTTCTGCTTCATTTCTGGGGTGATTCCAGAAGAGGTTGTCTTGCTTGCTTCAAACGGTCAAGGATTTACTGGCGAACAATGTGTTCTGTCGCTCACTCTTCTGTCAAGAAATATGGAAAATGAAGGTAAGACCTCATGGAGAAATGTTGCCATGTTACAGACCATTTAGACTTCATCTGTGGGATGTGGTGGCGTGTTTTCAACCTTCCTCTCCTGTGAAGGCCAGGGATAACTGTTAAATGGACCAGTGAAGTGCTCTGGTTTCATTCCATTTCCCTCGGTGCTTTTTTTGGGGACCTAGAGCAGTCTTGCCACTGCTCATCCCTGCTCTGGTTGACTGCAGTCATGAACTCCTCCTGAGAATGACTGTGGTCTTTCTGACCTTTTAAAAGCATGAACTGAATTATAATGGTGGAGGGTTTTTTTTGTTTGTTTTGTTTATTTTAAAGCAAGTTCACTGGGAACTTCCTTGCCTCTGTAGCGGGATTTGCTTTTTTGAAGAGGACTTAGTAGAGGTTTGGAAGTAGGTGAATTATTAAAATTGCGTGGCCACTTCTGAGAAACTACCACAAAGGAGAGTTGACAGCATCTTGGTGATCAAGCGTTGGTTTTTAGGGAGCTAGGCGAGCAGCACTCTTGCCTCTCCGAAGGAGACGTTTATCTGCTTCCATTTGTACTTGGCACGGCTGGTCCTCACTGGGAACCAGCTAGGAAGGGGATGATAATACAGTGCCTGGAGTTACAGCATGGTAATGGGATTAAACTCCTCTGAGCTGACACCGCAGTTAATAGAAGCTTTGGGGGTATCGTTTTCTTTCCTATTTAGCTTTGCTGCCTTACTGTTATCAATTAAGTACGCTAATAACCGCCCATCAGTTGGTGCATAGGTTTGATGTCTGGGCTAAGCAATCCAGATGGATTAACCAGGCAGTGCCGAAGCTCCCAGCTGGCTGTGGGGTGGCACGGTCCCAGAAGTCCTTTGTGCTTTGCGAGCAATATTCAGTGCGTCTTTGGCATTCTCGTTCTCTGCTCTGTTTACCTGGGAATGGTGATAAGCCTAAGTGAGTTCACGTAGTAAATGGCTTGAGAGAAATACGATAACAGATAACAGGTCGCATTGCTTCACAAATGTGTTGTCCTGATTTCATTTGGGTGGTTTGTTTTCTTAAGATAAGTGATGCTCTAAGTGGAGTGAAGGACTTTTTGTGAGCGGAACAGTTTTGGTTGCTTGCTGCTCTGGTGGGAAAGAAGGAAGAGGCTGATCTGCCAGGATAAAGAGACGTGTTCTAGTCTCAAATATCCGATCCTGGGCTGAAAATAGAATACTGTGTATTTTGTAGGCTGATTAAGATCTCCTTGTTCCCAGGTAGACAGGGAGATCAAGTGCTGCTGTGTAATTGAGATTGTTACAGTAAAGAATTAGGTTGTCGAAGACAAAGTATGTGGGTGAGTCTAGGGTCATGCTGAGAAGCAGCTGCTAGCTGCTGCAGGAAGCTTGTGGGGCTTTTCTTTTGAATGGCTTGCGTGCCCAAGACTCCCAAGTACCTCTTCCTTCACAAGGTGTGAAGATTTAGTTTCTGGCTTGGCGTGCTTTTGTATGGAGGCTGGAATGAGCAGAGGTTGCTGCTGCACCTTTTTCCCTGCCAGGTGCACCCTGGAGTCCCAGTTTTGCTGGCACAGGACACGCTGTTCCAGGCGGGAGCTGGAAGGGATGTTGCAGGGAGCCACAATGGGTGGCGGTTTCATCCGCACAGAAGCGATGCCTAGCGCTGATTTTGCCGACAGCGAGCCTGGCGTTTAGGAGCAGGACTGCCCGCGTGGTGTTGGTTTTTCCTCTGTGTCCATCGGCCTCTCGGCTCATACGGTTGCAGTGTCTCTTTCTGTAGTCTCCTATTGGGAAATGGGTTTGAGAGCAGCAAACTCACTTCACAGAGACTAATAAACAGTTAAGAGGCTAAGTGATAATTCTCT
Organism: Ciconia boyciana; assembly: GCF_034638445.1. Lineage (NCBI taxonomy): Eukaryota > Metazoa > Chordata > Aves > Ciconiiformes > Ciconiidae > Ciconia > Ciconia boyciana. Next base: position 45,302,296 of record NC_132942.1, on the reverse strand, counting down.
AATCTGTTTCTGGATCTGAATTAACAAAATATGAACCTTTTGGTGTTACGTGCTTTCTGGGATATCCACTGCTCCTTTGAATATGCAGCATCAGCATTATTCCAGAGCGACAAAGATGGATGTATTTATTACTTGACCATGAAAATTTACAATGATGATGCATCTACAACCCTAAGCCATTCAAAATTTGTAGGAAGGAAAAATCAAATCTAATCTTTCCTCATCTGCTATTTCCTCTGTTGTAACTTTTAAATTTTAATAAGTTCTGGATAGTTTGAATAACCATAATTTAGTTTTATTTTTTAGATGTAGTTTATGTTAGCCAGTGTTAATGTTAACTGCAAAATGCAGACTACGACCTAATTGTGACATCTCGTTAGGACCCTCCAGTGCTGGAAGCTGTGTGGCACCTGCACAGAGCCGACATCGTTGGACTGGGAGAGCTGCTGGAGAGGTGAGCAGAGGTTTATAGGTTTGCAGATGTATTTAATCTCTCAAAGCCTATTGAAATGTAATCGGGGATTAGTCATGAGTATTCTGGACTAAGAATATAGTCAGATGCTGGCAAGTGATCAGATTAGGAGGATTGAAGAAGTTACCCTGGGTTTGAGAGGTTACTCTGGGTTAATTAGCGCAGTTTAAGGTGCGGTGGCTTTTAGGTTGTCTGCTGGCTGACAAATCAGTTGCAGCGTGAAGAGAAAGAGTTGGGTGAGAACCGCCACTGCAGACCGTCCTAGGTGATGTTTTATCTCCCGCTCTGTTTCACTGGCGCAGATGGCTGCGTGTGGGTGGCTACCACACAGTGTGGGAAAGGACTCGCCAACCCAGCTCCTTCACTTCATCTGGCCGTGCCTCCAGGGCTGCTTTGGAAACTCATTTAGCCCCTAAAAATTCATGCTGGTCTTGCCGAGAAGTCTTGCTTTGCAGAAGCTGTGTGCTTCTCTCTTCACAAAACCTTACAGTTCAGCAAGGTTTGGCAGAGTTAATCTCCAGAAATAGTTATTCTAAGAATTGATTATTATTATTATTTTATTTTTTTCCCCCAATACAGAGCTAAGAACTAAAACCAGTTATCCTTTGTGAAGTTCAGGTTGTTTTCTTATGGTTTCAAAGGAACGTTACAGTGATCGTTTAGGCTTTTGATATTGGTTTACTTGTCTGTTAGTGGGATAGGAAAAAAAGCCTTCAGTGCCCACTGTACTTCAAATTTAAGGAAACCAAAGGGCTAGATAGAGAGCTTGATTCTTTTTTTTTTTTTAAGCATTTTTATCCAAGTATCTCAGAAATAAGAATGAAAGTCTTCTAGCAGAACTTTTTAAATGGAAATACTTTAATGTCAGAGATGAGGAAATACTTGAACACACAACTTCACATGTATTTTTTCCTGGATATGTTTGCTGTGGAATCTTTCTATAAAGCAAATAAAGCTCTTGCTGGTCCAAATTAAAGAAATGAACTGCCACATATAGGGCTGAGTCCCACCACAGATGGTTCTTTCCTGAGTCCAGGAGGACGGTGGAGCAAAAACCCAAGCCTTACAAAGAGTAGGAGGGATTGAATTGAATGTGGTTTTGTTTGTTCTCAGCAACCCGGCAGCCCCTGCTGTGGTGGAGTGGCTGTGCAGCAGCCTTTGTGGCCTCTGTGAGCAGGCGGAGGAGCCCTCCGGGGATGCGGAGCTTGCTGGGCGCGTTCTCTCAGGCAAGGCACTCAACTGGGCGCTGGCGGAGCAGGGCCAGGCTGCTGGGCTGCACGAGTCCCAAGCTTGGAGGTGTGAGAACAGAGGCCTCGCTTTGCATTTTCTGATGTCATTTCAGTGAGGGGGAATATGTTGGTGAATTTCGCAATTTTAGTGAATTTTATATTTGGTGAATTTCGCAATTGTTTCCCCTTAAAGGATAATTAGTTTGAATTTCTGTGTCCCTTTGAGTTATAGTATCACAAGGAAGTCTGGTTGCAAGGTGTGTGGGGCCGGGGATGATATATTGAGAGTGTGACACTCCTGCAAAGTGGCCAAGATACTTTGGACCAGATATATTTAACAGTTCCATTCTCCCCTTGTCACTTTCTATTATTTGTTTTGTGGCTTTGTTTAGAAAAAAATCACTACACAATTTGATTGAAGAGCTGTAGTCAGACCTTTGGACCAGTGCAGTTGGTCAGGTACAACCCACGTGAGTTCTGCAGTGGTAATGGAGCACAAGACCTGTAAATTCTTTACTCTTTGTAATCCTTTAAGTTTCTGTGCTCCTTGCCATCCATTGTTCTAGGTCCTTTTGCCTGGGAGTAATTTTACTCCCAGGAAAATAAATGAATCCTGCTGACTGCTGTGTAGTGAATGAGGCTTTTCAGACACTCGTCCTATTGGGAGACCGAGATGGGGAGGCGAAAGAGCAAGTGATCTTTATTGAAAGGGGATGCTGAAACACTAATTCCTCCTTGATTTGCAGACTTTGCGATCGTGTTGCTTCAGAATGGCTTTCAGCAAACTTCGCAGCTGGGAAGGAAGTTGGAATTCAAAAAAGTCCCCTATGTAAGGACAAAATGAACCTATTTACAAACGGTTATTTAAAGTAGCAGCCCCATTGTGCCTTGCTGAGTACAAATAAATCAGCTTAGAGCAACAAAGAAAGGGTGGCGGTCCAGGTGCTGGAGTGGGTGAGGCGGAAATGGTGACACCAGAACAAAGACTTTTTTTTTTAATAGAGAATTTCTCCAAGGTGAGGTGTCAAGGGGTTTTGTAAGCTTCCTTGGCTTCACCTTGATTGCTCTTTTTTCCATTAGAATGTGAGGCATGGAATCCTGGTAAGCATGGGAAATGCCTGCCCTTCTGTCTATTGTGTCTGTTCTACCATAAAGCCTGAGGTGAAAGTTAAGCTTTAAATTAAGAGGGACAAAACTCTTTCTTTGAGTCAATTTACTTTTCTGCATATAACTGTAGCTCTCTTAAACTCTAAATGGTCTTCATTTGTCCATTTTGAACAGATCTGCCATGGTGTTTTACAAAGGATGTTGACATGTAAGTGTTTTTGCAACTCCTAGCTCTGTGCCCTCACTGCTGTTTGCTAGACTTACGCTCCCTGTTCATTGCTAAATCTCCAAGGAGAAATCCTTTGCCTGGGATGCTTTTCCTCTGTTGGGCATAATAATGATGTTACTGATTTTACATGCCTGTGTTTTTCCCTTTTGTTCTTGTAAAGTGAGCGTCTTCTAACACTGCGGATAATTTCTTGCCTTTTATGCTAGTTCACTTTGATGCTCCCAGCTGCAACATCAGGTTGATACCTGAGCTGATTTTTAGCAAGTGTGATTGGAAGCAATCCAATCTGTTGTAGCGCGGACGTTAAGCTAGAATTTTTTTCTGCTTAGTAAATTAAACTTTGAATTTGCAAAGTTATGTGCAAGTAAGCTATTTTGCTGGTCGCGGTTTGGATTTGGAGTGATGTTTTGTGAAATCTAATTTTTTTTTTTAATGCTGAGCAAAGAGGTCTAATGTACATGTGTAGCCTTTAAATGGCCAGTCTTCGAGCACGTTGTCCATGGGACAGTTCCTGTTTTGGCCTGGGCAGTCCTGATGTTGCTGCTGAGAGCTCAAGCGTAGTAGTGCTTGCCTTGCGTTGCAAATCCTGATGCAGAAAGCCTAAACGCACGTGAGGGTTATTTTTGTCTTGTGTCACAGATGATCTTCACGGTAAGTTGCTGTATCTGCTGTACAGTGGAGGAAGCGCTCGCTTACACCTCCTCACGTTCACTTACACGTCCTCACATTCGCTTACACCTCCTCGCGTTCACTCACACGTCCTCACGTGCCCTACGCCAGTGTATTAGTATAATCTGACTGTGCAGCTGCTGTTACTTTCCCGTCTCCTTAGTGACAGCACTTTAGCGCTTTTCTCGCTGGCACGTTTCAGCAATGTGCTCAGTGCTGCTGCAGAGGTTAGTGTTTTTTTTGTCTGCTATAAGATGACTGAAAACCAGGACACAACACCAGGCCTGCTCCCTCCCTTCTGCATCTCTCCCCGTGGGCGCTGCCAGCCGGAGCCCTTGCCCCATGTCTCGCAGGGAGCGTGGCCTGTAGGCAGAGGTGCCTCACAGACCTTGCGGAGTGCTTCTAAAAAGGGAAAGCTGTAGGAGAAGTGCTTTATTATTTAATATGTATGAGTCCCATCTCAGGTGGCCCTTTAACAGTGTTGGCACTTGAAAAATAACCCTTATAAACACATTACTAGGGGGATTTTGGAGGAAGAGAAGCAGGCTGCTGGCAGTCACAGAGTCTGCTAACCTGCTCTTCATTTGACCTTCACGTTTGTGTAGCCTGCGCTGCCACTGACTGACTTGCAGTCTGTGTGCCTGAAAATGTATTAAACGAGATTTATACGAGATATTTTTGTTATCTTATACTTTTGGGTCACCTTTGAGGGGTTTCGCTCAACTAATCAGCTGCTTTGAAGAATGTTAGGATTCTTTGTGTAAAATAATTCACTCCTAACGAAGACCTTCACAGGAGGAGAAGGACAGGCTGAGAGTAGCATGGGAGCACTGTGCTTCATAGTAATGATCTTGCTGTCTTGAACTCCTGTGCCCAAGGATAAGTAGAGTTTATCTCCTTTTCTCTATTCTCCCCTACTTAACCTTAAAGTATTCCTCAGCAGGGGAGGAGAGTATTACATATTATCACCGTGGACTGCCTTAGGAAAGGCATGTGAGGGACGCCTCTTCGCTGCTCCAGCTCAGTAAATTTCCTTTTCAGGGTGCTTCACTGACTGATCCTAATACACAAAAAACTTTTAACTGTTAAAAGAGGAGACTTTTAAAGGTAGGATGGGACAAGAAACAGGAAAAACTGCTGCTGCAGCAGGCTGGAAAGCAAAGGGTCTCTCAGCGTGTGGGCTCTGAGTGGCGTAGGCTGATGGTCAAGGCAATGTGCTGTGCAAGCTGCCAACCTGTTTGACCTCTACCAGTCCTTTTGGGGCAGATCTAGCTTTTGAAGGAATTTCTGCTAAGCAAATTTAACATGAAGTCCCACTGCTGTTACAAACGTGTGGCACTCGCAGCAGCGTGCTGTTTGTTTGGTGAGGGCGGTTAAGACCGTTGTTTCCAGGGGTTGTTAATTCAAAGCCTGCTTGTGCAAATCCCTGCCTCCAGACAGACTTTTCTCTCCTGCAGCTTTGCAGTGTTCACGCTTGCAGATGCACTGCACAATTAGGATTGGGCTTGGAAATTAAATACTAATTTATGTGCATTTTTAGATGGCTTAATTATTAGCACATTCTTGGGAATGCTTTTAAATTGGTTCAAGGTTAGTGTTATTAGTCTTTGAGTCTCTGTCACTTTTGAAAAAAAATCGTAAGAATTTAATGCTGGTGAATGGCTTCTACACATTTCCCTAATGGGGTCACCTTCCTAAAGGTGCACGAATTGCTTGTTCCAGTTAGTTCCTGTGTTGTTGAGTGTCACAGCTCCTTCCATTTCCATTCCTCTCATTGTGTTTTTGTGTCTCTACTTTGGGGTACAGGGGTGCTTGATGCTGTTGGTAAAGAGAAGCAGGAAGATGTTTCAACGCTGCAAGCTGTGAGGTTTTGGTAAGAAATGCTGTTCCCCTGAATAATGTCAGGAGAAGGTTTTTATCCACTGTTAGCTTGTTATTGAATTAGGGGGAATGCTCCCCACCCCGTGCTACTTCTGTTTAGTATTCTCCTCTCTAATAAAATATGTGCAAGTAAAAAAGCATGTACAAAGATAAGCGTCAGGTGGGAAAGGGTGTTCTGGCAGTGTTGGAACCAATCTCGGAGCCCCCTCTTGCCATGTAGCGAGTTTCTCCTGTCAAGTTTTCTCTGCTTCTGAGCAGAAACACCTGGAAGGTGCCATCGTCTTCTCCTCTAATTCCTGCTTCCAAACCCGTTTTGTCTAACAACTTTGTACATGTCAAGCCAGTCCTGTCCTGTGCAGGGGTATACATTTGACTCGAGTTTGTAAATCTGATGGCTATGTAATATTGAGTAACCGATAGATTTTGAAAAATACATACAAAAAAGTATGTATCTCTGGCAATTTGATAGGAGAGATGTAGAAGAAAAATGAGTCATTCGCCCTAATCAGCACCTGGTTGATCATACTTCCTGTGTATTGTTTCTGAATGTTTCCTTGTCATTTGTAGGCTGAATGTGTTCAGTGTGTCACTTTATAAAAGTGCGGTTCATCCGGATTCCTTGCAGCAGTTTTTTAGACACACCCTGACCGAGGTTCTTACCTACAACCCGTTGTTGAAAGGTAGGAATAGGCGGGGAGGAGTGAGTGTCTCCAGGGTGTGCTACTGTGGTGTGTCCCCAGCTCCATCCCGCCCAGGCCTCGCTGAATGGAGTCCAGCCTGGAGGACCCAGAGCCAGAGAAGCTGCCTGACTCCCTTGCTCTTTCCCCGGGGCAATCTAAGTGCCAGATCAGACAAAAAAAAAAAATTCATCTGGGCTTTAGAGGGCTGTAGTTCAGGAGAAAACTAGGTGGAAAATCAGTGCCTTCAAACAGAGCTTCAGCCAGTGACTCGTGAAAGGGTATTTGGAGTAATGTCTAATAGCAGCCTTTCCAGAGCAGACATGGGAGAGCTCTGGCCTCTGGGAGTAGTTCTGGCCAAAGGAGAAACCGAGTGGGAGAGGTGGTGCTGCAGAGAGTGCTTGGGGCTAAAACAGTCTGGTCCCTGTGTGTGTTTGGGTTTAGGCACAAGGCATGGCCTTCCTCTGCTGACTGGGTGTTTCTTTTGGTAGAGGAGAGGTAAAGGCAGGAAGGCTTCTAATCCATGATTGGTAATTGTGAAGCTTGATGTTTTTAGGAAGAAATATGTTTGGGCTACAAAATTTCTGGTAAAATCACTTTGAGCTATGATCTAGGGTTGCCTACCTGTTGTGTGGGAGAGCTGTGTCATTGCTGGCTTCCAGCTGAAAGAGGTGATTGAGGAAAAAGACAACTCCTTGCTGGTTCTCTGTGCATGTGTTATGTTGGCCTACGAATGTGCGATCTCAAAACAGCTTTGAGATGACAGCGCTGTAGTGAAATGGCATGGTCCTTGTTGCCACAGTTCGTGTTCCAAAGGCGAATGAGAGAGAAAAGATTTCAGCAGACAGTTTTTAATGTATCTGGCTGTTAAAGCCAAAGGAAATCTTGTGTGGTTAAGTATGTATTTTGGGTGTATTTTAAAATCTATTGCTGAAGAGTAAACTTTTCTTTTTCTGGGTACAGTGTCTGATGCCATCCATATGCAGAAAGAGTGGAGCTTTACAAGAACTTGTTCACTGCTCACGACCTTGTATCGCAAAGTATGTCTTCCTGGTTTCACAAAGAGAACTTTACTATGTTGGGTTTATATTCATTGAAATATCTGAAATGAGATTATTTAAAAATAGTGCGTTCCAGTCGGAGAATCTGAACCAGCTGCCAGGAATTGTAGGCAGTATGAAGCGTGAAGAAAACGTACTGCTTTTGTGCAGGTAGCACTTTTGAAGAAAAAGGGACTTTTGTGCAAAGCTCTTAATGAGAACAAAGATAATAATTGAAGATGTGACTTTCTGCTGTTACAGAATATGACATGACTTCTGAAAGAATCGGAGTATTACTGTTTATTTTAGCCAATGCTGGTTCCAAGCCAGCATGATATCTGGCCCTGGGAAACTGATGCAAAAGATGTACGCAGGATAGCTCTTTCCAAAGTCACGCAAAAGACATCTGCATGTTAATCTTGACAGTGCATTTCACTCTTACGGGTGGCTGCATGTCATAGCTAAAATGAATTGCTATCACTCTTCCAGCTGTTTGTGGCATTCAGTGCAAAGGAGTTGATCTGCCAGCTGCAGCAAGTCCTGGAGACTCGCGAAGTGAACTGGCAGCATGTCCTCTCCTGTGTTTCCACGCTGGTAGTCTGTCAGGCTGAGGCCGAGCAGCTGTTCAAAGGTGAGTAGGTATTGGCAAACCTGCAAGCTAGTGGGTGCTTGTTGCTTCTCAGGTACTGCAGGGGGAAACCACGCCGACTGGTGTAGCAGCACAGTCGTCCATAGTTGCTGTTTTGAGATTCCTGCATGGAAAAGAAGAGCAGAAAATTGCTTTTCTGTGCAGTCATTGCATGTCAGCGGCGACGTGAATACCAGGCCTTGTGCCTGACGCTTCTCAAATTAGGTGTGCAGCTAAGAGTGGTTATTTGATAATTACCTCCATTATTAATTGGAGTAGTGATTACTGAAGCCTAGTTCTTCTAGCTCACCTTTGCCAGCAGACCTTGTTTGTTAGAGTTTCTTACTGAATATCTCATTGCTGGACTCCCTGCCATTCTTGCAGGTTGAAATCCTAGAGTGTTTGACCGTTGAAAGTGCATGAAAAAATATAAGCGAGTCCCAAAGGTTCCCCAAGCCGCAATACAGATCCTTGTTTCTGTGGCAGATTTATCACAGATATTTGTCTTCATTTACTGTAGAAAATTACAGCCCAGTTGTCAAGAGCAAAGTCTGAGGTTATTGTTTTATGTTTCTAGATCTACTGAGCCATCTCCTGATAAAGGCCTTTGAGAATTATGATATGGAAAATATGATCACCGCATTCCTGATAGCTCGTCAGGCTGCTCTAGAGGGCCCTGCTGTGTTCATGCCTTACTCTGAATGGTTTAAGGTAAGACTAAATGAGGCCCGACTGGTAATCTTTGTTTTAAGTATGTGAGAAACCTGTGTGTAAGGAATGTTCTGCTGCACAGCAAAAGCCTAGTTTCAGACAAGACAGCCAGGAATTTGGGGGGGGGGGGGAAGAGTAACAAGTGATTGTGTTGGTGTTAGGCATGATTTAATATTTATTACTGCCTTCGTGTCTGCAAAGAATATATTTAGTTGGCTTTCTCTGGTCTTCCCTCCTTTCATCTTTTAAGTCCATCTTGCCTTCTGTAGTTATTTGTCAGGAATGCAGACACGTCATTCCTGTTATAATCATAATCTTGGATGTATTTCAGTATCTTGATAAGAACACTGTTGTTATTGCATAAGTTGTAGGTTATTGCAGATGAAGCATTCCTATTTCCTGGATGTTTGCATGCAGCTGTAATTGCTGTGTTTGACCTTATAGATAATTGGTTGTTAGCTTTTAGTTGTAAACATGTAGGTATTTTTGGTATGCAAATCTCCACATAATTTAAACCTCTAAATTCCTCTGTATGAGTTTGCAAATCTAAGCCCAGCCTTTGGTGATAGTGTTCAGGCTGTATCAAAAGGTAAACGAGTTATGTTCTGTATAGTCTCAGACTGGCTTATTTTCCTTATAATACCCAGATAAAGCTGTGTAGAAACTGGCAGATTTGTGGTTCCCTCATGAATTGCAATCCTTTGGTGCATTTTGGCGTTCCCTTGTTTAACTCTTCTGAATGTTCTCATAGTAGCATATCAGAATGAACTTTGAGCATGACATGGCAGGCTTTCTGGAAACTGGACAAAGAAACTCAAATAAAACTTCCGTAGAGACTTCTAGAAACTTTCTCTGGAGACTTTTCTCCACAAAGATTCTCTAGACAGAAAGCAGATCTGTAGCGGATATCTGGGATTTGTGCACTGAGTTACGGCACTGCTGGGATGGGGATTCTCTCCACGCTGAAAGGCTGCGTTCTGATTTTCCCCTGTTTCAGGCTTCCTTTGGGAATGCTGGTGGCCACCACGGGAGCAGTAAGAAAGCTCTGGTCTTCCTCTTTGAGTTCTTGTCAGAGCTGGTGCCCTTTGAAGCAGCGCCGTACTTGAAGGTGAGAAGATGCTGGTAGAGATGATTTTCTGAAGACGGATACAGAACTGCTCCAAAGTGAACATACTTGTGTCTTTGACTTGGTTCAGCATATATTAATGTTGTTACAGTAATCGCATTACTTCTGAGACTTTATTCAAAACCTTTTCTTCCTGAAATAAGTACGAGATTCTTTTATTTTCTTGACAAGAATGAGAATTGCTTTCATGGAGTTAAATTTAAGCACTTCAGTGATTTTGTTTGTCGTTGGGAAAAATTGCATGTCGGTTGCAATGAAAATGGCTTCTCTTAAAACAAGCAATAACATCTTCTTTGGGGAATATCTGAAGTAAATGACTGTAAACATTAACCAGAATTTTACACTAACTTCCTGTAAAAATGGCGAATCTTGTTGTGAATTTCATATTTCAGGTCCATATAATGTACCCGCCTTTTGTGCCAACGAAACATCGGTCTATTCTCTTGGAGTACATCACTCTGGCTAAAACCAGACTGGCCGACCTCAAGGTCAGTAAAAATTGTCTCTTTGAAAAGAATTCTTTCTGGATCTGTCACAATCCTAGCTGTGTTGTGACCATGTGCATCCCTCTGTAACCTCACACAGGTTGCTATAGAAGATATGGGACTCTATGAAGACTTGTCTTCCACAGATGAGTCTGTGCAGGTACTGGTGGTGTGTCTATAACAGTTTTTCTCATCAGTTGTGCCCCTTTTTCCTCTGGAAAAGAGCTTAGGTTATCCACCTGTCTGCCATTCCTACCAAGATTGAGCATACTGCCAAATCTTCTCCAGCTTTAAGACAGAGAGGTTAGTGGCCATAAATATGTAGACTCTCCCCAGATTTCATGAAAACTAGACGTACACAGGGAACAAACAGACTGCGATGAGTATTCCGTGATGAGGCTGCAGAAGAACTCAGCAATGAGCCAGCCAGCTACTGGCCAAGCAGAACCTACATTAGCCGTCCAGTCAGCACCTGTGGTTTGAAGCAGGAAAATGCTGGCCACCCCTTGTCCGTCCTGTGCTGTGGGGTATAGAGAGTAAATGGAAGGTTCTGTGGGGGAGGATTTAAGGGGCAGAGGGAGATCCAATGGTGTTGCATGGTGGGGGGATGTAAAGCATAGGTTTGCGGGAAATGGGGCTGCGTTAGCTCTGCCAGCTTGTTATAATGGTGACACTTCCCTCTATGGATTTGCTCCCGATGATTTGATCACATGGGAAAGCATTTTATATGTATCTTGATTCTTTTCAGTATAGCATGTCATCTGTTTGGTGTTGTATCAAAGTGTTCATGTTCAAAGGAGATTTGGGGAGGGAATCTACAGACTGCAGTTTCACACTGTGGTTCGTGATCAGTTTTGGGTAACAACAGTGATTGATAAGGAAGTATTTGGCTCCGTTGCTCTTTCTTATATTTTGGTCACAAGTATGGCAGACTAGGGGGCCTCATTTATACAGTCAGTCGACTAGGGTACATGAAATACAGGCTGGTGATGGGTGGTTGAATGTACTGCCTTGAAATCTAGTCCTGTGATGAACAGAAAGTCGTAAGTGAAGATTTCATTTACTTTCTTCCAAGTCTGAACTGTTTGTCCGTTGAGAAACTGGCCCAGGTTGTTGCAGTCTTAAGATGTCTTATGGCTCGAACCCGAGAAACCTGGGGCAGCAGTCCCTCTGCTTGGAGTGTAGGAACACGGGCTGGAAGCGAAGATTACGGGTCTTAATTCCAAGTGTACAAAGTAAAATAGAACAACAATAAAACAAACTCAGAAGAGAAAAGATATTGTCCCCATTGGGGACAATTGAATAAACAATGTGATGTTAAGCAGGAATATCTGCTGCAGTTGCTGTGGGAGGTGTGTACAGAACTACGCGGGCCTTTGGGCCGACCCAGAATGGCTGTTACAAATAACAGCCTTACCAAGGCAGGCTGATGGTTCAGGCCCGGTTTCTCCATCCTGCAGTTTTACTCTGCATATCAGGTAGTTCTTGTTATTCAATTGCATTCGTTCAGTCACTTCCCTTCACAGCACAGACAACTGTTACTAACCCTGAAAGAAAAGCGGGGAAGATTATTGTCATCCTCGATTTCTCACGACATCTTTCTCTCCTTTTTACTTGTGTGAGCCAGCCCCAGGGCCAGGCACTTCGTGATGTTGAAAAGGCCCTTCAGATATTTGAAAACACGAGGAAGATCCCAACATCTGTGATAGAAGCCAGGTACTGTCGGCTTTTCAACTGTTCTTGGTTTTAGCTATAATAATAATAAAAGCCAAGTCCAAACCAAAATAACAAAATGAGAAAAATTGAGGATGTGAGCAAAGGAGGTTTTGGGAAATTCTTCCTGTGTTATCCACTTCCTCAGCAGTCATCTAAATAGAGGCTGTTTGTGCAGAGAGTGAAAAGGCATATACACACCTGCAAGAGAAGTCCACAATTGTTATAATAAATAAAAACCCAAAGTTAGAGAAATGAGTAACTATTGGCTAATCCGAACTTGATTTGTCTGTGCTTATTCATGTTACCATGAATATTTCTTATTTGCAGGAGCCAAATTAATTATTGAGATAATGAGATGGCGCTTTGCAGCTTTGGCATTGTTAATATTTTGCTATATTTATTTTCTGTCTCAGTATTTTCAGGCGACCATATTACACTTCCTGGTTTCTTCCTGCTTTGCTCAGGCCACGTGTGGTTAGTATTTGTTTTTGGCTTTTTTTTGATCCTCCCAGTTAGATGTGTGTTTGCAGACGGGTAATTTGTGCCTAACCTGCCTGTTTTTCTGTTGCAGCTCCCTAGAACCCCAGATGTGCGCATGGCTTTTATAGATTCTTTAAAGAGGTATTGAGACATCTCAGTGTTATTTTCTGGGCTTCTGGACTTTCTCTTCAGAACATTTGACTTTACATCAGATTATCGGAGGCTTTGACACCTTGTTTACAAGTGTTGGCTAACCCTCCTGGCAGGGCTTCGTGGCCAGGCTTGTGGCTTGCAGGTTGCGGATGAGGTAGCTTATCTGTATAGGTGAATGTCTTCAGTTGTGTAATTAGTCCTCTAGCCACTCTAAAATCATTATCTAGAAGTCCCACACAGCCCTCTGACTGCAGGCTGGATATATTTTTATGCAAACTTTGGAGGATACTGCTGAATATAAAACTTCACCAGGAAGACGAGCCCCCTGTGCAAAGCTCTCCTCTCTTTGGGAGAGGATATGGGAGAGGGGGAAGGTGAAACTTAAATGTGTCTTAATGCTTCATGAGCTGTTCTTAAGGGACACCGGGATAATGTCCCAGGAGAACACAGCCCCTCTCAGAACTCAAGCTTGTCCTGTATGCATGTTTAAAAGTGCTTTTCTGCATTGCAGAAACAGCTTTATTTTAAATCCAGTAATTCCTCTGTAACCTGTTGTGAAGAAAAAAATGTTCGCAACGCTACCTACAAATGAGGCATTTGGTCCTGCCTTGTCATTCCAGTCTGACTCTAAAATAAAGACTGGATCATTTTTTAAAATGGAAGTTGTAAGAGAAGCATCTGAGTTCTAGGGAGCCTCATGTAGTACGTTTTTAGTGTTGAGTGCCTGCCCTGCAAGTGTTGGAGGTCAAACTTTGGTCTCTATCATTAGCGTTTTAGAGGTGTGAATACTGCATGTCACACAACTTGCACTCTTCTGTGATCTTAGACACGTACTATATATGAAATAGCTATTAATGCATGCATTAATAATATATAGAGTATTTTTTTTGTGTAGCGTGTGTTACACATGTATAATACTTGTTATGCAAGCCTTGGATAGAAATTTCTGGCCCTCATGTCAGATGATGATTAAAAAATGCTTCAGATGCTCTGCAGGCTTTGGAGCCTCGGTAATTACATTTCATAGCATAGCTGTTGTTTATGCTTATATTTAATAAAGCTGAAGTTTGAATGTAGTTATGTGGTGTAATAAATGTCTTTTTTGTTTGTTTTTGTTATTATAGAGCTGATAAAATACCCTCAAACTTGTACTCCACATACATGCAAGCCTGTCGTGCTATGAAAGAGAAAATGTTACAAGGTAAAAAATACAACATTTACTTATGGATCAGTTCGAAGAAAAGTCAGTATTTCCATTGATGCCCTCCTGAACTGAAAATTTTCAAAAAGTTCCAGCTGATTAGGTCTTTAATCTATATGTAAATATGTGTATGTTCTTTATGTCTTATTGAGGTATAAACAGTTACTTTTGTAACGACTTTCTCTGCCTGTCCTGCTGGGGTGGGATTTTTGCAGTCCCTGTGGAGCTCTGTGCTGTGCTGAGGCTGCGCGTGATGCCTGAGCTAGGTGATTTAAATCTAGCTCAAATACATCTACATGAATCAGCGTTTGCGGCTCGAACGCTTCTCAGCTCCGGCTAGCCTGGGGTGTGAACCTACTGTGCCGATCCCTTGCGTAATGGCACTCGTGCTGTCTGAACTCACAGTCAGCTCCTTTAAAGAGTGGATTACCGTGCGTGACTGAGCTCTGGGGAGCCAGGAGGGGCTAGGGAGAAAGCCAGCGGTAAAGGGATCGCAGCACGTAGTTTACATGCGTTTGGGTGGGAAGGCCCTACTAATTTCGGGTCCCATCGCTGTAGCCGCAGTACTGGTGCGGTGTGTGTCAGTGTAATAGTTATTTAATGAGCTCTCCTATCTCTTTCAGCAAGTGGGTGTTTCAAACGCGTCTTAAAATGGGCAACATCCTCACCGCAGGTTTATACGACATGAAAAGGTCAGGCTAGTGAGCAGAGATTGTTCCCAGAGCGCAGTGGAGATAAGCGTACTCTGTGTATAGAGATGAATCGGGAATTGCCTCCTCCTCCAGGGCACTTTGGGCGTTTGAAGCTTTCTGGAGATGCTGTAGCTGGAGGGGAGTGACAAAGCAGCCCTGCTGAACCGCAGATGTGCAGCAGCCTGGCTGCGGAGGTTGTCCTGGCAACCGGCAGGGATGGAGGGTCCCTGCCTGCCGCGATCAGCGGGATCCCGACGGGCAGCCGGAGCTCTGCAGGAGTCCCTGAATTGCCAGTGACCTCTGGTGGCACAGCCTGAGCCGTGTCCCTGCATGCTGGTCGGCCTGATCTGCCTCCCCTGCCGCCCCCTGCGTCCTAATCCGTCCCTGGGGCTCTCGCACAGGGACTGGGTTTAGGGCAGGGCTGAGTACTGGTCGGCTCTAAGCTTGTCCTCTTCGTTAGCGCTCACTCTTGCACCTAAAGGTGACTCAGTAGTCTCCTAACACCTTGTTGCTTTACAGCACATTTATAACAAGGATTAATTTTAACCTTGTTATTTACTTCTCTTATTCATGGTTGAGCGTACGAGACGCTGTTCCTGCCTAATAAACTGTACGGTTTCTGGGGCTGCGCTGTGGCAGCTTGTTGCTGGTGGCACTCTCTTTCTAGTGGTAAAAGGAATTTCCTTGTATTTCTTCTTTTAAACAAAAGAGAGACACATTGCATCTGGAGATGTTGCATGGGGTTGAGCATGAGGAGAAGCTGATGACGTCGTATTCGTGCTGTAATGTCTGTCTCTGAGACTGGTTCCAGTCTTTTGAGGACAGCAAATGTTTCTGCGAGGGGCAGAGAGCTAAAGCAAGTAGGAAGAAAACTCTGAAAGGAGAACTCTTTTGCCTCTTGTCTTTAAGAACTTAATTCCTTTCTGCAACTAGGCATAAACTCATAAATGATTAATCAAATAGCACATTTCGAATGTAAAAACAAAGCTGTGTATGTGGCAGATTGACAGTTTGGGGATCTGTTATTGCTTATAGAGAAGTAAATACTGCTTTTACAGAAAATGTATGCAGAGATTGCTGAATGCATTGTATGAACTGATGTAATGCACAGAGGTAAGGCGAATGTCTTGCATTTATCTCTTACTTGTGTAGATGAATCAGAAGTGGAGACCAGGCATTCCAAAGAGCCTGTTGAGCAGCTGAGGGCTGAACTGGCTCAACTAAGGATGCTACTTGTGGACCAGGCTAAATATGAAGGTATGCAGGAAGGCAAGTTATAACTACCCGTAATTGACTGTTACAAAAGCTGCATTAATGAAGTGTGGCTAATGCTAGCCAAAGCAACAGCAGTAGTTACTTGTCACTGGTACCTGAAGATGGTAATCTTTCAGATCTGTATAACCCTTCCAGCTATGAATATATATATATATTTTTAATGTCTGACGTATTTCCCATGCTTGAGTTGGGAACTTCAGGTCTGCATCTGTGTGATGATGACTTGGTACCACACCGATCTTTGCCAGGATGGGCAGCCCCATTCCTGGGACTCGCCTGGTGACTTTGGCCCCCTTTTGAAGGCTGTGTCCTTTCTGGTGTGAAAAACTATTCTTGCTGTGTGTTGGTAATAGTACTGGGGAAAAATAATGCTGTCTTCTCAAATGAAGATGATGATCACTGTGTTCCAGCTAACGTTTTTTGCTCATTAAGGCTTTTCATAACATACTTTGGGCTCTGATCAATTAGAGTATATATTTCACTTGTTCTTCCAGCTATATGGAGTTCTAAATCTTTCATGCCTTCTGTCCTGGTTCTCCTCTTCTGTTACCTTCCTGCAGATGTGCCAGCACAGATTGCAGTGATTTCTGACAGACTGGCAAGCGTCTCGGGTCACAGCAGCGATGCGATCGAAGCTGCTACTTTGAATTCTCCAATCCAAGTTGACGTTTCTGCCCCCGGGCTGGAACCCTGCCATCAGAGTGTGGGTACCATCTGGCTTGGGGTGAGAAACAGTGGGGTTCAGTAGGTAAAAATGCATCTGGATAGTACGTGCGAAAGGTTGCTTTGTCTGTGGAGAGCAGGAAATACGCTTCTCCTTTTGCCTACCTTGTGCACAGACTGTTCGTATATTTTAACCTCCTGGAAGTTGTTGGGTGTCTGGTGGCGAGATCTAGAGAGATATTCTATTAGAGCAATCCTGTGGTGAGCTAGGCTTTCTTCACCAGGCTTGTCTAGATGTTTGTTTTGTGCTGGAATAATTCCTGGGCTGTTAGGGGCTTAACTTCCCATCTCTTCTTAGTGCCAGTGGATCTGTACAACTTGCAGTGAATGTCATTAACCAATTTGTCTCTTTGTTTTAATGTTGGGGAAACATAATACATAGGCAGCACAAGACTGGATCTAGATATCCAGCCCGACTGGTAGGAATTAGCAGTGTGTCTCTTATTCCAGGTTGTTGATCTTCTGCTGACATCATTCTGCCAAAACCTAATAGCTGCTTCCTATTTTAACCCTCCTGACAGGTAAGATGCGAGTAAAAGAGTAGGGAAATGGAAACTGGTTCATACACTAGAATTCCAGCACTTGTCTAGGGGCAAGGAGGGCCTTCTGGTTGTTCATACCCACTGTGCCAGGCTGGCAATTGCAGGCTGCTTTATTCTGAGTTTCTGCAATCTAAGAACGAATGCACTTTGATGTAATGTGTAAATAAAACATGTTTCTCCTCTGTTGTTACTGATCTCTTCAGAAGAAGGTGGCCTGTGGCTCTGCTTTGTGCTCTGTGACAACGTCTAAAAACTTTCCGCAAATACTGCGTGCTCAGGCTGGAGTCTTCAGCTCAATGGTGGGGAATGGGGAATGAAGCAAATTCTTTTTGTCCAGGAATTACTTGCTGGCTGACACTAAAGATCAGGAGAGGACAATGCTTGTTTTTTGACAGCAAGCACTGATGTATTTTCGGGGTGTCTTTTTGGCATGTTCGGTGCTTTTGCAGATGCAGGCACCTCAGCCTTCATCCCTAATGCTGTATCTAATATGAATTGAATGAGGCATAAAGTCTAACGCTGCAGGCACTGGAAAAGCAGCATGATATACCTTCTCTCTACCTCCCATCCCCTCTTCTCCCTGGAAGCGACTCAGTTTGATTCTGGCCTGTATGAGGAGGGAGAGGTAGCAGTACTCTGCCACTGGAAGGACTAACATGGTAACATTTCAGCGGAAAATCGCTTTGTTGGAAAACAACAACGTACTGACAAGCTGCCTGTGATCCCAGCTGCCGACAGTACTGAACTAGGTGGCTGCCTCTGGACTGCAGCATGCTTTGGCAACCGGTGCATCTTTCCTTCTCTTTTACACGGTTTTGCCCTAGAGCAGATGAATTTGTATTGAAAACCTGGACTGAAAAGTAGCTGTGATAAACAAGGGTCTCCCAGGAAATTGTTTCTAAACCCAGTTCCCCATCCAATCTCCTCTGAGGATGTTTTTTCGGTCAGCTGGGTGGGAAAGTCCCTCCCTGCCTCCCTTCCTCTGTTCAGCAACAGGACCTTGTCATATTAATTCCTTTTTGCTGTTGCTTTGTTTTTTGAACCCATTTATCGCTCTGCCTCTGTTTTACCTTGTGCTCTCTGTCTGGAGGAAGCTGACTGTGCCCCAGGCAGCTTCTTCCTCTCCTTGTTGTCATCTCCGAACACCTCTTTGACTATATATTATCAAGTATTTGGGGCAGGGCACTGGTGAAGTTCATGTCTTTGTAGGGGTCCTCTGTTCAGATACTCCAAAAGTGAAATGATAATTGTCATGTATTTACAGACAAGTATGGCTCAGGTCCCGTGTGTTTAAGCATTTTTAAATACCTCTTCCTGTATTGGGGATAAAAAGAAGCAGTAAAATGAGCATGTGGTTTTTACCTTCTGCAGGCAGGGACCATGTCTCTCCTTGTTTGTGAAGATGATGTGTGGACACAGGAATCTCTTACCTGCGCTTCTGGGCAGGCTCTGCCAGCTTATTTATCATCAGGTTAGTTTTCCAACTAAGAATCATGTGGTTATAGTGTGCTGAAGGCTATCTTACCTCTGTTTCCTGAGCTGTGGGGTGTGTACCTGTCTGGACTGCACTGTGGAGGGACTTCACTGGCTTTCAAGCTTCCAAAAAAAAAAAAAAACAACCTCATTTTGGTCAAGTAGTATGATGTGCTCTCAGGAATGTGAGCTGAATGTTTTCCTACAGAAAAGCTACTGTAGAAGGTTAATGCATTCTGAGATACATTTCAACAGAAGCTAAAATAAGCAAGTTTATGAACAGAGCCAGAAGAAAAATAGTCGAATGCCTAATTCCTAAGCTTCCAGATTGGATAATTCAGTTGTACACCCCTTTTAAAAATAAAAGTCAGACCCCCAAATCTGGGGTGCAGCAGTGTATGGTTTTCTTTTAAAGAACCATTGGTTTTATTTCCTTTACCCCCTGATATTGCAAGGGTGGAATTAAAAGGCTGATAGACGAGATTAGCTGTCATGGAAGCTAAAAAGCCTTGGGAGTCTCAGATTCTGCTGGGCTGAGTTTACAGCTTGTTCTTCAAGTAACTGTGTTACAGAAACGTACAAATTTTGCTGCAGGTTGACCAAAGATAGCTGCACAATTTCAAGGAAAGAAGAACATGTTTAATGTAACTGGTGCCTCTCATCTGCTAAATTGATATTACTGCACTAATTAGTCAATGGGCAGAAGCAATGTTCTGCTACTTGATTTCATTCTGAGCTTTCTTCTGAGAAAGGCTGTTTTGTTACAAATGAAATGTCTCTCTCTCCTCAGTTCTTTACTTATGTTTGGCTTGCAGGGTCCTTCCCTGAATGATGCTCATATTTTAGGACTAGCAGCTTTTGTGATCCACTTAAGTGAATCCAGAGCTTTAATTCCTGAAGTGGAAGCCAGTTTTGGGATGTCTCAGCCTGTTCCTGGAAAGGTCCTTTCCGTTTCTGAGTACTGGAACTGCTTGCTAGTGTGCAGGACGGAAGAGTCGTTTGCCTTCTGCATGAGGTGAGATCATGCATCCACCGCATCCTTGCTTCTCCACACGATGGGTTTAGGTTCGCCACAGGAGGGGTGCTGGTAAAGTTCCCGTGTTCCCACGGAGGATTTCCAGAGCGTATGTAGGTGTTTCTGCTGCACAGAGGTGCTACGCAGAGAAACAGGCTGACGGTGGTCCCGTGTGAAATAGCATCCTGATGATTGTACTGCCTGCTGGAGAAAGGACTGACTGGATGCTGCCAAAGGTTTTAGTTTAGTCTCTGGTTCTGAAATTTGTGCCATTAATGTACTTGGGGTTGGGAGCACGTAAGTAGAAGTGGTCCCAAAAGCAAATAGGTTTGGGACATGTTGGTTAAAAGCATTTTTAACACTCAGTCTTTGTTTTGACTTTGGACTTTCATGAGTGGGAAAAGATATGATTGAACCAACCAGATAACGGAGTTCTTTCTTTTTCTCCATCAGGTTTTGCACTGCAGCAGCATCTTACCTGATGTGCAAGTTTTCATCCTATTCTCATGAAGATTTGTGTGCCTTGCTTCCTCCTAGCCTTGTTAAAAAGGTAAAAGGAAAAAAGTTTTGCTGTTAACTTATGAGAAAGATCAGTCTCGGTTCCATTTCCCACTGCAGACTCCTGTGCAGCTATAACTTGTACAAAGAAAACTATATAAAAATCCATCTTTGTACCCTCTCATCTTACAGTCTTGTGTATCTGCTTGTTTGGCAGCTTCACGCAACCAGAGGTTGCACTGGGCCTTTTTTTGTGACGGAAATGTGCAGGGGTTTTATGCCTTTCTTTTAGCTGCAGTACATCGTGCCACGGCTGTGCTTGGAAGCTCGGGGAATCCTGTGCGAGGAGGCTAAAACTGACCTAATCTGGAATTCCCTGTCATGCCCCTCTCTGAACTACAAAAGAGCCAGCCTCTGTTTATGGAAGCAAGCACGCTTTCAAGAGCTCTTGAAGGAAAAAGCATTCCAGGTATAAATCTTTTCCGTGACTGAAGTTCACACTGTAATTCTCATTTTTCAGATCTGCTCTTTGCAATTTCCTTATTGGTGATAAAACACTTCTTGTAAAAACTTAATGCCTGGGAAGTTGGTCTGACAGCTGAAGATGTCATGTGCGCTAGGTTACGTGCTCAATGTTCTTTGTAGATTTTGATGGTGATGATAAGGCAGAAGTAGAAAACTAGAGGTAAAGCTTTTGTGTCCTGCTTATTGCAAAAGCAGAAAGCTTGACAAGGTATACTGTATCAGTAAGAAAATGATCAGGAACTGTGAGAAAAGGCCTGTCCGTAACCTTAGCTTCCTACTGTGTACTGTCTATGGTGAGTCAAACAACTGAAAATACTTGCTTTTTTTTTTTTGTGCTTTGTCTAAATGTCAGTGTTTTCCTCAACAACCTGTGTATCTTGGATTGTTTGGCTCTGCCTTGCTATGAAGCAGGTTAACGTCTCAGCTATTCTCTTTATACCATCCTTGCAATGTATCTGATCTGACAGGATTTCTTTTTTTAACCTAGTTCGTATAAAACCAGTTTGTCTTTGTGCAGAGGAGTTTGTCATGTTACTAGAATGACTCCTTGTGCTTGGCTAGCTTGATGTACAAGGCTAAAATACCTTTGCATTATAACCTTTCTTTGATGCTTATACCAGTCTGTCTGACTATGGTGCTTTGTTCATTTTAGCATTTATTTCTAATAACGTATGTTCATTCTGGTATCTAGACTTTAAGAAGATGAGCATGTTTGGAAATGTCAAAGGGGTGTGTGGGTGTGTGTGAGAGATGCTTTATAGGCTTGCTTTCAGTAAATTTTTGAATGCCAGTGGGGTTTTAGTTTAGATTTCTTGCAAGGGAAACAGTACTGGAACTTCCTTGGGTTGATGTCTCCCGTTTCATATCTCTTAATCTGCACGGGGTTGTGTCTGGGTGTGGGTGAAGGTGGGTTTTATGTTGGGAAGAAGGTGGCTGTTCTGCACAAGTTACTTGCCTTGCTGGTCTGCCGCCTTACCTAAATTGTTGCTTTTCCCAGTTGTCTTTCAGGGAGTGGCTGCTGTTGGAGCTGGAAGTGTACCCTGAAAAGGACATTCTCTCTGCTTTGGAAAGGTAAGTGCAGAGGGGCTCTGTTGAAAAGGGAATAGTTCAAGAGTCTTTCCCACCTGGATTAGGAAAAAGCATTGCAGATCAGGAAGTAAATAAACAAGCTGCTGAGGGACACAGATGCCTGTTGACTACTGCGGCTTGTCCAGAGTTCGAGCAATGCTAGAATGAGGCGTGTGTTTTAACTTGAGGAAGTTCACCAAGATAACCTCTGGCCTGCACGTGCAGTCCTTGCAAATAACTTTTCACAAAACCTCCCTGTTTCTGGAAGCAAGAGATGGCTGACATCAGGACATGTGGCGTCTGGTGGATGACTTTTTATGGCTGTACTTCTATGGGTGCTTTTATCTGTCGTTTCACTTGGTGCGTGAACTTCCTTTTACATCAAGGGAAGGGCACCATTAAAATGCTGTGATAGATTTCGTCTCTTCTCCTTTTCCATACTGCAGACAGGACTTCCATTACTGGGCCATCTATCAATGGTATCTTCCTGCACCTTCTGCTTCTGGCGGCTGCGACGGAGACCTGGAGAAGGCATGTGGCATTATCATCAATACCGTTCTGGATTCCTCACAAAGGTATTCTGTATCACGACTTGCATTTCTGCAGAAGCAATGGTTCTGCTAATGACCTTGCAAGCTAGGAGCTGCGAGGTTGTGCCTTACATGGGGCTGTGTCTTCTTGAGCAGAAGTGATTCCCTTCTCACAGGTCTGGCTGGCAGTGAAAGCTGGGAGGTGACTGCGTGACTCACCAGTCTTTGCATAAGAATCTTGCTTTAGGTGACAGAGGTCTGGGGCTGCAGTCACAGATAGTCCCTAGTCTGTCTGTCTTTAAGCTGAATTTGTGTTCAGATTTGTTTGGCCAGACAAACATTAATGCCCCTGAGGAAGTGGCTGAAGCCACAAAATAAGGAGGGAGGGTTAGAGGAGAGTTGCTGTCTCACCTACAGCTTATTTAGTGTTAGAGCTTCATGTTCATTTGAAGCCATTTGACTTTAACTGAGTTGTGTTATCCTTCTGGGCTACCAGGGTTAGTTACCTGGTGTGTCTCTTCATTTCAGGTTGGACCTGGGTAGCTATGGCCAGTCAAAGATGTCAGTCAGTCCTGATATTCTCTGCAAGCTGCAGGTGATTTCAGACTTTGATGTATATCTGTACGTTCAATCCTTGAATTTGACCAGTCAAAGTATTTTCTAATACCGCGGTGTATGTAAGGCTGACATGCGGTTCTCAGATGTGAGCAGTGGCATGGAGATTGAGAGAGAGATTTTTCTTATTGATCTCTTTGTATTACTTCAGAGAAACATAGAGGGTTTGAATGCAAACTAGTGTGTAGCCCTGACAAACACTGTTCCCTCCCCGCCCCATTTAGGAGATGGTTCTGGAGCTGGGGTGTAGGCGAAAGTTGCTTTCTGGCTGCGTGGATGCCCAGAGACACTTCCTGTTTGAGATTCTCCAGGAAAGGTTGAAAGACAGAAAACATGGCTCTGCTTTGGGTGAGCAGTTATGGAGGCAGCAGGAGCTGCTGCTGCACAGAAGGTAAATGCAGCTCTGAGCGGCTGGGAATACGATCGGGTGGGGACTGCCGTTCAAAGCAATTCTGGTGTGTGCCTGCGCAGTTGGGTAGCCTCCCCTGTGATTCCACAGCAAGTGAAAATGACACTATATGTCATGGTAACAATTGTGCAAGAGGTATTTATTCCCTGGTGCCCGCATGATTTACCTGTGTTTCAGTGTGCCCTCTTGGGCTACGAGTTGCCCCTGCCAGCAGACTGGATTTCAAAGACCACGCATCTTCATGGACTCTGTTTACAGCTGGCAACACTCTTCATGCCACCACTTGTGTTAACCATTGTTAAATTACTCTAATTGCTGCTGTAATCTAGGTGCGTGTTTCCATTTTTGAGCCACCGATAGGATCTTTGAAAGTGGTGTGTATATCTGATTGAAATGCAGGTTCTTTTCTGGGTGGCTGGAAAAATTCCTCATGCAGTTTCTGTCAATGTGTTTGAGATCTCTCATGTTTGACGTACTCTCAAACTCCCCTGAATATCAAAGGCATGTGGCCTGAGAGTGTGGAGTCTGGTTCTCTTCTTGATGGTAACTTTGATCTTGTTTTTTATTCTTCCCTGTCTAAGGATTCTCGTAGGGCTCCCTGCATCTGCTCTGATCATGACTTTTCGAAAAGGAAAGAAAACCATGTTGGACTGTGAAGACTTTTTTAATTTTGTAAACTCGGAGCTGGTATGTGTCATTAGCCAAAGGAAAATTTCTTGTTGGTAAATGCTCTAGATAAAGACCTTAAACTTGGGTTTAGGACAGGAGTTAAAATGCGGCCAAACTCGAGTCAAACTTAGCTGATGTCAGAATGTAGGGAGGTTCAACTCGTTACGCTCGAGACTTTCCATCCCCTAGCTCTGCAGAGCTGCCCTCAGCACTGTCTGCTGTAGGATGACTTTTGGGTTCATTCATTTGAAATTGTAGTGGCGTTTTACGCTATTGGGAGAGAATCCTTGGGAAATAGTGTAGGCAAATCTGGGGTGGAGCCAGCCAGCATATCAGCGGCTGAAGCTGGGTGTGCACAGTCCAGGGGTAAAATCACCAGCGGGTGATCACAGAGTAGCCTGGTAGTGGCTTGGCCAGTTCTCGAGGAGTAGGAGTGTTCTTTCCAGTCGCGTTGTTCATGACAACGTATGTCGCTGGTGCGCACACACGTGGAGATGCTCTCTTGTGTGGGTACGTCGTCCTTCTGTGCCACCTGCTCTTTGTTTGTTGACAGCGGGTTAGAGAGAAAGCTGCAGCGTTCCTGCGGAGGCCTAGAAGTAAGGGGACTGAGCATGAGCTCTTTTCCAATTTCTCTGTCATGCCAGGGCGATAAACTACTTTGCTGTGTGTAGAGTGGGATCCTGCTCCTCCTCCTGTGTTATGTACACTAGAGAAACATCCAGAAACATCCCTGCAGCTTCCTGGGGGCAGATCAGTTGACTTGCAGGTCCCTCAGAGCACTGTGGTGTGCTCTGAGGATAGCTATCGTTTCTATTTATTCATCCTGACTGATGACCTTTTCAAGCCCCCCTGCGCTGTCATATTAGGCACAGCCAGAAACCTCCGTTAATTCCAAGACTGTTAATCAAACTGCCTCTGCCATCCAGAACACGTGGTAAGCAGGGCCATCTGATTTGCTTTCCAGTGCTGGGACTGTGAAGCGCACCTAGTCAGTGGTGTTGCTTTATATAGAAACGGAGTTTCTTCATTCTGAACTGATACTCAGGATCTCACAGGGTGATTTTGTGTTATCCGAGTCCTGTTGTGCCAGACACCCAAAATCTTTAAAGAAAAGCATAATTCGAAAGGGAAGGAATGAATTGGTTTTTTTCTCTCCTTGTCTTCCCACAGAAGAACGTCTGTTCCAGAGGGTATGCGCTCTCCTACGACATCACCGCTCACTTCTTCAGGGTAACTGCTAGCCGGAGTAGACATTTCTTTACCAGGATACCTGACTATATGCTATTCTTAGCAATGAGATGTGCTATTTGTACCCTTG
The DNA here is from genome assembly GCF_034638445.1 of Ciconia boyciana. Taxonomy (NCBI): domain Eukaryota; kingdom Metazoa; phylum Chordata; class Aves; order Ciconiiformes; family Ciconiidae; genus Ciconia; species Ciconia boyciana. Next base: position 45,277,140 of record NC_132942.1, on the reverse strand, counting down.
TTTTGAGAATTGTTGGTGTGAATTCCAAAAAGAGGAGCAATAATCCAGGAAAGTGAAGTAGCAGGAGGAAGTAGTGGTAGAGGTTAATTTTAATACAATAGAGCAAAGCTGGTGTGGGAAGGAGAAGCTGTTGGGTACGCGTTTCTTTTGCTGGGCCATGCTGACCCCTACAGTTATCTTTGATTAGTTTACACATGGCTTGGTGAGGTACTTCAAAGCAGCAAAGACATATGTGTGTAGTCATCTTGTCATTTATTCTCTTCCAGGGCCTGCTTAATGCCAGCTTGGACTGTGAGGAATCAGCAGAAGGGGTCAATGATGTTCTAACAGCATGTCAAACCAAATGTCCCATTGTCCTTTTGTCTGCAGCGGTAACTGCTCATATTTCCTCTTAAGAGTGCTAGATGAAAATTCAGTATCAGCTCAGAGTGTTTGTTTTAAATTTCATTTAATGTAAACTGTGAGGTGTGGGGGTAGTAATTCTTAACGCCTTTGGAACATTGCAGAGTATTTTAGTACCCTTGGTATTGCTGATCCCAGCTCTGGGTGTGCAGCCTTGTTTTTGGAATGTCATTGTAGAAGTGGAACAGAGGCTGTTCAAGAGTGAGGAGCTGGGAGACTTGTCTTGGTTTCAGATGCACTACAGAGGGGCTGCTTGTTACATGCCAAGCAACCAAAAAGTCGATAAAGCACAGCCTTTTTTTCTCTCTCCTGGGCATAACTCTTCATGCGCTGTTTTACATGGGGACACATGCTTTTGTTGCATGTGGTAAGCATGTACATCACCTTTGCAGAACAGTTCATTTATTATGACTGGTCCTGCTAGAGGAGTTTCAGGGCACCGTGGTATGTACGTGGTCACAAATGACCCTCTTTGCATTTCCAGGATGTGAAACTTAGAATCATAGAACCATTTAGGTTGGAAAAGACCTTTAAGATCGAGTCCAACCACTAACCCAGCACTGCCAAGCCCACCACTAAACCCTGTCCCTAAGCACCACATCTACACGTCTTAAATACCCCCAGGGATGGGGACTCCACCACGCCCCTGGGCAGCCTGTGCCAGTGCTGGACAACCCTTTGGGTGAAGACATTTTTCCCAATATCCAATCTAACCCTCCCCTGGCGCAACTTGAGGCCATTTCCTCTCATTCTATCACTTGTTACCTGGGAGAAGAGACCGACCCCACCTCTCTCCAGCCTCCTTTCAGGCAGTTGTAGAGAGCGATGAGGTCTCCCCTCAGCCTCCTTTTCTCCAGACTGAACAAGCCCAGGTCCCTCAGCTGCTCCCCATCAGCCTTGTGCTCCAGACCCTTCCCCAGCTCCGTTGCTCTTCTATAGAATCAACTTCTCATGTTTATTATGTGTGTATGTACAACTTGGACTTTTTCATCAAGGGGGGGGAAACCCTTTCTCTACCTGGCTGAGACAGCGTGCATACCTGACTGCAAACAACTACTAAGTACACCACCACTAATGCTGCTGATTCCCGTCTTTCTTCCTAGCTTTGGTGGCCGAGGCTGGAGCCAGTACTTTGCTCTCAGTGGAAGAGACTCTTTGGGGCTCCACTTGCAGAAGAACTGGAAAGACTGAGGGAATGGCAGTCCTCAGCTAGCAGGTGTGTATGAGGAACCGAGCGCGGCTCCGCAGGCAGCAGGACCTGCTTTCTGAGGGATCAGCGCCCAGGATGCCTGTTCTCTGAGGCAGGCTGGGTTTCAGCAGGCAGTATGAAATGCTAATGTGGACTGAGGCTTGTAGGACAGCTATATACAGATTCCTTTGTAGAGTTTAAACTCAAAATGGGTCATTATAATTATTTAGTCTGGCCTTCTGTGTAATATGGGTCAGAGTGTTTCACCATAAGGAAAAGAGAATCTTTTTAGAGGAGACTGGAAGGCAGAGTCCTTGTTAGACAAACACTGGAAACGGTGTTGAGTCATTCGCTTAAGCTGCCGCACCCTTTGCTCCCTGGGTTTGGTGAATCTCTGATCTCCTGAAGCTACTGACTGCTGCTCTGCTGTATGCTTCCTTCTTTACCTGTTGTTACGCTGTCTGTTCAGCATTCTGCAACTTTTCTCCTAAGCTGGGAATTTATTCTAAGAATCCCCTTGCAGGTTATTGAACATAATCGCATTAGCCATAGTAGTGTATACAGTTAACTACCTGTCTAGCCTCTGATAAAAGAGATTTGGGAATGCTGCTGTCTGTTTCTAGATATTTCTTTTTTAAACAGTCTCCATGTAGCATCCAACTGCAGGAAAAAAAAAGAGAGATTTTTTTTTTGTCCCAATCACAAACTTACACCCTTTGCCCAAGCCCCTGATTTCCTCCTCATTCACAGCTGTGACTTTTTTTTTCCTTTTATTTTTTTCCTGCAAAACCCTGACATGCTGGTTTTGTTTCCTAGCTTCCTTTCTTCAGGAGTGGTTTTCCCTCTCTCTGGCCCTCCTTGGATTTCGGCTGCCTTCCTCCATTGTACTGTTCAACAGCAGTCATCACGCGGACGAGAGAGAAGTGCGCTGAAGAGGCTGGGGACTGACACAGAGCAGGCAAGACGACGCATTTTAAATGTCTGCTGTTCCCTACTCTTGAAAACTAGAAGTAGAATGTCTTTAACTGTGGAATGGTTGTCCTGAGATACAGCTGTATCCCTGCTAAACCCTGTTGTGAAATCTTGCTGGTGGCTAATTGATAAAATGTAGCTGTAAATTACCCGTTGCTAAATACTTATCTTACAGGCAAAGTTGTTCCAAACTTAAACTTTTAACTCAGATACTGGCTCCTCTCTGAAGTCAGGGAGGACTATGAAACAGCTGCTTTAAAAACTGAAGCTGGAGAGAGTGCTGCAGAGATTGAGAGCTCAATCTGTGGCGTGCCAGGATCACCTCTCCCTCTGACAAAGGAGCAGTCCTTGTGGATTTTAGCTCAGGCAACCTGGCTGGGAGGTTAAGGAGATGCAGAAAGTTTGTGAGACAGGAGCACAGGCATTGTAAGGGCTCTGGGAAGATGTGCTGGGAATCCCAGGAACAGACCTCCTGAGGGTTTTCCCAAGTCTGTTCCAGGAAATGCCTCCTCCATTTCGCCATGCTCAGTGCCCTCCGTGCACAGCAATTCTCCAAAGCGCTCTGCTGAGGAGGAAGGCAGTTCTGTCTGATCTTCCAGGGGATAGCCGGGACCAGAGCTCAGTATGGGGAGCACCCCTGTACTCAGACATTCACAGGTAAACAGTGTTGAAGCGGAACCTGTGCCTTACTATTTACCCTTAAGTTTTATTGCTCTGGGCAGCAGTTACGGTAGCAGCTCCTCTTCCTATGGGATTAACTCCTCCACTGTTTATACTGGTCTAGAGCCAAAAGCTCCTAGTCAGAAACTGGTGTCACTGAGTTGATATGAGCATTTAGTACATGTGCAATAACAGCAGCTTTCACCTCAAAAATCTGCCTTGAGGTAGGAGGAGATGCCGGGAAGGGATGTGGTAGGGATCCAGAAAAGCGATAACAAGTGTATGTCGGGGCAGGATTACGATGCGCTTTCTGAGATAGGAGGCTGCACAGGATCTGCTGGCGGCATGGACCAACACTACCTCTCCTCCAGGTCTACATCTGTGGTAGCTTGCTCGGTTTTCCCCATATTTGGGAGAAGTTGTCATCTGTTGTCCGACTTGCTGACTGCAGCAAGCCTTGCTTCGAGAACAGTGAATTGAGTGTGGAATTTACCCTTAGAAGCAATGAACGATGTCAGGCTGCAGCCTGTCTTCTTCAAACACACTGCCTTCACCTGGAAGGAGCAGCAGTGCTTGTAGTTCATCCAGGTCCCTCCTGGGAATGTACTTTGTGAAATGTTATTTCCTGATGGGGAAAGTGCAAGTTCTGAGTCACCACTGCAGATATAACTAAGAGGCAGTCTCTTTTCCTTGCAGCTTCTTGTTTCTCTGCTGTTCTTCTCACTCCTGGATCTCATCTCGGCAAAAATAGCACCAAAGGTAAATTCAGCCCTGAGGGAATTCTCATGACACTAAATGTGTCTGATCTGTTTGGTTTGCTGCCTAAAAATGCCTTGTACTGGTACTGTGAAGGCTGGTAGCTTGTTCTGCCAGCAGGAAGGGATCAGCAACATCCCAGACAGAGCCTGCTGAAAGTCCTTCTGTTCCTATCAGATTAAACTTGTATTTTCCTCTAACTGACGTTATCTCCCCTTTCACCACGGTAGCTTTTATTTCTCTTCATGAATGAGTTACTATTTTCAGTTCCCTGTTCAGACCTTACACCTCCCGGGTAGTGCAGGAACCTCATATCTCTCTCTTAGCTTTTGTGTAGCATTTCATATTTGTTAGATGACTTTTTTTTTTTCCTCAGGCTGGAAACATACATGGTATTTCACAGGAGAAAGGGGTCCCCAGCAAGGAGGAACATTGGTTTCCAAATGATTTAATGCTATTAAATGAAGGAGCAAAGATGACAAGTTTCTTCCAGCAGCTGTCTGCCCTAAGCATCCTCCCACCTAGGAATGCTTGTTTCTGTCCCTTTGCTCTCTTCTCAGCTTTGAAGTGCAGCCGTTTGTGTAGTCACCTAACAGAGTGGATTGGGGAGCAGATTCAAGTTAAAAATAATCATTTGGTCTCATAGTCTGCCTCTGGGAGAGTCTGGAGGAAGAGTCCTTGAGGAAGAGTCCTTGAGGGAAGAAACTTCTTGAGCAAACAGATCTAGGAGGTTATTCCAAGTAAAATGAGTAATGCAAAAAAAACAACCCCCAAACCAATCCCAAGACATGCTGTCACTAGATGGGTTAGAGGGGGGAAAACCTGCTCTGCGGAGCAGGGTGGGGTCAGTGCCGGACATGCAGTGGCTCTGCGCTGAGCACTGCTGGGAAGCGTGCTTGGTGACAAGCCGGTTGCTCATCGATACCACTTCCCCCTCTCTCACAAATCATTCTCAGCTGAGCCCCGTCGTGGCCTGGTTTGGTGATGAAGACACTGCATTACTCCAGTGCCTGATTCCCCGGGGGGAATCCAGGCCGCCAGGTGAGGGGAAAGACTTGGACTAAACTCACAAAGGTGCTTTAATAGAGCACTTCATGTACACAATCTCTTACGAGGGGTTCCTTTCTGCTTTGATGCAACTAAAGCCTAAGGCAAACTAGACCTGTCCTTTCTGACACCCAGGAAGGAGTGGATTTTCAGACGTCTCTGGAGTGGTCCCTGGAGATCTTGCAGTGCCTGGAAGAGAGGGGCACGTCCTGGCCACTTCTCTTCCACTCGGCAGAGAGAGGTGAGCGAGCCCTGCCTCCGAGGGGTGGAAAGGCGAGGTTTGGTGCTGGACAGGCATGCCCCATCTCTTTGAGTGTACCAAGAAGGAACCGATGGGCCTTTGTAAGCAGCACAAAAAATACTTGCTTGGGTAAAAGCTGAGAACATCCTGCTTCTACCCTGCAGTATGGTGACCCAGCTGATGATGAGGAACGACTGAAACTCAGTATTGTTCCCTCTGGTAGAGAGCCTCAGAGGGGACAGCTTGCTTCTCTCGGGGGTCCCCACACCTAAGCACTATTTATTGTGGGCTGGAAGGAAACTGTGCAGCCCCTGTGCTGCTGTAGAAGTATGCAAGGTGGTGTGAGGACCACTAAAGGTGCTTAGTGCTTCTCTCTGGCTATTGCAGATCCTAGAAAATACAGTGTCCTGCGCAGCGCAGCCTCGGACCGTCACATCCGGCTCTTGCCTGTTGCGTTCTACAGGTAATGTCCTGCTGGGCTCAGAAGTCGTGAGGGATGATGTGGCTGATGGTTTGCACGTACAGCAGCTGGTGCAGAGGTAACGGTACTGCTGGGCTGCAGGTGAGCTGAGCCCTTACCTTAGCTGTGCAGGAGAGAATACTTGCTCACGGCAGGATTGCTGTTTAAGGAGCCCCGTATCTTTTGCTAGAAGTTTCCCTTCGGCTTTGTGCTCCAAACAGGAGTGTCCCTGGCTGCCTTCCCGCTCCTGGCAGCGGGGTGGCTCCGCACACAATGGGACTTGTAAAACGGACAGCGGCAACAGCACCAGCTGCGTTGGCCTTGTGTCTTTCTGTGTTTGAGTCTACCATGGAACCAGTGCTAACCAGACACTGTGTGTGACCTCCTCTAGCCTCACCCCTCGCTTTCACCACGGGCTGCTCACTCGAGAGCAGACCTTCCTCTACGTGGCGCTCGATTTGTACATCCAGCTGCTTCGGCTCTTTGTGGAAGGGAAAGACCTGCTGCAGTCCGATCAAGCAGGGCAAAGCCCAGACCCCGCAGAGCATGTGAGTGAAGCTCCATCTCTTTCTTTTTTTTTTTTTCTCCCCCTCTTGTGACTGTGAATCCTATTCTTTACCCCTTCCACCTGCCACTTGCAGCATCCCTCTTGTTCCCACCTTCCTGTACAAAGCAGAGGTGCCTTGTGTGGCTGCCTTTGCAGGCAGGCAGCTTGCTCGCACCGTGGGGCCAAGAGAAGCTGCAGGTGCTGCTGTCCTGCTGCTGCCTGAAACCTAAGCTGCCTCGCTCCTGTCTTACTTGTACAGGACCTCAGGGTGAATGTAAGCACTGACAGTGATCCGCTTAACCTGTGAATAGCCCCTAGGTGCGGTGTAGTGGTTCCTGTTTCACTTTTGGAGGCAGGGACTGAGAGCTGAAAGTGACATTGCGCTTGGCCTTGATGGGCTGTGTCTCTTCTCCCTGTTCTCCAGGCGGATCCCTTGGAGGTGATCTCCGCGGCCCGGCGGTTCCTGCTTGGTGCGATCCCACGGTGCCCTGCCCAAAGCTTTGGAAACATACGACCGGTGCGTTCAGGGTTTTGTGGGTTCCCCCCCTCCTTCTCCCAGTGCACGAGAGCTGGGAGCGCTGCTCCTGCTCAGTGCCAGCGTGCGTAGCCTTTCTTGCCGCACCAATCCTGCACTGGTGCTGCCTGCTTCACACACACACACCTGGGAGCTCAATCAGTGCTATAGCTGCATCCTCCCTCTCCTGGGCTTCATCTTTCTCGGCAACATTAAACACTTCATTAAACACTGCCCTCGCGCAGTCTCGCTCCCACTGCTTGCTTAATGCCTGGTCTTGGGGGAATATCAAGCACAGCCAAGTGGCAGGTGTTGAAGTTTCCCCCCAGCACTGTGCTGTCAGCCAGGAGACCCTGTGAGTCGGCAACAGCTTCCCTCTCCTCTACCTTGCTGAGAAGCAGCAAAATGATCTAGCATTGCTGTAACTCGCTTCGAGGAAGCACAAGCAGGTCTAACGCTGGCTACTTGCCCTCTCCCCAGCTACTGGACACATGTGAAGAACTTGACCCAGAGCTGGGAGCCACCCTCCTGCACTTCTCAAGGCCGGCCGTGGCTGTGGAGCTGGAGGAGGAGCTGGACCTGTTTGAGTGACGGGTAGAGTAGAACTCTACTCAAGCTGAGGGTGTTCAAGCTGAGTAGAACACCCTGACTGCGGATGAAGGGACAGACAAGGTGCTACCTTTCTCACCAGTGCCGTTTCTTTCAAATTACTTTGTAAATAATTTATTACAAGCATAACCATGAAGCTCTTGTTACAATAAAAAGTAGGTTACAAATTTCAATTTAGACTTGCTTTGGGAATCATAATTCTTTTTGTTTGTTTGTTTTCAAGCAAAATGTCTGCTTAAAGTTGCTTTGCTGTCCTATGTACCCTTACAGCCACCTGAGGGCACTTCTGTACAGGCAGCAGCTTGTGCAGGCCGGGAACAGTTGTGAGCAACTGTTTCTAGAACTGTGTGCGTGGGGAGAAGGGGGACCACGAAGGGGTGCTGCCGAACATCCATTCCCCTTGGATTAGACAGACTCTTAGTACAACACTGCTGAATCAGACGTGAGCATGGAGGATCACAGCATGATAACAAGCTTTTTCTGAGCAAGCTGAAGCTAATTCCACCGAGTTCTTTGGGAGACTAAAATGTAGATTAAAAATCTCCACTCTGCCATATGGTTTCTACAGGGCTGGACTGGGAAAGCATCCCTGTCCCCCTCAGGTGGGCTCCTGCTGTGCAGTCACTTCTGGCTTTACCGCCTGGCTTTCTGAAGTCCCTGAAGTATTTAGGAGGAGAATGGGCTCTGGCTCCAGTGGCTTGGCTTTGTCCTGAGTCTGGGTCAGAGGGTGCACCATGGACATGTGGACATTAAGGTTATGGGCCTTCTCAAAGCGCTTCCCACACTGGTCGCAGGCAAACTCCAGCTCCGTCTCAGCTTTGTGTTTGGTCATGTGGTACTTGAGCGACGCTCGCTGTCTGCACTGGAAACCACAGATTTCACACCTGCAAGGCAAAGCAGGGGCTTAGCACCAACCCCGAAGCCACAGCCGTGGCATTTGCTCTTTGTCACACGGAATAAGCCCCTGAGAAGACACTCGCAGCCTCAGAGCTGCTTGCTCATGACAGCTACAACTACCCTGGTCATGCACCGTGATTCTCCCCCTCAGGCCTGCAGCTCACGGCTGGTAGCTGAGCATTCACCTGCTGAACTCTGAAGGGCAACAGGATCAAAGGAGCTGCAAGACCTACTCAGCACGGGGAAGCTCTGGAGCTGGAGCACGCATTGTGGATGAACATTTCAAGTGATGCAGCCAGGACACTGCCAGCTACAGGGTTTGTGTCACAGAATTACTGTGCTGAGGTCAGCGACTGCAAGAGCTCAGCAGAACTTCACTACCCCTTCTATCCCTTTTCTTAGCCTCGGACAGGTGGTTGGTGTGCACTTACTGGAGGGGCTTTGCTCCCGAGTGCCGCATCTGGTGGACCGAGAGGTGTTTGCGTTGCTTAAAGGTCTGCCCACATTCATCACAGATATAATTACGTACCTCTGCAATGTAAAAAGGGAGAGAGTCATCGATTCTGCTGCTTTCCTAGTGTGCGAAACGCATGCACCGGCTGCCCACGCTTACTGCTGGAGCCTGAATTCCTCCCCCTGCCTCACGTGCCCCGCGTGATGGCTTGTTACAGGTTTACAGGCAAGGCAGACCATTCTACACCCCGCACGGCGTCTTGCCCAGGCCTTGCGCAATGAGTCGCTGGGTGTTTGTAACGCCCGTGCCTGGTGTGAGCAGAGCCTGCTGGGACACACCTGTATGAATGAGCTTCACATGACGCTGTAGGTACCGGTCAATCATGAACACCTTGTTGCAGCCAGGATGAGGACAAGGCCTCTCCCGAACCTCTTCGTGATGCTCTTTGATGTGTTTCTGTAAAGAAAGGACAGAGCTTCTAACCGCTGGGCTGCGTTTTCCCCAGTGAAAAACGTGGATCCCCCAATAAACGAGACCCCCATCTTGGCAGGCTTGTGCATCAGCGCTGCTCACTGTGAAAAACCAGAGGCTTGCATCCAAGTCTATGCCTGGCAGCAGGGGCTTTAACAGGACACAGCGGAGCTTGTTCCAAGGGCTCTGCTGAGCCAGCGGCAGACTTCCAGAACAGGAGGAGCACACAGAGCCAGAGCAGCTCCTGTTGCTTTTGGGAACACAGAAAAAGGCCTCTAACTGCTTCGTTTAGTCACTTTCTGCCTCCTGCGGAGCTAGGCGGTGAATTAAATCTGTCACAGGTCCTCTCCTCCTATGGAAGCTGCTCTGTAACACTCAAAGCAACAGGTTTGAGACAGGAGCAAACCCTGAACTCACCTTCATGCCATCTGCCCCTCTGTAGACAGCCGTGCATCCCTGGTAAGGACACTTGTAAATAGTAGGCAGCTCCTCCCTGCAAAGCAGAGGCCTGCCGTCAGCCAGCGTGCCGAGCACGGGGCTGCTGCCCAGCCGCCGCCTGCTCCTCATTACCTTTCACATTTGATTTTTTTTTTCCAGCCTGGCTTAGGCCCCGGCTTCTTCCTTATTTTGGGCTCTTCCACCTTCTTTGCTTCTTTGCTGTCGCTTTTCTTGCTAGAAACCCTCCAAGAAGGAAAAAGGAAGGACAGTGGTTTAATACTTGATAGTGGTTTTAGTTCTCCCACCTAATCGTCCCCAAGCGTTACACCTGGTCTGATGGCTTAGCTTGACCTGGCAAAGCAGGAGCACGCACACCGTCAGGTACGCATGAGCCGCGCTCGGTAATTAGGGCCGGGCCTGAGGACGAGGGATGTGACCCAGCTTCAACCCGATGGGGAGCTCGGGGAACACAGGTGCTGGGGCAGCGCTGTCACCTCCAGGCAGGGACAGGGAGAGAACTGCGGCCGTAGAGGAGAGCGATCGTGTTGGCCCAGCTGAGTCCAGCCCGGCACAAGCAGAGCGGAGGTGGGCACCAGCCCTCCCACTCGCGCAGAGAGCTCTGCTCACCACGCACCAAGCCCCTTACTTCTTTTCGGGATAAGGCTCAAAGGAGTCATCTGAAGATTGCACGTTTCTCTTCTCATTTTCATCGTCGCTCAAGAAGTCCCTGAGAGAGAGAAGATGCCTTTTACCGACACAGCACCGGGCTGGCGCTTCAGCACCAGCGTCTGCGGCAGCAGCGATACGTGTTCTTTGTTCCCAGTGCATCCATCTCCCCCACGGCACGGCAGCCGAGGCTCCACGTGTTCTCCTCCCCCATAATCTCCCCAAGCAAATACAGCACCGGTGAACACAGCAAACAGCAAAATCAGGTCCTTTTAGGACTAGATCTCTGTGAGAATAATTGAACCACTGTCAGGAGAACAAAAAATGGCTGTTACTGAAAAGATCTATTCATTGCTGAGGGATGTTGCCACCGCTTTCTGTACTGGGAGAAGTAATTTTGTAGGGCAAGAATGCAATATAATTGTCTGGCGCAGGTTAATTAAGCTGCGGGTCATTCTGTATTTCCTCATACGTAGCAGCCACGTAGGTTTGGGTTTTTCTTTTTCCTCCTTTTAAGTCCTAAGCCATACAAGAAGCAATTAATTCTGAAGCTAGGAAACAGGCAATAAATTGTTGTGGTGCTTTTAATGTGACAGCTGACAGATTTAGCTGACACTGAAATAAGTCCGCACTCGGCCAGTTGGTACTTTAGACTCAGAATGACGGGACTCAATTATCAGTTATTTACAACCCTCACTTTAAATACCTACGTTTGAAGGATTCAGCCAAATCTTTGATCATAAAGACTGCTAAGCTGCCAGCATCCCTCCCACTCCCGCTTCCCATTTCATCACTCTCCCCGTGAGCAAACGGGGTGATTTCTCCGAGTGCCACCCCTTGCCTGCCTTCCGACCGCTCTTCTGCGGCCCCAGCCCGGAGCAGCCGTGAAGGGGAATTGCTCCCAGGAGCTCTGGGCAGCCTGCCCCGGCGAGGGCCTGGAGCAGCAGCTCCGCCACCGCCCAGGACCGAGCAAGTCCCCGCCGCCCCCCGCACGGTTCCTTCCCCAGAGCAGAGAGGGTCCTTGAACGAAAACAGGACCAGGTTTGCTGGAAGCAGCCGACAAACGCAGAGAGCACACGTGCGTGCAGACGCACGCACGCCGCTGTGCAAACCACCCCCTTGCAGCAGAGGCAGCGAGGAGGGGAGTTCGGCTCGTCAGCGGCGTGAGCTTCATCACAGCCGCCGCAGAGCCACCGCTCTGCGCCTCTGACGCCGGTTCCGAGGGGCCTCGAGGGCCAGGTCACTCGTGGAGAAAGAGCTCTCCGAGGCGGGTCATTTCATACTCGCAAAGAAGACATTTAGGCTATTTTAAACCCACTCTTCTCTCACCCCTCAGAAAGGTCACTGAACTCGTCTTTTACCCGCTCATCCGACGTTGCAGACAGAACCTGCTTCCCACTCAACTGTCCTAGGGAATGAAGGAGAACACGGTGCGTTACAAGGAAAAGCAGCAAAAACAAGCCAGCGGAGACAGCTGCTGAGAAGGAACCAACCGCTCCGGGTTCGCTCATACCACGTGAAAGTATGTGCTCCACGACAAGTTAATGATTATTTAAACCAAACTCCGTGTCTCGTGCGCTCGGAGACCACTCTCCCTGCGCCCCAGGGACGGGAGAGCCTTTACCCTGGCGTTCCCACGAGCATCTTTTGGTTTCCCCTACGACACCTGCTCCGTAACCAAAAGACTCGTCCCCGGGTGAGTCCCAGCTGCCGTTCCTCTTCCCAGCAGCGGACATCTCCCGTGGCTGTCAGAGCTAAACACAGCCCGACTTCTGTAACTCAAAATCGCTGTTAATTCCTCTCTTCTGGAAGTGGCGTTTGGGGGAGTTCAGCAGTAAACCCGCGTTAACTCGGCCCACGAGCAAGCCCGCCCGGCAGCTCTCCTTCGCGGACAGAAGGGGCTCCTGCTGTTCGGCATCACCTGCAGCCGCAGCGGGGCAGGGGAAACCCTTCCTTGCCGGCAGACTTGGATTGAGCAGAAAGAAACATCTGGCAAACGTGGTGCCGGAGAACCAGCGACCGTCCTGCGCCGCTCGACAGGCGCACGTCCCCCAGCAAGAGCAAGGCAGCAGGGTCTCTCCAGCCAGGAGGAGACCTTGGGCTAAGGAACGCCCAAGTCTCGGCCCCTCTATCAGAGGGGGAAACAGAGCACAGGGCGAGGAGACCGGCTCTTTTTGTGTGACGTGGTCGGCTGAACCCGTGTTCCCCCTTCCCTTCCGCAAGGCTCAGCGTCCCCGATCAGAGGTGATTCTCTGGGCAACCTGTGCTCCCCAGCCGGGCTCTGTGTCCTCCCTGAGGAGCGGCAGCCTCCCAGGAGGGGGCCCAGCCCCGCCATCGCTCCCTGGGCCAGCTCTCCGGCTCTTTGCCCTTCCCCAGAGGCCTGGAGGGAGATCGGAAGGCAAATCCCTTACCTGTGGCACTGCTCAGTGGCAACACGGGCTGCGGCAGGGCTTTCTCCTGTAAGGAGGCCATGCTGTCCAGTTGTGAGTGAGATGAATCCCTGTTCTGCGGCGGCTCATTCTCCACGTTCAGTGGCACCGATGTGGTCCCTTTGTTTGCGGGCTGCTGGCAAGGAGTTGTCCTTGCTGGAGCATGCTGGGGTTTGGGAGCAGAAACAGCCTCGGCATTGTCTGCCCCTGCCCCATTGTCAGTCAAGCGCTGCGCCGTGCTCTTGTTCCACTCCCGTTTGACAGACAAGGCGTTGTCGACAAGCACCGTGCTACAGTCCGAATCCGTATCCATGACGTAGTCGTGCCCATCCCCGCAGCCCCAGACGGCGCGGATGATGCCGCAGTACTCGGAGGAGAGCACGCTCTGCAGGCTGGGCACCGACGGGCAGCTCCCGGCGTGCGCGTGCGTCCACGTCACCAGGCTGTGCAGGCACTGGGGGCTGGAGGTGATCAGGTCGACTGTCGGAGGAGACGGGCAGCGCACGCGGTCAGTCCCCTGCGCCAGCGAAGGGCACAGCCAGCCGCAGGGAGGGACCCGCTCCCCCCCGGGGAGGGGACAGGGCTGCGGACCCGCTCCTGCCCTGCACTTCTGCGTCAGAAGGCAGGCGGGAGACACCCTAAAGGTGCTGCACCCAGATGGATTCGGGTGGGAGCAGTCCCATCGACCGCCAATATCATTGACTTTACAGCTGGAAGTGGTTTTTTACAGCTGAAAGTGTATTTCCGATGGCCCCCCAGTGTCCGGGCAGGCCTGGCACTGCCACCCAAACCCGCTCTGCCTGCTCTTCGTACTCCCCGCCTGAGCCCGCGCCTGTTCAGCTCAGCTCAGGGCAGCCGGTGCCGGGGAGGATGGAAAGGGAACCGTAACCGGCCAGAGCGGGGCACGGCTGCGCCGAGGGACGCAGGAGCCGCCCTGCCGGGTGGTCGTTCCTCAACGCCCATAAAACCCAGCCCTTCACAGATGGTATCACCGAAAGAAAAGGCAAGCAGCTCCGGGAGCAGGCACTCACCCAGACAGGAGGCACCTCCTTCCGCGCCCGGCTGGGCCTGGGCCGCGCCGCTCCTGCAAAAGCCAGAACAGCACAGTGGGGTCTCGGGGGTTACGGAAGGACCACGTGCCAAAACACGGCAATTTACTACTCCTGGGAAGAAAGAAACGCAACGTACTTTCCTTTCGACTTGACGTGGCCCGTGGGAGACGCGTTCACCCTCTGGATAAACGTCCTGAGGACGCTGCGGCATTTGTAGAACTGGGCATGGCATTTCTTGCAGACGAACTGGGGGAGCGCGGGGTCCTGCCGCACCGCCACGCCGACCAGCCGCTGGAAGTCGGTGAAGAAGACCTGATCCACGCGGCGCTGCTTCTCCGAGTTCTCCCCCATCACAGGCACCTTCCCGAAAGCATTGCGCAGGCTCCTGGAGGAGAACTTCCCGTGGCAGAGGCGACAATACCCGGTGCTCAGGGCTCTGCCAATTCCTGCCAGAGAAGGATTGAACACAGCCACTGGGTGCCTGCTGCAAGAGCGCGGCCGCCGGCTACGGCCTGAAGGCACCGGCGTGCTGGAAGGTGTTCCCCTTCCCTCGGTCCAAGTCAGCAGGCTGCCTCCGAAGCCCTGCCTTCAGCACGAGCGCAGAAAAGCCGGACAGGGAGAGACCTTCCCTGTGACCGCCCCCCCCCCCCCGCATATCAGGGCACCGCACGACGACCGACTAACCCTAAAATCAGCTTTTCCGGCCCGATTGCCCCAGCGGAGGAACCTCCTCCCCGCTGCAGCGTTCTCAGGGCTTCCTCGCACACGTCGGTGCTTTTGCCAACACTGTCCGTCCCTCGGCTTAAGCAGTTCTTCTCCCTCCCCGGCGTTTATCTCCAAAGTATTTATAGCCAGCGGTCGCGTCCCTCAGCCTCTGCGGGCCTCTTCCGAGACTCGCCGTTTCTCCGCCACCCTGATGGTGCCCGGCAGCCTGGAGCGGGGCAGGGAGCTGGGGACAAGGAGCTGCCGCAGCTCCTGAGCCGGCAGCGAGGCCGACCCGGAGCAGCAGAGCAGGATGCAAAGCACCTCTCCCGCTCCGGGCTCACTGACCGCGCCGCTCCCCGGCCCGGCTGCCTCCCTCCCCGGCCTGCGACACCCCTGCTCTGCGGAGCAGGGCTCCATCCCTCCCCGCTGCACCCTGACCGTCTGCCAGCGCGGGGAAAACTCCCCGCCGCAGCCTCTTCCTGGCCTTGATGCAACGCAGCTGCGCTCTAAATCCTCCGGCCCGCCCAGCCGGGGACGAGGAGGGAGCAGGGTCCGGCCTGCAGCCCCCCAGCCGTCGCCGAGACCGCACAAACAGCCTTCAGAGCTATTTGGGGTCCCACCGCACCCCGGAGACTGGTGGGGACAGCCTGCAGAGCCCCCGGGGAGGGGACAGAGGCGGGGAAGGGCCGCACACGTGGGGGCGAGCACTTCGGAGGGCTGACAGCCGCTCCCCAGGCGGGGCGGGAGGGACGGCGTGTGCCCGGCCCGGGTGCTGTCCCAGAGGCAGCGCAGCCGTTGCCGCCGAGCGAGCGCTTCCTCCGCCGTCGGTGGTTTCTCTTTGGACACCCAACTTCGAACCGTTCGATGATCAAACTTTATCTCCTGCCCCCAGCCGCGCCGGCAGCGCGACGTCCGGCTATCGGCCGCCTCCGAACCAGGGCCAGACAACGGCGCAGCACCCAGGAGGGGCCACCCCACGAGGGTGAGGTCGTGGGGTAACAGAGCGGGGGGGAGGCTCAGCTCCCGTCCGCTGCCCCCGGGCTTTCCCTCCTTACCTCGCTGTTTACCGACACCAGCAGCCTCGGCTCCTCCGAGGTGAAGCCCCCCCCCGCACGAACGAGCGGATCCGGGCCCCGGCACGGGGGCAGATGCGCCGCCCGATCGCCTGCCGGTGGCACGGAGCCCCGGGAACGGCGGTCAGCTCCCCGGCGGAGGGGACAGCCCCTTCGCGGTGGGGGGGGAGAGGGGGCAGCGGGGCTCGGCCGTGCCAGGCCTCACGCCGGCCGGGACCCACGCACCCACCCGCAGCCCGTCCCGGTGGGCGCCCGGCCCCCGGGGAGCCGCGTGCGGTGGGGCACGGGCCCCGCGCCGCTCCCGGGCCGGGACGCCCCGACCCCGCCGGTGCCCCCCTGCAGCGGCTCCGGTCCCCCCACCCCCCACCGCGAGGAGCGCCCCGGCGGCGGGAACGGCCGACAGCGGCTCCCGGACGCTGCTCCCGCCGCGCCCGAGGGCCGCCGGACCCCTGCCCCGGGCCGGGCCGGCTGCGAGCCGTGACCCCGCTCCGCTCCCGCCACGGGGCTTGGCGGGGCCGGCGCCTCGCCCGGGGCTGGGCCGCGCCGGGCCCACCCGCCTTCCCCCGCGGGGGCTGCGCCCGCGGCCCGGCCTGCCCGGGCCCGCCCCGCCCGGGCCTCACCTGCCTCCGGGGCCCCGCCGAGGGCGGCGGGCCGTGTCCAGGCGGCGGCCGCCGGGGCCCACCCCGCCGGGGGCTCGGGCCGCGCCGCCGCCGCCGCCTCGGTCCCGCGGGCCGCCGTGCCGGGGCGCCGCCGGGGCTCGGGGGGCGCCGCGCCGGGGCCGCCCGCGGCCGCCAGGAACCGGCCGCGCCGATCGCGCTTCATCGCCGCCGCCGCCGCCGCCGCCGCGGGCCCGGCCCGCCCCGCCCCGCCCGGCGCAGCGCCCCCTGCCGGCCGGAGGACCCCGCCGCCGGTCCGGCCCCGCCGCGCTCCCCCGGCCCCGCGGCCCGGTCGCGCCGTTCCGGGCGGCGGCCGCCATGGCCGCGGCGGGCGGCGAGGGGCCCGCGGGGCCCTGGGGGCCCGGGGCGGGCCGGGCCCTGCAGACCGCCATGAGGGCGGCGAGCGGCGCCCTGGAGATGGACAGCGCCGGGCGGCCGCGGGTGAGCGCGGAGCGGGGCGGGGCGGGGCGGGACCCCCGGGCCTCGGCCTCACGCCGCACCCCCGCGCCCGGCCTCCGCGTTGGGTCCCCCCCCCCCGGCGCTGGGGGGCACCGGGAGGGCCGCGGTCCCACCGAGGCCCTGGGAGACGCCCCGGGCAGGCTGCGGGGTCTGGGGGGGTCCCCGGGCCGCTCCCCGCCCCGCCACCCCCGGGGAAGGGCCCGATCCTGCTCCCCCCCCCCTCCTCCAGCGGGGCCCGCAGGGTGGCGGGGGTCTCACCGGTGCTGCCGGGGCCGCGGCCCCCCCGGGACGCCTCCCTCCTGCCAGCGGGGCTGGGGCGGCCCGGGGGCCCGGGGGGGCCGCGGCTGAGCCCCCGTTCTCTGGCAGGAGGCCTACGCGGAGTACCTGAAGAGCATCGCCTTCATCGCCCAGGCCCTGCAGGAGGAGGCGGCGGGGACAGGTAGGGCAGGACCCCCGGCCGTGCCCTCGGCGGCCCCCCGGCCCCCCGTGCCCGCTCGCCGGTCCCCGGTCCCCTGCCACGGCGCTTTCCCCGTGGGCAGGGGACGGGCGGCAGAACGGCGGGAGAACGAGCCGGGGCCGGTGGCGGGCGACCCTGACGCCCTGCCCCTCCCCACAGACGGGAGCGAGGGGGTCACCCCCGACACCCCGAAGATGCTGAAGCTCGCGGAGCAGTGCCTGGAGAGAGTCAAGTCCATCGCAGCGGCGCTGGGTGAGCGAGGGGTTGGGGGGGTCCCGCCTCGGGGAGCTGGGCCCTCACCCGGGGGCCAGGCTGGTGGCAGGGGGGGCAGCTGACCTGTCCTTCCCTCCCCAGGGAAAGCCCAGGCAAAACCGGCCGTGCAGGAGCGGAGCGGGGGCCCTGCTCCCCTCCCCAGGCACCGCCGGGTTTTTTCGGATGAGGGGGGGAAGCTCTCTCCCTTCCTGCCGCCGGAGATCTTCCAGAAGCTACAGATCACCGAGGCGCAGAGCGTGCGGAAGTACGTGGGCTCGGACACGGGGCGGCTGGCGTCTGCCCCGCTCTGCCGGTGTCCCAGGCGGGGGGCACGGCAGGGAAGGGGCCCCGGGCCGCGTCACCGTGCCCTGCGGTGGGTGCTGAGGGCCGGTTCCCGGCAGGGAGCTGACGCCGCTGGAGGAGGCGTCTCTGCAGAACCAGAAGCTGAAGGCTGCCTACGAGGCGCGGGTGGCACGGCTGAACCCCAGCCAGGCCCTGCAGAAGACCTCCCTGGCAAGTGGGGACCCCCCCCCGGGTGGGAGGCGGGGGAGGGAGGCCTGCTGTCCGGCGGGCTGGGTGGGGAGAGGGTCCCTGCGGTGCCTGGGGGACCCCCTGCCCCATGCCTGCCACGCTGGTGGCCGTGGGCTTTGGGCAGGCGTCCCCAACACGCCGCCTGCTTCACAGACGCTGTCCCTGCAGCGGCAGATGATGGAGAACCTGGTGATCGCCAAGGCCCGGGAGGAGACTGTATCCTTCCTGGCGGGGGAGAGCTCCGAGGACCGGCCCCACGGCCGTACCGGGCTCCGGCAGAGCCTCAGCCTGCACCTTGCCCCACGCCTCCCGGCCCCACGCGCCGCTGCAGGCCCCTGTCCCCGGGCTGCACCGATCCCACGCGGGGTTTTGGGGTCCCGGTCCTGTCCTGCTACCGGCTGACTGGGGGGATGAGGTGGGAGAAGGGCCGATCCCGGCCCCCAGGCTGCCCCGGCTGTGCCCTGGCTGTGCCGTGGCTGTGCCCGGGCTGTGCCGGGGCAGCGGGTTGTGCCGGGGCGGTGGGCGGGCGGTGCTGGCTGGGTGCCGCGGCGGTGCGGGGGGCTCTGGAGCCTTAACTGTGCCGTGGCCCAGCTGCAGCGGAAAATGGAGGAGCGGCGGCTGCGGCTGCAGGAGGCTGCCAACAGGTGAGCGGGGGTGTCACAGCGGGGACCCCGGGGGCCACCCTGGCCGGTGCCCTCACCCGGGACCATTGCATCCCCAGGAGATTCTCCAGCAGCGTGGCCCTCACCCCCGAGGAGCAGGAGCAGAGAGCCCTCTACGCCGCCATCCTCGAGTACGAGCAGGACCACGTGAGTACGCGCCGGAGGCTGCTGCCGTGGGGACAGGGGACCGTGCCGTGGGTGCGGGATGCGTGCTGTCCTCGGGTGCCGTGGGGCGAGAGGCCTTGACGCCCTCAGGGGCGGGGTGCTGTGCCGTCCCCAGGCGCCGTGGGGCAGGGTGCCGTGCCGTGGGGCAGGGTGCCGTGCGGTCCCCACTGACCGGCCGCCGACGCTCCCCAGGACTGGCCGAGGCAGTGGAAGGCCAGACTGAAGCGGAGCCCGGCAGACCTCTCCCTGGTGTCGGGGCTCTTCTCCTGCCTCCTCAGGTAGCACCGGGGTGGGGAAGGGCCCCGCTCGGAGCGAGGGGGCCGGGGCCGCTTGCCGGTACCCCCTGCCTGCCCCTCGCCCCCCTGCCCACCCCCTTCCTCTGCTTCCAGCTTCCCCGAGCACCCCATCGCCCAGCTCCTGCGGCAGCTGCAGTGTGCGGTGTACGCCCGCCTCTACCCGGCCGTCAGCCGGAGCGCTGCCGACACCGCCCCCGCCTCCCCCACCGGCCTCTCCTTCCTCTCGCTGGACGCGGGGGGCTCGCTGCCCGCAGAGCCGGGGGGCCGCCGGCTCCGAGCCTCCCGCAGCCTCCACTGCATGTTCTCGGTGCCCGAGCACGGCCCAGCCAGGCTGCGGCACAGCCTGTCCAGCACGCCCCTCGCCGACGGCGGCCCCGGCACCCCAAGGGCGGAGGGCGGCTGGCCGGGGCCGGCGGCGGCCCCCCAGACGCCGCGGGAGAGCTCCTTCGAGGACCTGGAGCGATTCCTGGCATCGCCCGAAGGCTGGGCCCCCGCGGAGCCCCCGGCCGGCCCCGGGCAGGAGTCGGCGCTGCCGGAGCAGCTGAAGGGCATCGTGCGGGACATCCACAACGCCATCGGTGAGGGTCGGCCGCCGAGGTCGGGGGGGCCCGCAGGGGCCGGGCGGGGGCTGACCCCAGCCGCGGGCTGTCTCAGGGAAGAGGGACCCCCCTGCACCCCGTTGCTTTAGCCTGGGCAGACTCGGGGTGCAGGGTGGGGAGGATGGGGGGGTGTCGCGGGTGCCCGCCGAGCGTGCTGCGTAACTCGTCCCTTCCCAGACAGGCTGCTGTCCCTGACGCTGCTGGCCTTCGAGGGACTGAACACCGCCGCCGGCAAGGACCAGTGCCTGGCCTGCCTGGAGGAAGCCTTCTTCCCCCCGCTCTGGGCCCCGCTGGTGGCCCTCTACAGGTACCGCGGCCCCGGGGCCGGGCTGGGCCCCCCGCGGCCCCCGCGGCCCCCTCCCCGCCAGCCCCTCGCCCCTCTGCCCGCAGGAGCGTGCACCGGCCCCGCGAGGCGGCCCTGGCCCGGAGCATGGAGCGGCATCGGCACGCCGGCCCCGCCGACATGGGGCTGTCCTCCCGGCTCTTCCCCCCGGCCCCCAGCGGCCCCGCGTACGGCTCCGCCATCGAGGACCTGCGCCTCATCCCGCTGGAGACCTGTCCCCGCAGGAAGCTGGAGTGCATCGGTGCGGGGCGGGGGGGGGGGTCTGGGCTGGCGGGGGGGGCTCTGGGGGGGGCGGCGGGGCGACCCTCAGCGCCCGCTCTGTGCCGTAGTGCGAGCCCTGCGCGGCATCTGCGAGTGCGCCGAGGAGTACTGCGGCGCTCGGGACAGCCGGACCCCCGCCTCGGCTGCCATGTGAGTACGGGGGACGCGGGGGACAGCCAGCCCCGTGGGCAGGCAGAGCAGAGCCGGGGCCGTGACGGGGAGCGGGGTGCTCGCCCCTCCTCTGCTCGGGCCACGGATGTGGGGCTGGGGGTTCCCCATTGCCGGCGGGGTGTCAGGGCCACCGGTCGCCGTTGCCGGCGGGGCTGACGGTTCCCGTTGCCGGCAGCGGGGCGGACGACCTGCTGCCCATCCTGTCCTACGTGGTGCTGCAGACGGGGCTGCCCCAGCTGCTGTCCGAGTGCACGGCCCTGGAGGAGTTCATCCACGAGGGGTAGGCGCCCGGGAAGGGGTGCTGGGCCACGCCGGCACCCCTGGGGCGGAGGCACCGTCCCCCCGCCCGGGACAGGGCTGCCGGGGCTGGAGGGGAGCTGGGTGGGAGCCGCGGCTCCTGTGGGTGCGGGGCTGTGGTGTGGCGGCCGCGGTGCTGTCCTGGCCGTGACAGTGCGGTGGCCGTGGCGGTGTCCCAGCCACGATGGCGTGGTGGTGTCCTGGCCGTGATGGCGCAGTGGCCGTGGCAATGTCCCAGCCGTGATGGCACTCTAGCCGTGGCGGCGTGGCCGTGACTGTGCGGTGGCTGTGACAGCGTGGTGGCCGTGGTGATGTGGCCGTGACAGTGTGGTGGCTGTGGTGGTGTCCTGGCCGTGATGGTGTGGTGGCCGTGGCATTGTCCCAGCCATGATGGTGCTCTTAGCCACGGTGTTGTGGCCGTGACTGTACGGTGGCTGTGACAGTGTGGTGGCCGTGGCATTGTGGCCACGGCAGCGTGGCTGTGACAGTGTGGTGGCCATGGCGGTGTGGCCATGACGGTACGGTGGCTGTGGCGGTGTGGCCGTGACGGTGCGGTGGCTGTGACAGTGTGTTGGCTGTGGCGGTGTGGCCGTGGCGGTGTGGCGGCCGCGGCGGTGTGGCTGTAACGGTGCGGTGGCCGTGGCAGCGTGGCCGTGACCGTGTGGTGGCTGGGACGGTGTGGCTGTACCAGTGGGGTGGCCATGGTGGTGTGGCCGTGGCGGTGTCCCGGCCGTGACGGTGGGGTGGCCGTGGCGGTGTGCGGTGCAGGTACCTGATCGGGGAGGAGGGGTACTGCCTGACGTCCCTGCAGAGCGCCCTGTCCTACGTGGAGTCCCTGCAGTGAGGAGGCGGCAGCGGGGGACCCTCTCCTCTCCTCGCCACCCACAGGCAGGTGCCGCTCCCCGGCCCTGGGGTGGGGGGGGGTCCCCGTGGGGCGGGACCGGCCGAGCCCCGAGCCGCCCGGGGGCCGTGCTGTGGGGGGGGTGGCGACCCGGGCCCGGGGGGGTCCCACGGGGGTCGCCTCCCCCGGGCGCCGCTGCTCGCCCCGGCCTCCGGGGGGCGCTGTCGGCGCAGGGTCAGCCCCGCCCCGGGAGGGCGGAGCCTCCGGCGGGCACCGCCCCTCTCGGCGACGTCAGTGCCCGCGGTGGGCGTGGCGCGGGAAGCGGAAGGGGAGCCCGTGCGGAGCGCGGGGCCGGGCCGGCAGGTGGAGGGGGGGGACGGGACGGGACACGGGACCGGGACCGGGGGGCAGGGGATGGGGTCCGGGTGGCAGGGTGCGGGGCCCGGGAGCGGGTCGTGGGGGGCCGGGGCGGGGGGCTCACGCTGCTGCACCCCCAGGATGTGCGCGGGCTCGGCGCTGCGGCAGGAGTACGGGCAGGAGTACCGGCAGGAGTACCGGCGCTGCCTGGAGCGGGAGTTCCGCCGGGGCCGCGCCGGGGCCTGCTCCGACCCCTCCTTCGGGGAGAGGCTGCGGCAGCGGCTGCGGCTGGAGCCGGCGCTGCTGGGGGCCCTGCAGGACGACGCCCCCGCCCTGCTGGCCCGCGGGCTGCGGGGCCGCCCCGACCCGGGACCGGCGCTGCGGGGCCTGGCCAGCGCCTTCCGGCTGCTGGAGCTGGCGGCCGTCAACCTCTACCTCTTCCCCTGGCGCAAGGAGTTCGGCACCGTCCAGGTGAGGACCCGCGGCCCGGGAGGTGCCGGGGAGGGGGGGCTGCCGGCGGGGCCGGGGCGCGGGACGTCTCCAGCCATGGCCCCGCTTCTCGCTGCAGACCTTCTCCGGCGCGTACGTGCACTTGCTGCGCCCGGCGCTCCCCGAAGCCGACTTGGTGCGGAGCTTCGGCCGGCTGGGCTACGAACGGCGCGACCCGCACCGCCTGGCCGTCTCCCGGCTGCCCCCGGGGCCCGAGCTGGCCGCCGCCGCCTGCGGCTTCTTCGCCTGCCGGCTGGAGTGCGAGATCCTGGCGGAGGTGGTGCTGCGGCTGTGGCCGCACCAGCTGCGTGCCGAGGACCTGCTGGAGGCACGCCGGCTGTCCCGGGACGTGGAGGCCTGCGTGGAGAGGTTGCAGCAGCTGGGGACGCAGCGTGAGGCTGCCGCCGACTGCGGTGACAGCGTGGATCTCTACCGGGAGACGCCAGCCGGCCCCGAGGACACGGAGGGAAAGGACGCAGCCCCCCCAGCGCTGTGGAGGGACCCTGGCAGCCCGCGGGGTGCTCAGGACGTGCCCGAGAGGGGCTGGGACCGCTGCGGAGATGGCGAGCGCGGGCAGGAGCCGCTGCCCTCCACGGGCAAGCCTGACCCGGACACCTCCTCCTCCTCCTCCTCCTCCTCTCCTCTCTTCCAGGAGCAGGAGCTCAGCGGGGCTGGCAGCATGCTCTCCACCCTGGCTGTAGGGAGCAGAAGCCCCCAGGTACCAAGGAAGCCCCAGGATTTGCCCCCCGCCACCCCCCAGGAAGCCCCCGAGCTGCCCTGCTACCAGCTGCACTCCTGCCTGCGCCAGGGCGCGCTGCCCTCCTACTGCTGCACCACCTGCCAGCAGCTCCACGCTGGCGCCTGCGCGGCCGGGCAGGCCTGCCGCAGCCGCCACCGCGGGCAGGAGCTGCGCAGCGAGAGGCAGCAGCGGCTCTGGCTGCAGCGGACAGAGGTGGACAAGCTGCTGGCCGTTGCCTCCAGCCCCTGGTCCTAGCGGGGCCTGGCCCTCCCCCAGCCCTGGGGTGCTGCCGCTGGCTGTGCCCGTCCCCCCGCCCCGTGGCCGCAAGGGGATGGGGACAGCCACCGCTCAGCCCGAGGGACGCCGAACTCGCCCCGCTGGGAGGTAGCGGGGCCTGTGCCGGGCTCTGCTTCGCCCCTGGGGTGGTAGGAACCAGATGGGCTGCGGGAGGACGGGCCCCTGCTCCAGCCCCGGCGCTCCCCCTGTAAACGGCTCGGTGCATCTCAGTAAAGCGTGGCTGCCTCGCAGCGTGGTGGTGCTGGTGGTCTTCTCCTGCCCGGACGGGGGGAGCAGCGGCCCGAGCGTGCCCGCTCCTGGGGAAGGGACACGGCCCGCGGTGCCATCCGATGTCACGTCGCCCTGTGGGAGCAGCTCTCGCCTCCCGGGAGAGCGGGGCCGGGCTCTGCTTAAGGCCAGTTTTGGGAGGCAGAGCCTGGGGGTGTCCCTGGCCCCGGGGCTGGACGGTGGCACAAGGGAAGCAGAGCAGGGTCACGGCTTCTCCCGGCCCGGCTGTAGCCAAGGGACGAGGCGATTCACTCCCCACCACTGCTGCTGGCAGGTGCTTTTATTGTCGGCAAAGTCGGGGTTACCCCACGCAGCCAGCAGCGGCTGAGGGCCCCCCCGGGACAGCCCCGGCCTCTCCCTGCCGAGCCCCGGGGGGGCCCTGGCCCCGTCTCTCCTCTCTCCCACCCCGGGGAGGAGGCAGGCACAGGGCTGAAGCCTGCCCGCAGCTCCCGGGGCTGCCCTTGCCCACCCCCGCACCGGAGCCCGTCCAGCGCCGGGGCAGAAGATGCGTGCGCGGGGTGGGTCGCAGCACTCCCCCGCTGCAGCCTGGCCGTCCCCGTGCCGGTGGGGGGAATTGAATTCAGGAGCCGTCCCAGGAGGGGATGGAGCCCGCGGTGCTGGTGCTGTCCTGCCCAGGAAAGCCATGGCGGCTGGCGTGTGCCATGCCTCCTCCCGCGGGCTGGGCCTCAGGGCTTGCCGCGCTTCGCCTGGCTCTCCGTCCCCGCGCTGGTGGTGGCCGCCCGCTTGTTGCGGTGGTGGGGGAAGGTGGGCATGAGCTCCGGCTCGCAGGCTGCGGGGCAGAGAGGGGGGTCAGTGGGGCCCAGAGCGCCGCAGCCCTACCCCGTGGGGGGCTTACTTACGCAAGGGCTTCTCCTTGAAGTAGGAGCTCTCCAGGCAGTCTTTTGCCGTTGCCCTGCGGGGACAAGGGGACGTGGCAAGCACCCCCCCGAAGGCGCTGACCTGTCCCCAGCTGCGGGGGCAGCCCTGCCGCGGGCAGGTTTCCTCCTCCTCTGCCCACGCAGAGCTGCCGACGGCTCTTACCGCTTCTTGGGATCATACATGAAGAGGAAGTTGAGCAGCCGCAGCCCGGCCTCCGACAGCCAGGGGAACTTGTGCTTGAGGTTGTTGTAGGGCTGCTTCCGCAGGGTGTACTGACTCGCCAGGGGCAGCTTGGAGAAGCCCTGAGGGGGACGGAGCGTGAGGCGGAGGCAGGGAGAGCGGGCAGAACAGGCAGCAAACGGGGGACCGCTCTCACCGGCCAGATGTTTTCGTTGGGCGTCCCCAGGAGCTGTACGATGAGGTCGATCTGGTGGATCTCGGAGGTGCCCGGCAGCAGCGGCTTGTGGGCCAGCAGCTCGGCGAGGATGCAGCCCACGGCCCTGCGGAGCAGAAGATGTGCAAGAGTGGGCGGGGGCAGGAGAAGCCCCTCCATCGACCCCCCCTGCGGGTTTGCAGCCCCCCCAGGCCGGCCCCGGCCCCCTCCTGCCCTCCCCTTACCACATGTCGATGCTGGTGGTCTGGGTCGTCATCCCCAGCAGCAGCTCGGGCGCTCGGTACCTGCGCAGAGGACGGCACCGTCTCAAGGCGACCGGGGTGGAGCCGGCGCAAAGGAAGCCCCCACTGCACTGTGAGGACTCGCCCGTGTCACCCCAAGCCAGCACAGCTCGGCCCCCGGCACCGACCACTCACCAGAGCGTGACGACTTTGGGGGTCATCGGCTTCGGCGGCATCCCGTAGGTGCGTGCCAGTCCAAAATCGGCTGCAACAGAGGAGAATCGAGGTGGAGAGGCAGGCAAGCTCCTCGCTCCGACCGTGTCACGGAGCGGAGGGAGAGCTTCGGGCACAGGCACGGCGGGAGCCGGACCGGCAGTTTTTGGGGGCTCACCTATCTTCACACAGCCTTTGTCAGTCATGAGCAGGTTGGACACCTTCAGATCCCTGCCGGGGAACAGAGAGCGGCCGGTCAGCATCGTCCTTCAGGCACAGCTCCTCCCGTACCCGCACTCCCCCAGGGCTCGCAGGCAGCTGCAGAGCCCCAGAGCTCAGCCGTCACGAGCAGAAGCAAATCTCATTACCCGGTGGCATCCCTGCCCCGCCAGCGCTCCCACACGGAGCCACCGATTCACCCACAGCTACTCGCACACGGTGCTCCTTGCTCGCAGGACACGGGCGTGGGAGGCGAAGAAGGGACACTGTGGTCTGAGGGCTCAGCCCCTTCTCCCCGCATCCCCTTTCCCACCACATCCGTCCTGCTGCTCCCACCTGTGGATGATGTAGTTCTCATGAAGGTACTGCAGGCCCTTGAGGACTTGCAGGATGATGCACTTCACCTGGAGAGACAGAACAGGAGCATCAACCTCTGCGAGAGCAGCACCAGCCAGGCAAACCCCCGCCCCCGGAGCTTAAACCCACTCGGGTGCCCTGCGGTCTGCCACATCTGTCACTGCTCTGCAGCGCGTCAGTCCCCGCGTCCTCCCAGAAGTAGCTCACAGGCTCTCTGGGGCACATTTTCTCCCAGCTCTGTTTCCCTGCCAGTTTTCTGCAGCCCAAAACCCAGCCTGGAAAGTCCCTGGAGCATTCTGTGAGAGCCAGCTAAGCCCACGCTCCCCACACAGCCCAGGAATCCCAGCTCACCCAGTGCTCCCCAGCCCTGCTGAAGCCCAGCACAAGGTCCAGGGATCACAAAGTCTGGGGAGTCCACGCTGGTGGCCAAGTGCGTTTTGGCTGGAGCGGCGTCACCCTCTCAGAAGTGACATACCTAAAGCTTAACCTAACTTTTACCTGAGCCTCTGAAAAAGGCGTCTGCATGTTCTCGAGAAGGCTGGCTAGGTCCTGCTCGCAGTAGCCCATCACCAGGAAAATACTGTCGTAGACAAGACGCAGTCAGGAGCCTCCCCCGGGACGCCTCTGCGGTGTCCCAGCGCAGGTCTGTGCTGGAAGAGCTGGCTCAGGGGACCGAGAAGGGTCTGAGAGGCAGCGAGGGCAGGAGACGATGGGAGGACAGAGGGGGGGACTCTCACCTCTCCAGATGGTTCCCTACAACCACCTCCTTCAGCTCCACGATGTTGGGGTGCCGAAGCTGCAGGAGCAGGGTGATCTCCCGCAGGCTGCTGATGGGCATTCCTGCGGAGAGCAACAGCCGTGCTGCACGACGGCCTCGAGCCGGGCACGCTCCCGCCCGCCGTAGGAGCCGCCCGCGCCGCAGCTCCCCTGCTCCTCCGTTACCATCTTTCTCGTTGTCCATCCGCACCTTCTTCAATGCCACGGTCTCATCTGTCAGGGTGTCCCGGGCCCGGTCTGGAAGAGCAGCACAGGCCACGTGCCCGGCACCAGAAAACAAACACTGGTTTTATCGTGAGCCAGTGGGAGCCCCACACTGATGAGCCTCCTCTCAGCCTCAGTCCCCGCAACGGCACCCCCCAGCCCCAGCCTGACGCTCCCGATGCGGGCAGAGGGGCTGCAGCCCCTCCTTCCGCCCCAGAACTGGCTCTGCCCCAGGCCCGGAGAGAGCAGCCAGTGCCGCACTTACACACTATGCCATAGGTGCCCTCTCCGATCCGATTCAGCTTCTCGAACTCCTTCACGCTCCGGCATCTTCCCAGCTGGACGCAAAGAGCCGTGTCACAGGCGAGCGCTAGCTCTGGGCAGCCCTCAGCGCTTCCTCACCAGCCTTCCCAGGGACGCGCGACCTCGGCGGCAGACTAACGCCTTCAGCTACACCCCTACCTCCCGCCGGGCAGAGCGCAGCGCTGCTCACGGAGCAAACCCGCGTTTCAGAACCACGGCGGGTGGTTCAGAACCCCAGCCCCGAGCCGGCACGCCGTCCCTGTCACCCCGTCCCCAGCACAAGCTGCTGCCACCCGCGGGCCGGGTCTGCAGGCACCGCACGCTCTCTGCGCCCAGCCCGCCCCGGCAAGGGCTGACCCTGGGTGGCCGCCAGCCCACGGCCTCAGCAGGCCCCGGGCCCACGCACAACCCCGGGAGGGGCTCTGGGAGCCTCTTCCCCGCGCCCCAGAGACGCCGCTGCGCTCGCCCGCGCGGCCCCGGCCCCTCACCCGGTCGGCCGCCGGCACCTCGAAGAAGCCCTCGCCCCGCAGCCGCCGCAGCCGCAGCGGCTCCAGCTCCCCCTCGGCAGAGCCCCCTTCCGCCATGTCGGCCCCGCGCAGGCGCCCTGACGCCACGCGCCCAGCCCCGGCCCACCGCGCATGCGCAGTGCCCTCCACTCACTGCGCAGCCCACCTCTACGCATGCGCTGTGCAGCCCTCACACCTCCCACGCATGCGCCCTGCTACCGGCCCCCGCAGACCCCGCCCCCCCCCGCCCTGGCCCCTGGCAACGGTTGCTAGGCACGGGTTGGGGCCTAGGCGGTGGGGCCCCCGGGGGGCGTTGCCCCGTATGACCCCGCCCCAGTATAGCTCCTCCCCTTGTGACTCCGCCCCTTTGTGGCCCCGCCCCGGCGTGCCCCCCATCGCCAGTGTGGCCCCATCTCTCTGTGACCCCGCCCCCCTCGCCCCACCCACGTGACCTCCCCGCCAGGCGGCGCTCTCGCGAGAGTCGGCGCGCGCACCCCGGAAGCGGCTCCGGTAGAACCCGGAAGCGGCGGCGGGGCAGGATGGACGGTAAGGACGGGCAGACGGTAAAGGCGGCTCCGCCGCGTCGGGATTTGGGGGGGAGCTGGAGCTTGTCCTGGTGGGCGGGACCGGGGGGGCACGCCGGGGGCGGGGACACGCTGGGGGCTCCGGCCCCGGCCCCGGCCCCCGGCCCCGGCATTGTCCCCGGTGCGCCGTCCCTGAGCCTGTGCTCTCCTTCCGTTCCAGACACGCTCTTCCAGCTGAAGGTGAGGGCGGCGGCGAGTCCTCCGTCTCCTCTCTGTCACGTATCGCCGCTCCCGCGGCCGGTCCCGGCGGGCCGCCGACAGCGTCCACATCTCCCGGAGGGACCTGAGGACCTTTCCTCCCGCTGCCCCACGCCTCGTCGGGGCTTCTCCTGCTGCGGCCCCCTAACAGAAGGAGGCCCTGGCCTGCAGAGATCCGCCTTCCAGGAGGCGCGGGGGTGGCCGGGGGTGCCGCGGGAGCCCCGCCGATGCCGGCGGCTGCGGGAAGAGGGAGCCCTTTAGCCGGGTTTGTCCTCCGGAGCTGCCGATCCCGGCCCTCCTCTTCTTGGAAGCGGCGAAAGTAGACTTCCCGGTTTGCCGGGTGCTCTGGGAGCCTCCGGTCCTCGGGGGGGTCCGGCTCCCCGGCTTCCCCTCCCCCACACCGCGGCCAGAGGGTCGGGGCAGCCGTGGCTGGCGTTGCTGGGTGGGGGAGGCAGCTGGGGCCTCGCTCGCCCCAGGTCCCTGGTTCTGCGCCGCCGTACGCTGGCACTAACCCGTTGCTTTCTCCGCAGTTCACAGCGAAGCAGCTGGAGAAGCTCGCCAAAAAAGCCGAGAAAGACTCCAAGGCCGAGCAAGCCAAAGTCAAAAAGGTGGGTGGGAGCTCGCCCTGCGCCTGGAGCTGCCGGGCCGGCGCTGCCAGCCCTCGGCACCGTGCCGGGCGGCTGTGGATCCTGCCTCCCACCGTGCCTCGCCGAGCGTGTTCCACCACGGGACTGGGGAAGGGGCAGGTTTCCCTCCCCAGGCCTCGCTGCGGGCGCCAGCTCGGCCTCCGAGTGTTTGGAGTCCCACCCTCAGCTCTCGAATCTGCCGGGTGGATGTGGCGCGTCCCTGCGACGCTGAGAGGGATGTAATTCCCGTTTGAGCGTTTCGAGGCTCACAGGAGAGCCGTTTCCTGCTGGAAACCTCTCGGGCAGAAACGGAGTGGATTCTCAGTGTGATGGATTCTCTGTGCGAGCGGTTTCCCTTTGCCCTTCCAGGCCCTTCAGCAGAAGAACGTGGAGTGCGCTCGCGTCTACGCAGAAAATGCCATCCGCAAGAAGAACGAGGGGCTCAACTGGCTCCGCATGTCTTCCCGGGTGGATGCGGTGGCCTCCAAGGTCCAGACAGCAGTGACGATGAAGGGGGTAAGAGCCTCTGCGTGGGCGTGGGGCTTTGAGACCGGTCCGTGCCCTGTCCAGAGCGAACGTCAGCTTCTCCCCTCTCACCGCCTCGAGCCACCTCGGAGTTCCCTGTCCCTGGAAAGGATCCCGCCAAGCTTCGTAGTTAGCTCGGACCCCCTCGCTCTGCTGCAGCCTGTGGAGAGCCCGACTGGGATGGCCTTGCAGCGGGGTGCTTCGTCGGGGGCTCGGATTAAATCCTTAACCCCTGGCTGCACAGGCAGGAGGGAGGCTCGTGCCTGGAGCCTCTTGCCTCGTGGTGTGTATGAGGGTGGTGGGCTGGGACCCGTCCTGCCGGGAGCGCTGCCGCAGCTCTGCGCTGGCTGCACGTGGCTGGAGAAACCCGCAGCCGGGCTGAGCCTGCAGAGAGCTGGCTGCAGCGTCTGGTGAGCGGGCAGAGCCTGTCCCGCCTCGTAGCCCTGCTGTGAGCATCAGAAACGCCGGCTTCTCTCTCGCTGGCCTGGGTTTTACTCTCGGGAGTGATGTACCTTGCGTTTGGGGAGCGTCCGTGAAGCAATCTCCTCTTGCAGGTGACGAAAAATATGGCCCAGGTGACCAAGGCCTTGGACAAGGCTCTGAGCTCCATGGACCTGCAGAAGGTGTCTGCGGTGATGGATAAATTTGAGCAGCAGGTTCAGAATTTGGATGTTCACACGTCGGTAAGTGCTGGTGGTCTCTGAGGGGTCCGGGAGGGTGGGCTTGTCTCGTGTGGGTAAGTAATGCGCTGCCTCCCGGGAGAGAGCCGGGCCCCAGCTGTAACTCGGGCTTCTGCAGCAGTGCTCTGTTCCCCTCGGGGACTCCAGCCTCCGGTGTGGGAAACCCCCCGAGCTGTTCACGCAGTTCTGTTCTCTGCGTTCGAGGGATATGAGAGACGTCGGGAAAGACGCGTCTCTGCTGCCTGACGGGGAAGGAGTTTGCCGTGCAAAGAGGCGGACGTGGCAGACGGGGAGAAGAGGGAGAGCGGCTGGCGCTGCGTCGCAGCTAGCTGTTACTCAGAGGGGGTCTGTGGCAGAACCGGACCTCGCGCCCCTCCGCTGTAGCCCTGCTGTCGGGCTTGGGGCTGTTCTGGCTGAGGGGGCCGGTGGCGATGCGGGATCTGCAGCCGGTTCTTTGGGGGAAGACACCGGGCTGGGCCGAGTGGCTTTGCCTGTGGGGCGGGGTGACGGGCCGTCTCTGTCGCAGGTCATGGAGGACTCCATGAGCTCCGCTACCACGCTGACCACACCGCAGGAGCAGGTAGACAGCCTCATCATCCAGATTGCGGAGGAGAACGGCCTGGAGATCATGGACCAGCTCAACCAGCTCCCCGCGGGGGCTTCGGCAGTGGGGGAGAGCTCGGTCCGCACCCAGGAAGACCAGCTGTCGCGGAGGTTTGTTCTCTCCTGGGTCCTTTGCCTTGCGTCAAGGCAGTTTTAATCCTTCCCAGGGATCCCTCACCAGCGTGAAGGGAGCGAGTTAGCCCATCGTGGCGGGCCGAGGGGGTGCTGAGCCCCTTCTCTCATGCTCGGGCGAGCCGGAGCCCGGCAGTCCCCGTGGTGCCCTGCGCAGGCAGGCAAGGTGGCCGTTGGGGGCTGTTCGGGCCTGGGGGAGGGGGTGGCTTCTGGCACTCAGCAGCGACTTTTCGTCAACGAGGTGCAGAACAGCCTCTCCCTGCTCTGCGCTCGCCCTCACGCAGCTGCTGCTGCTCTGGGAACGCTTGGCGCTGACCTTCAAACAGCTCCGGGAGCAGGCTGTCTCCCTGGAACTGCCCCAGGAGAAGCTGATGGGCTTCCTCTCCCCGGTGCTCCCCACGCAGCCACTCCCGGGGTCCGTCTGGGGACAGCCCTGAGGCTGGGGTGTGCTGCCCTGGGAGCTGGGGACGGCCCCGGGAGAGGGACCAGGCGGGCTGCAGGGGTGAGGCACCCAGAAGAGAAGCCGGGAACCCCTTCTCCGCAGTACCTCGCCTGCGTTGATGAGGGACGCTCCACGCTACCCCCAGGCAGCCGTGGCTGCGTGCTCCAGGGCAGGAGGGCAGGATTTCTTGCACCTCCATCACGGGAGGGCGGTTTCTGGGCAGAGATATTTCCAGCTCGCGCCGGCTGAAGCGTCCTGAGTCACTGCCGTTTCTTGCTGCTCTCACGTCGGTTCCCTCTCGTGCTCTCCCTTCCAGGTTGGCTGCCTTGCGGAATTGAGGTCTCCTGTCGCCCCTGCAGACTGCTGCCCCGCACTGGTGGTATGGCGTGTGGGGTGGAGGGGCCCGGGACTCCTTCCCCACCTCTGCTACGTCCTTGCTCTGACCCACCGGCCAGGCGGAGTCGGCCGTCCCCTCCTCCAGCAGCACGTCCCCAGCCCTGCCTGCCTGCGTTTAGACTCTTCTTTTGGGGTGTGACGGTGACGACTTTTCCTAGAGCAGGCAGCGATCCTGGCAGGGGGGTTCTGAGCAGAGACAGCCTCTCTCTGGGCTTGAGGAATGCTTTGCCCGTTCTGATTTCAGGGTGTTTTTCATTTGAGGGTTGCTGCTAGTTTCTGGCAGCGTCCCACGATGCAACGTCCCGCTCCCGATGTAACACTAAGAGAATCCTTCCGGAGGCGGGTTGCGGTGTCTTCTGGGGTGCTGCTCGCCTGGCTCTCCTCTGTGCGTAGCACGCTTCTCTCGTTACCTGTTTTACACCGGGTCTCCGAGCTGCGCTTTCCTCGCGGCCCGCAGCAAGGAGCCGTTTACAAGGAGCAGGGAGCTCCCCCCCGGGGCTGCCTTCCTCGCGCGGCCGTTTGGCATTGGGAAGGGTGGTTTTCCCGGCTGTGGTGTTTCTGGGAAGGTTCGTGCCTTGCGGGAAGGGGAGGTTACGCCCTGGCTTCTCTTCCCTCGCGGTGCCCTTCCCGAGCCATCGCTGGGTGCCCTGTTGGCAGGCCTCACCTTGCTGATCGCTAGCTCCTTGTCCTGCCGGGCCAAACCTCCCCGGAGGTCCGTACCACAAAGTGACCTTTGAAACGCTCATCCTGCCCTGCGCAAGCCCCTCTGTGTGTGCTTGTAAATCCACACGTTCCCCGTCTCTGGCTGCTATGCTCTGGAAATGGTTATCCAGGCCCTGAGCTCCCACGTGGACCAGTCCCCGCCGCCGTTCAGCAGCCGGGAGCGGATCGCGGCAGCTCCCACCCCTGGGCTCACAGCCGTGGTGGCCACAGCCTCGTCCCCACGTGTCCCCCAGCCCCATGGGTGTGACAGCGAACGCTAAACCATCCTGAGAGCATGTCTACCTGCGCTGGCTGCGGCTCGTCCCCTGGATATCTGCTGCCATTTCTTCTCCGCTGTCCCCGCCTCGCTGCATCTGCTCTGCGCCGCTGCCTGCGGAGCGGGGCGCGGAGCTGGATGAGCGGGAGCTGCTCCCGGGGCGCTGCTCCTGGGGAAACGTGGCTGCCTGTCCCTCGGAGCCTTCCCCCGGGGCTGAAGTTTTTCTGTGCCCCTTCTCCTCTGTGACTCCCAGGCACAACGGAGCTGCTGGACTGATGGGAAGCTGGCCAGGAAAGCAATGTAGTTAGTTGCCTTTGGCTCTCGTGAGGAGGAACTTTAACCTTCTGACCGCAGGCCGTACGGGAGTGCTGTGCAGCTGCCAGGGCCGGCGGCGCTGGGCTGTGCTGGGTGGAGCCGGGAGCTGGTCCCGCTGCAGTGGGGCAGCTCCCATTCATCACTTTTAACCGGAATTTTAAGGCACGCACAGCTGCTGCTTTGGGCTGCGCCGAGAGGAGGGAAGGGAAGCGTGGGGGAGAGGGGGAGGCAGCTCCCTCCTGCTCCCGGTGCTGGCTGACCTCCCGGGCTGCCTGTGCGGATGTGGGGCAGGACGCTGCGGGGCAGGGACCATCTCCCCAGCACTTGCACCACAAACACTTTTCGCTCTTTTGATTATTTCTTCTGAGTCCTGTGGCCTTGGCAGCGCGTGTCTAGTGACCGCCAGAGCCTTCTTCCCGACGTGTGCCGCGGTGGGGGCGCGGGGTGGTGACCGTGGAGGAGGAGAAGGTGGCTTTGGGCTGTAAAGTCACTTGTGCGTGGGGGAGAGTTAGATCTTGTGCCCCTTCCCCGTGGGCTGGGCAGAAAGCGGGAGCCCCCCCGGAGATGTGGGGCCGCTGCCAGGGCTGGGCAGCCGGGCCCTGCATGGGTGCCATGCACGGGTGACACCCACGGGGCCAGGGGCCGCGACGTGTGCCCTGTGGCCCAGGGAAACGCTCCTTCTTTCAGCGTGATGTTTCTCTGTGGTTTCATTTGTGTGTTTTTTTTACAGCTTTGTCTCATTTGCCTTTTTCTTCTTCTCCGAACCTGTGTCGGTTATCCTCTGCTATTTTAAATAAAGGATCCCTGAACAGCCAGCGTGGTGTGGCTGGGAGTTCAGACGCCACGGGGGGGTCTGCGCCCTGTCCCCTGCCTGGGACGGAGGACCTGGCGCCAAGGCGGTGAGGTGAGGAGGAGGAAGGTGCCGGGCCTGCTCCCGCAGCCTCCCTGCCTCACCCCAGGGGAAGGGAAGCAGTCACCGGCAGAGCCGTGGCTCCCCACCGCCGCGGTCACGGCTTCTGGGGATGCCAGAGGGGAAGGGGCCCAGATGAGTCCCCGCGCGTCCCCCCGCAGCGATCGGTTCCCTTTGTGCAGCCGAACGGGGAGGGAACCGGGGTGAGCAGGAGCGGCCGCGGTGCGGCCGACACCGGCGCAGCGAGGCCGGGGCCGCTGGCTGGAGTCGACCTCCTTTTCCCCAGCGTGGTTTTTGGGCTGCCTGGCTTCTACTCTGCACCGTTCCCTGGCCCTTGTGGGGAGGAGGCCGGGCTCCCCGAGGGGGAGATCCCCGGCTCCTAACCCCACGGAGGGAGCCTCGGTGCTTTCTGCCCCGGTCCTGCCATCAGCACCTACCAAGAGCAGCTTCACCACCGGGAACGGCTGCTGCGGCCCTGCTGCGGTTGCTGTCCCGGTGGGGACCCTCCCCATGCCCACCTTGTCCCCACGCCCGTCCCCTCCCGTGCCTGGCTGGCAGACGGGTCTCTGTGCCTCAGCCAATTTGCGAATGCCACAGGAAGATGGCTCTCCTTCTCTTGCCTGTTTTCCCCATGCCCGAAGCCGCCTCCGCTCCGAAGACATGCTGTTCCCAAATGTGAGAGGAAATTGCTAAGAAGATAATTGAGTAGCCAATTAATTAGCTAATGATTAATGGAAGCATCCTGCGGAGGCAGCCCTACAGCCACCCTGGCCGTGTGTTCCAGCGATGTGTCACTCCCGGTGCGGTGACAGCTTCCCGAAGCCCCGGGCTGGGTGCCCACCGAGCCCCCACGCCTCTGCCCCGCCAGGGCCGGGGCCATGCAACCGGGGTGGCCAGCAGGGCGTTGGCGTGGCCGGTGACGTGCCAGGGTGGCCGGTGACGTGCCGGGGCTGGGGCTGGCGGTCCCCGCAGTATCCCGGCACGGGCACACGCCAAAGCACGGCTTTATTTTGCCCGTGGGGCCGGCGCGGAGGGGCGGCAAGGCTGGGCCCAGCCCGGCAGCTGCCGGACCAGCCGCCGGCATCCTGCAGGGCAGGGTGCTGGGGCTGTGGCGGGAGCCGGGGCTGGGTGCTAGGAGAGCAGGGAGCGGAGCAGGGCCAGCGCCAGCGCCGGGGCTGCCAGCGGGAGCCGGGCTGTGCCGGCACCGTTGGTGTACCCGTGGCGGGTCCTGCACGTCCCCTCCAGCTCCTCAAAGGCGATGGGCATCTCGCGGGCAGCCGTGCCTCGCAGGGTCGTCTTCACCTGCGATGGGGGACGGGGTGGGCTCCCGCAGCGAGGGGCAGTCCCCGTGCCCCACACAGCCCCCGTCACCTTGCACGTCCCCCCGCTGCCCCGTGCCCCCCCAAGCCCCGCACCTCCCCGTGCCCCTGTTCATCCCCTGCCCCACATGTCCCTGTGCCACCCCGTGTGCCGTACGTCCCCGAGTGCCATACGTCCTGATGTCCCGCTTGTCTCTGCTGTCCCGTGTGTCCCCATGCCCCGTGTGTCCCCATGCCCCGTACGTCCCCGTGCTTGGCGCTCCCCGTGCCCCGCTCACCTCCTCCACCTTTCTGAAGACGCGGAGCAGGTTTTCGGCCAGGGCTGCCTTCACCTCTGCCTCCGTCCAGTTCCTCGCCAGCAGCTCGGCCACCAGCGCGGGGTACGTGGAGACGTCCTCCAGGCCGGCGGGGAGCCTGTGCCACCCAGCAGCTCACAGCTGTGCCGGGGACAACCGAGCCCGGAGGCACCCACCTCGCGCACCCCGCCAGCCGCCCACGCGGGGAACGGGGGAGACCCCCCCACGGCAAGTCCCCCCAGCCGGGGACACTGCCCCGTCCCGTGCCCGTCACCCGCTTTACCGCGTGACCCCGTCGTAGTCCCCGCCGAAGCCGACAGACTGGGCACCGGCCACCTTCTTCACGTGGTCCATGTGGTCTGTGGGCGCAGAGGGGCTGGGGTGAGCGGGGCGGGGAGGGGGGACACTGCCACCCCCGGTTGCCCGCCCAGGCGCCTGCCTCACCTGCGACGTCGGCCAGCCTGGCCGTGTCCCCGCACGTCACGTACGCGTTGTAGAAGTTGACCATCACCAGGCTGCCCGTGGAGGCCTGGGGGAGAGGCGGCCCTGAGCCCCACGGCCCTGAGCCCCACGGCCCCCTCCCTGCCTGCGGCCGTGCCCCGGCGCTCACCACCATCCCCAGCACGTCATCAGGCACGTTGCGGTGGTGCCGGCAGAGGCTGTAGGCGGACGAGTGGCTGAAGATGACGGGGGCTTTGGAGAGGCTCAGCACGACCTTCATCGTCTCCACCGAGACGTGGGCCAGGTCCACGATCATGCCCAGGCGGTTCATCTCCTCCAGCACCGTCTGCAGGGACGGGGACGGGGACGGGGATGGGGACAGGGCGGGCGAGGGGTGCGCGAGGGGCCGTGGCAGCCCTGCATGGGGGAACACCGTGCGCCCGGGGCACCCGCTGCTCGGCTTAACAACCTGGCACGGGGCTGGTGGGTGCCGGTACCCCGGGCCCCAGCCATTGCTCCCAGGTTGCTGCCACCGACCCTGTCCCCACTCACCTTCCCGAAGGGCGAGAGGCCGTGGTGCAGGGGCGGCTCGTCCCCGGTGTCCACCAGCCAGTTGTCAGCCCTGCAGAGCAGAGAGAGCATCAGGGCGGACACCCAGCCGTGCGCCCGTGCTTGGCCGCATGCTCTGTCCCCCCCACGCTGGCCCTGTCACCCCCGTCCCCCCCAGGGGCTGCTACCAGGGGGTGTTGCAGCTGTGGGTGAGGGTCATGTAGCGGACGCCCAGGCGGTAGAAGGTGCGCAGGACGCCCAGGCTGCTGTCGATGGAGTGGCCGCCCTCCACCCCGATGAGGCTGGCCACCTTCTTGCTCCGGAAAGCCTGCTGGATGCCTGCGGGAGGGCAGGGGGACATCGGTCGGGGTGGGCACCGGGGCACCTGCACCCCCGGGGCACCCGCATCCCGGCCCCACGCCCGCTCACCGGCGCTGTCGACGACGCAGGCGAAGGTCTCGGGGTAGAGCTCGCACATGCGGTGCACCACGTCGATCTGCTCCAGCGTGCGCCTCACCGCGTCCTTGTTCTGCGTGTCGCAGGGCACGTACGCCGACCAGAACTGCCCGCGATGGCACCCAGTGAGCACCGGGAGCCCGGCCCCGCGCCCGCCGCCCCTCACCCTCGTGCCCCCCGGCCACCCCGGTGCCCGCCCCGGTGCCCTCCCTGATGCCGCCTGCCCACCCTGGTGCCCCCGCCGGCCTCGCCGCCCCACCTGCCCGCCCACGTGCCCGCTGCGCAGTTTGGGGATGTTGGTGTGGGTGCCGTTCAGCAGCGTGAGGTTGGCCTCCGGCAGCCCCAGCCGGTTGTTGAACTTCTTGAGGAGCTGCCAGGGCAGGTCGTTGTGCCTGGGCAGGGGAGAGAGCGGCAGTGAGGGGCCGTCCGTCTGTCTGCCTGTCCAGCCATCCACCCTCCTGGCTGCCCATCTCCCTGTCTGTCTGCCCACCCCTTCCCCACTCATCTGGCCATCATTCCATCCATCTGTAAATCCATTCCTCCATCCATCCATCTGTCCGTCCAGCCGTCCGCCCACCCACCGGTCCATCTGCCCACCCCTCTGTGCCCTCTGCCAAGAGCCACCCAAGCAGCTCTGGCCGGGAGCCGGGGACAGGTCGCTCCCAGGGGACAGCTCCACGCGAGACCCCCTTTGCCGGCTGGCGGGGAGCTGGGGGTGGCCGGGGACCCTTCCGTGCACCCACCTACCATCCCCACTCAGCCCTCGCACCCGGGGGAGCCAGCCTGGCGTCCCTCCGACAGGGATGGCACCGTCACCGCTGTGGGGATGTCACCACCACGGGAATGTCACGGCCCTGTGGTGTCCCGCAGCCAGCAGCATCGCTGGGGAAGTGCTGGGGGCCAGATGCCCAGGCCGGCTCTCACTTCTCCCCTCCTGCGTCACAGTCCCCACATCCTCCGGCTCCCCCTGCCCCACGCCTGCTTCCAGGGGCTGCGCCGTGCCGTGCCAGCCGCGGCACAGGGCTGGTGCCGTGGGGGAACCCTGCGGAGGACCCGAGGACCCTCCTGAGGGTCCCGGCACGAGACCAGGGACGTCCCTTAGGACACGACCGCATGGGACCTGGTTGCCCCGAGCGGGGACTTCCCCTGGGGCAGCCTGGCCCCCGGCTTCCCGGCACCCTGCCCGCTCCAGGGGCTGCACCGCCGGGGTTCCCCTCAGCTGCACGGCCCCGGGGTGCCCGGCACGGGGATCCCCTGGGAGAGCTGTCCCTGCACGGCCCCGGGGTGCCCAGCACGGGGATCCCCCGGCAGGGCCAGCCCCGGTGGAGTTTTCTGGCTGGGGTTTTTCTCAGGGTGCCGAGAGCCGCAGCCCTGCCGGGGCGGCCAGGCACGCCGCAGGGCCGGGCGACCTTCACTCACCCGTCGATGACCGGTGTGGTCATCATGATGCGCTCGGCCTCCTCCCGGTGATGCTGCCCGGCGCAGGGCAGGAGCAGATGCAGCGCCAGCGCCAGCGCCAGCATGCTCCCACCCGGCATCTTTGCCTGCTCGGTGGCCGCCGGGGACGAGCCGGGGCAACCGGCCGCCAGGAGCCTGCTGAGCGCGTGCACCGGGACGGCTGGCCCCGCTCACCGTCCGTCCCCTCCTGCTGTAAATAAATAACCAGGAGTCGCAGCCGTAACCCCACCCCGCATGCCCTGCGCCCCAGCCCCGGCAGTGCCCGGGCACAGCGGGCACCGGGACGGCGTGGCCGTGGCCTCCCCCAGCCCGGCCCCGGGTGGCAGGGCCACGCTGGGGCCTCTCCGCATAGCTGTGGTGATGCTCCCAGCCTCTCTAATGCAGCCCAGATTTTTTTGCTGGGAAAGTGCCCGTCCCGTCCCTGCGTCGGCCTCCCCAGTCCCTCGCTCTGTTCCTCGCTCACCCTGGCCCCGGGACGCTTGGGAAATGGCTGTGAAATATGTTTTTCTGGCTTGTGTGCCAGCCGCAGGGCTGGGATGGGCTCTGGCTACGCCAGAGCCACCCCTCGACATGGCGTCGGGGACTGGGGAGTGGCTGAGCGCTGGCATACCCCACGGCTCTGCGGTGAGGCCGTCCCGCCATAGAGGGGCTGGTGGGCAGCAGACGGGGTGGCACGGCCCCGGCGCCCCACGCGCGCCGGCTCCCCTCGCCCCGCGGTCCGGCTGCGGCGTCGTGTGTGGGGAAACCGAGGCACCCGTCGGTCCTGCGGCCCAGCACCCGTGGCGGGGGCACCCCGGCCGGCTCCTGCGCGGGGGCTGGCGGTGGCCGCGGGGCTGGCGGTGGCCGCGGGGCTGGCGGTGGCCGCGGCGTCCTGCGTGGCAAGAGGCACGGCGGGGGCTGCTGGGAATGGCTCGGAGCCATGCGGGGACGGGCCAGCCCCGTTCCTCGTCCCGCGGGGTGCCCTCCCCCCCCCCGCCCCGTCCTGTCCCGGCCGGGGTCCACTCCCGTCCCGCAGCCCGGCCCCGCCGCAGCCCTCGCCCTCCGCTCCCGGCGCTGGCCCCAGCGCGGCCGGATCCCCGGTTGCCGGGCAGGAAGGTGCCGGGGGGGGCCCGGCCTCCCGCCCGCCCGACGGCTTCCTCCTTTGCGGCTATTTAAGGCCGGGGGCCGGCGCGGCCCCGCAGCGGCCGGGCCATGGAGCGGCTGGAGGTGACCGAGACCTTTGCCGGCATCGCCCTGCCCGGCCACCTCCACACCCAGGAGTCCCTCGGCTTCGCCGCCGCCTTCGCCTTCCGCCCCACCGACGTGGTCATCGCCACCTACCCCAAATCGGGTGAGGGCTTGGGGGGGGCCGGCAGGGATGGGGGGGACAGGGAGGGGAGCTGGGGGCGGTGGGGCAGGGCTGGGGACCCCGGGGGGGCACGGGCAGGCTCTGCCGTGTAGCCCCCCCCCGGTTTGCCAGCTGGAGCGGGAGCTGCCTGCGTGGCTGGGAGGTGGCCGGGCTCGGGGCCAGCTCCTCCCGGCCCCCGCTGCCCCGCAGCCACCGGCCCCGCCGGCCGCAGCGCGAGGGACCCCCGGCCACCGGCTCCCACTCCCCCCCAGAAGCCCTGCCCTATGGGTGGGGGGCAGCCGCCCCCCCACGCCCCCCAACCCCATCCTGCCCCAACCCCAGACTGGTGTGACTGGTGGGGGCTCTGGGGCGGGGGTCCCGCACGGCGCTGCCGGCCCAACTGCTGCCCCGTGCCGAGCCATGCCGTGCCGAGCCATTCAATGCCGTGCTGTCCTGGTTTCGGCTGGGAGAGAGTTAGTTTTCTCCCCGGTAGCTGGTACAGTGCTGGGTTTGGGATTCGGGATGAGAGCAATGCTGATAACACTCCCGTGTTTTAGCTGTTGCTAAGTAATGTTTACACCAGTCAAGGACCTCTCGGCTCCCCGTGCTCTGCCAGGTGGACGAGAAGCTGGGAGGGGGCACGGCCAAACTGGCCAAAGGGCTGTTCCATACCATGTGGCGTCATGCCCAGTATAGAAACTGGGGGAGTTGGCCGGGGGCAGCGGGGACGGGCTGGGCATTGGTCAGCGGGTGGTGAGCGGTTGCATCACTTGGTTTCCCCCCACCGCCCCGGGTTTTGTTTCTCTCTCTCTCTCGTTGTTTTCCTTTTCATTACAGTTTTTTTTCTTTTTCCCCAATTATTAAACTGTTCTTACCTCAACCCACGAGTTTTCTTACTTTTGCTCTTCCGATTCTCTCCCCCATCCCCCCGGGGGGTGGGGGGGGAAGGTGACCGAGCGGCTGGGTTGGTGCTTGGTCGCCGACCGAAGCTAAACCACGACACGTGCTGTGCCAACCTGCACCACGCCATGCCGTGCCATACGATGGCACACCACGCTGCGCCGTGCCGTGCCACACCATGCCGTGGGGTACTGTGCCACACCGTGCCACACCACGCCGTGCCGTGCTCTGCCCTGCTGTGCCATTCTGTGCTGAGCCATGTCACGGTGTGCAGTGCCGTGCCGTGCTACGCGGTGCCCCGCACGGTGCTGGCACTGCCCTGATGCCGCCCTGACGCCCACCTACCCAGGCACCACCTGGATGCAGGAGATCCTGACGCTGCTGTTCAGCCGCGGGGACGTCGTGCCGGCCAAGACCATCCCCAACTGGGAGCGGGCGCCCTGGCTGGAGCAGATCTACTTCAGGGACGCGCTGCAGGATACGGCCGCCCGCCGGCTCATCACCACCCACCTGCCCGCCCGCATCCTGGCCCCTGCCCTGCAGCGGAGCAAGGCCAAGGTGAGGGGGGCCAGGACGGTCTGAGGGGTCCCCGCAGGGGCATCCCATGCCCACGGGGCTTCCCACGGCCGGGGTGATTGCCAGGGGCTTTCTGAGCGGGGCGGAGCGGAATCCCCCCCCCGGCCGTGGGGCTGACACCGTCCCCCCAGGTGATCTACGTGGCCAGGAACCCCAAGGACGTCGCTGTCTCCTTCTACCACTTCCACCGCCTGGCCAAATTCCTGCCTGACCCCGGCTCCTTTGACACCTTCCTCACGCAGTTCCTTGAGGGCACAGGTAAGGGCTGGGGTGTCCCCAGGGTCCCAGGACTCGGCCACGGGGCCCCCCATCACCCCCTGCCTCCCCCCAGTGCACTACGGCTCCTGGTTCGACCACGTCAAGGGCTGGCTGGGCCAGCGGCAGCTCCTGGACATCTTCTACGTCACCTATGAGGAGCTGCACCAGGTGAGCCCTGGCGTGTCCCCGTCCCCGTCCCCGCCGGCTGCCCAGGCCTGACCATCCCCTCCGCCGCAGGACCTGCGTGGCACGGCGCAGCGGCTCGGCGCCTTCCTGGGCTGCCCGCTGGGACCGGAGGCGCTGAGAGCCCTGGAGCAGCACTGCAGCTTTGCCACCATGCGGGACAACGCCATGGTCAACTACTCCCTCATCCCCTCCGAGATCATGGACCACAGCCAGGGACGCTTCATGAGGAAAGGTGAGGGGGGACGGGGTGGGAGGAGACGCTGGGGACATGGGGGGTGCCGGCCCCGGCTGACGCTGTCCCCTCCGTCCCGCAGGTGTGGTGGGGGACTGGCGCGACCACTTCTCCCCCCTGCAAAACGCCCTCTTCGACCGCCTCTACCAGGAGGAGATGGGCGACTTGGAGCTGCCCACACGCTGGCCCATGGCCTGAAGGGCTGGGGTGACCCGGGCGGCTGCCAGCGCTCAGCCCTGCCACTGCACAACGCGACCGGCCACCCCGCCTGCCGAGCCTCGCCGCGGGGAGCGCCCCAGCACCCCCTGTAACTTATACACCCCCATGCATCGCCCCGGGGGCTGCGGCAGGGCTGGGGGTCCGGTGAGGGGGGGGACTGGCTGCATGACACCCTCCACACCCCCCGCACACCCCCCCCCCGGGATGGGGGACTTTTCCGACCACACATTGCGGCCATCCCCGTGGCCTTCCTTGCCCTAGGGTGGGTGTGCATGGCCATGACCCCGCATTCCGCCCAGCCCGCCCTGCAGAAATAAATATTTATTGCTGTTTCCAGCGAGGCAGCGTGTTCCCACGGGTGTGGGGTGGGAAGCGGTGTGTGGGTGGCACCGGCAGCGGGAAGCGCCTGGCGTTATCGGGAGCTGCATCAGGGTGGGGACCCATCCCCAGGGACCTTATCTGCGCCGGGGGGCAACGGCCAGGCGGGCGGCGCAGGGGGCCATGGCGGGCTGCCAGGTGCCGCGGCGGGTCACGGCACAGCTGCGCGGTGCCAGTGTTCGCTGGCGGAGCCCGTGGCACGGACGCGGCTCCTTCGGCAGCACCCGGGGCTGCCAGGGTCCACATGTCCTCTCAGGGACCCCCCGAGCCCAGGGTCCCCCTGCCCAGCCCCAGCGCCCCCTCTCCCGGTGCCCCCTGCACCCCAATGTCCCCTGCCCTGCCCTCGTGATGCTCTGGGGGGCTGCAGTGCCCTGCCCAGCCTGGCTGGATGCCCCCCGCCCATCTCCCCGCCTGGGGTGTTTGCACCCAGGGGCTTATGCCCGCTCCCCCCAGCACCCTGGGGTGCCCTAGGCAGGCAGCGCCCCGAGCACCCCCCAGCCCCGCAGCCCCTGTCCTGCCGTGCTCCAAGGAATTGCCGTATCAAGCCGCTTGGGAAGCACAGGCACCATCAATAATTAACCCCGGCTTAATTAACCGGCACCTGCCGGGTCAGCGTGGCACAGTGCCGGGGCAGGGG
Organism: Ciconia boyciana; assembly: GCF_034638445.1. Lineage (NCBI taxonomy): Eukaryota > Metazoa > Chordata > Aves > Ciconiiformes > Ciconiidae > Ciconia > Ciconia boyciana. The sequence continues at coordinate 45,233,724 of NC_132942.1, read as the reverse complement.
GGTGAGGGCTTGGCTCCGGCACAAGCAGGACCCCTCGCCAGGGCTCGGCCGAGGCCGCGAGACCCTCCCTGGGGACGCCGGCACTGTGGCCCGGTGGCACCAGCACCCTGCCTGCCCGCCGGTGGGTGCAGCCTGGCTGGGTGATGCTGGGCACCCCCAGCCCCATGGGGTCCCGCTGCACCGGCCGGCGGGGCACCCTGCCGGCCCCGCAGATCGGGTGCCGGGGCAGACCCCTGCCCGCGCAGAGGGCCGGCTGCCGCTGCCGGCTCGTCAGGCGCCGGGTTTCTATGGCGACGTCTATTATCCTGCTTTATGGAGAGATGAATCAGGAGCTATAAATACGTGGGTTGATCAGGGCGGCGCGGGCAGCGCGCTCTGCCTGCGCGCGGGAGTGCCGGCAGCGGGCAGTGCCGGAGGGGCACGGCGGTTCAGCACGGCCGTGCCGGTGGACGGGTGAGCGGCTCCCAGATGGCACGGCCGCACAGACGGAGGCAGGCTGGCACCCCTGTGCCGGCACCCAGGTTGACGGCTGCATCCCCGGCCCCGGAGTCCAGCTCGGTGGCACTCGCATGGCCGGCTCTTGGGTGACCCTGTGACAGCTGCTCGGGGCCCCGGCTTCAGTCCCTGCGGTGGCCTTGGGTCACACCCCACCCTGGTGGACGTCACCTCCCCAGGAGCATCTGCCAGCGCCGGGACGGCGACGCGCAGGGTGAAGGACAGACGGCACAGTGGCACGTGGCACATGGTACAGGGTGGACGACACACGGGGTGTGGCACAGTGTCACACAGCATGTGGCAGGAGGCAGTTGGCACACAGCGAACGCAGCCGGCTTTCGGCGCAGCAAATGGCGCGCAGCACTTGGTGTGCTGCACGTGGCAGCAGCGCGGCACAGCGCCTGTGCGCGGTACACGGCACACGGCACAGCACGGCACATGGCGTGCAGCACACAGCCCATGACCCAGAACGTGGCACATGGCATGCAGCACACGGCACATGGCACCGCAACATGGCACACGGAACACGGCACATGGCACACGGCACATGACACGCAGCACAGGGTGCATGGCACATGGGGCGGCACACGGCACAACACGGAGCACATACCATGAAGCACGCAGCGGGCAGCACATGGCACATGGCACACGGCACACAGCATGTGGCACACGGCACACGGAACATGGCGTGTGGCGCACAGCACGCGGTGCATGACACATGGCACATGGCACGGCATGCGGCACAGCGCATGGCATGCAGCATACAGCACATGCCACAGCACACGGCATACACCATGTGGCACACGGTACATGGCACATAGCACACAGCACATGGCACGTGGCACACATCACATAGCACGCGGCACACGGCACGTGGCACGCGGCACACGGCACAGGCGATGTGCTGGGCAGGGGCAGGAAGAGAGCACCGGCACCGTCTCCATTCCCGCTCCCGTGGCCTGGATTTCGGGGCCGCAGCAGCCGGCAGCGGCACAGCGGGACGGGCGGCCGCTCCGGCAAAACTTGAAAGCGGCGGCTGCTCCAAAGTGCCGCAGCTCCAAAGCACCGGCGCTCCCCTGCACGCTGCCAGTCACGAATCCTCCTAAATATAGGGGCAGCCGGAGCGGCCGGCGGCAGTGCCCGTGCAGGCAGCCGGGGCTGGGGGCCGTGTTTGGCTCTTGCTCGCTCTTGCCGCCGGCCGGGGCTGGGCAGCACCGTGGCACGGTGAGGGGCACGAGGCGGGACGGGCAGCACCCCAGGGGCTGCCTGTCCCTCTGCCCGCACCCCACTGAGCACCCGGCAGGGGTTTTGGTGTCGGCGCCCAGAGAGCACGCGGCACGGGCGCAGGGCTGGTTGCTTTATTGGGGGGACACACACCCCCTGCACGCCGCGGTGGGGGGGTTCATCATGCAGCCTCCAAACGATGTCACAGCGACAGACAAGCGGGGACCGAGGGGACCACAGGGACAGCAGGGACGGAGCGGGAACAGGCCGTGGGGCATGGACCACCGGGACCGGGCAACGCCCGCTGGGGACTCCCGGCCCCCCGCTGCCAGTGGGGGCACGCTGCCGGCTCCCAGCGCCTCCCTGCCCCCGAGGAGGGGTCTGCAGCAGGGCCGGGACACGGCGGGGACCCCGTCCGTCCCCGTGCCACACTGGGGGGAGCGGGAGGGCCCTCACTGGGGCGAGCTGAGGTTGGAGTCGGGGGTCTCGGGCTGGGGGCAGCGGGGCGGGAAGGCCTTGTAGCTGTAGTACTCCACCACCTGCTTGGGCACCTCTGCCAGCACGCACTTCGCCAGGGCCGTTGGTGACGCCTGCGGGGCGGGGGACACCGGGGGGACGGGTGAGCTGGGGGCACCGTGGCACCCGCCCGCCCCGGTGTGCGGAGCAGCACCGGCGGGGCACCGGCGTGCTGTGCCGCGATGCTTGGTCCCGTCGTGGGGACGGGAGGGGACGGGAGGGGACGGGAGGACCCCCAGTGCCCCACTCACGTTCTTGAACTCCCGGAAGGGGACGAACTGGACAATGTCGCGGAGGACGGGCTCGCCCTTGGGGGAGCGCAGGATGCCGTCGTCCCCGTCCAGGATCTGCATGTCGGTGAAGTCGGCGTTGCCCACCCCCACGATGATGATGGACATGGGCAGGTAGGAGGCGCGGACGATGGCTTCCCGCGTGTCCGCCATGTCCGTCACCACTCCGTCCGTCAGGATCAGGAGGATGAAGTATTGCTGGGGGGGAGGGATGCTCTGGGGGGGCTGCCCTGCCCCACTGCCGGCCCCATACGGGGGGGAGCCGGACAAGGGCTCAGCTCTGACGTGGGAGCAGCCACAAGTGGCACGAGCGTGCTGGGTCTCAGCCCAGCCTGGAGCCCGCCAGCCGGGGCAGCGGGTACGTACCGAAGCCTCCTTTGTCCTCTCCTCGTCGGCCGCCACGCGAGCCACCTTGGAGATGATGGGGGCCACGTTGGTGGGGCCGTAGAGCTGGATTTTGGGCAGGCAGCTCTGGTAGGACTCCACGACACCCTGGATGCCTGTGGGGGGACGCGAGGGGTGAGGGGGGCAGCACCGGGGGGGCCATGGGACCGGCCTCCCCAGCCCCGCCAGAGCCGGACTCACCCTCGCACTCATCGTTGTCGGGGTTGAAGTTGATGGCGAAATCGTGGGAGACCTGGAGGGCGAGAGGGGAGGGGGCAGCCGGTGCCCACCCGCCACGGCCCCCAGCGCCCGCTGAGCCCCACAGGAGCCACGGCCACGGGTGCTCAGAGGGATGAGCCCCGGTGCCCCAACCACCCCCTTACCTCGTATTTGGGGGGGATCCTTGCACCAAAGCCCAGAGCCGAGAATTTCTTATCGCTGCAAGGGAAGAGGTGTGAGGAGCCCTGGCCCCGGCAGTGCCAGCACCAGGGTGGCCATCACCGGGGTGTCCTGGCCCTGGGGGACCGGCCGGAGCAACCGACCTGTCGTAGTCCTGGCAGATCTCGCCCACCGCAACCAGCGCCTTGAGGTACTCGTTGGGCTGGTAGGGGTTGATGTAGTGCAGGGAGCAGCTGTTTCGGGGGTCCCCGTTGGAGGCCGTGAAGTCGATGGCCACCTGGCGGGGGGGAGCAGCGGTGAGGGTCCCCCGGGGCAAGCGGGGCCACCGGCATGTCCCCGCTGGGGTTGGGTGGCTCTGCCGGCCCCGCTCACTGGCACCATGGCACAGCCGCGGCTTTGGGGAGCCGGGATGTGCCGTCCACAGCCCCCTGCCCTGGGGACGGGCGCGTGGCCCAGCACTGGAGCCCCTGCCCAGCTCCCGGTGCTTCGGGGTGGGGGCCGCCGCTCACCGTGAAGTGGATCTGGCAGCCGCCCATGATGTAGTCCAGGAAGGAGTAAACCCTGTGGATCTTCCAGAGGGATCTGCGTCAGCCAGTCCTGCCCCATGCCGCCCCACGGCAGCTGGGCACGGCTCGGCACGGCACGGAATGGCACGGCACGGCACGGTGCGGCACGGCTTGGCACGCAGGCACTCACCTTCAGGTCCAGCAGCACCACGACCCCCGAGTTCTTGTAGTTGCGCTTCTTGATTTTGTACTTGGGGTTCATGCAGTCCCACTGCACCTGCGGCACGTGGCACCCGCGCTGCCTGCGGCCCCCCAGCCCCGGGGACGCGGCCCCTGCGCCGGCACCTCCCCACCATGACCCTGCAGCCCCATGGCCCTGCAGCGCTGCGACCCCACAAGCCCATAACCCTGCAGCCCCACAGCCCCATAACCCCACAGCCCCATAACCCTGCCTCCCTGCAGCCCCACAGCCCCATAACGCTCCAGCCCCATGGTCCCACCACCCTGCAGCCCCACAGCCCCGGGGGGCAGCTGCCTTCCCCCGCTCCCGGCCAGCCCACGGGCTCCGGCCAGCCCGGCCGGGGCCGATTTCCCCAGAGGAGCCCGGACCCACCATCCCTTCCCCAAAGAGGGGGCAGCGAGGGGAGAACAGCCCCAAAACCAGAGGAGGAGCTGGGTGGTGCTTCCTGGAATGGGATCTGCTGGCAGCACGGAGGGGTGACCCCAAAGGCTGTCCCGTTGTCCCCGTGTCCCTGCGCCCACCTTGTTCTCCCCCATCGCCTTCTGCATCTCCTCGAAGGTGGTGAAGAACTCGCCGATGAAGTCGTGTTTGCCCCGCGAGTCGTAGTCCCACACCACGCACTGCGGTGGGACACGGCTCAGCCCTGCCTGGGGGGAGCCGCACACCCGTGCCCCCCCAGACCGCACCCAGCCGTGGCACTGTCCCCACCACCGTCCCCAGCGGCTTGGGGACCCCGGCACACCACCCACGCGGGGCCGCGGGGAAGCCGGGGGGCACATGCCCCCGGGGCAGGGATGGGGGTCCCCATCGCCCTTCCTCACCCTCAGCTTCCTCTTCTCCTCGCAGCTGCAGAGCGAGTTGAGGGAGACCTTGAAGGGCTCCCAGATGGGGCTCAGGTTGTTCTTCACCACCTGCGGGGCGAGGGGCTCAGCGGGGCCGGGCAGCCACCGGGGTGGCCACGGGCCGGCCGAGGGCCAGCTCCTGCCCGGGGCCTCACCTCGGTGCGGTACACCAGCTGCTCGCTGCGGTCGTCGTCGATGCGGTAGATCTCCAGGAAGGGATCCGACTTGCTGAAGAGGTCCTGGAGGAGGGAGGATGGGGCAGAGCACCGTCCGCCCTGCCTGCCCTGCCTGCCCTGCCTGCCCCTCCCTGGCTCCCCTGCCCGCGGGACCCGGCTCACCTTGTCGTCCAGCTTCTTGGCCCGGAAGGCGAGCTCCACGTAGCCGTTGTTCCCCGAGATCTCCTCTGAGATGACCTGAGAGGAGAGGCGGCCGCAGGGTGCTCAGTGCCCGGCACGGCTTTGTCCCTCTGCCCTCCCTGCCTGCGTGGGCAGGGCGGTGCCCTGGGAGGGGACAGGGTGCCACGCACCCTCCCTGGCATGGCAGGGACCCCCCAGGGTGGCCAGCAGACGTCAGCGGGGACCCTGAGCCCTCCCCATCCCCAAGAGCCTCGGGGCAGCTGGATGCCAGCTAGGACAGGACGAAGGTCATTGGGACCCCCCATGTGCCCCAGCTCAATGCCCCCCACCCAGCTCAGTGCCACCACACTGACCCACCCCAGTGCCACCCGTGTGCCCCGCTCTGGTGCTACCCGCATGCCTCACTCAGTGCCACTGCACCGCCTCAGCTGGGTGCCACCCATGTGCCCTAGCTTGGTGCCACCCCAGGGTCCCGGTTTGGTGCCACCCGTGTGCCCTTGCTTGGTGCCACCGCAGTGTCCTGGCTCCGTGCCACCGCACCACCCCAGCTCGGTGCCACCCGCGTGCCCCAGCCTGGTGCCGCTCCCAGCGTGGGCTCGGCCGCTCACCGTGATGGTGGACTTGCCCGCGAACTTCCCGTACTTGAGGAACAGCGGCTTCGTCACCCGCTTCTGTGCCACGATCTGCAAAAACCGAGGGGTGGAGGAGGGGATGTCACTGGTGGGTGTCCCCAGGGTGGGGGGTGCGGGCTCACCTGCCCCACGGTGCACTCCATGCCCCCCAGGAAGTCGTCATCATGCGTGCCCACGCCGGCATGCCCGTGGCTGTCGTACACCTCGAACCGCAGCTTCTGCACCTCCTCGAAGTAGTAGTCCACCGTGAAGATCTTGGCGAAGACGGGGTTGAGGTTGCTCTTGATGACCTCGCTGCGGTCCACCTGCACGGCGGGAGCTCGGCTAGTGGGGCAGCGGGGCCAGAGCCCAGCTCGGGGACGGTTCCGGGGCCAGCGGAGCTGCCCGGGACCTTGGGATGCCAGCGCTCGCCCAGAGCCAGGCACAGGGATGCAGGAACCCAGGGATGTGGGGAGGCAGGGATGGGGGATGCCGGGCAGCTGCCAGGAAGGACCAGCCCTGCAGAAGCATTTACGTGCCCGTGCCGGATCCCAGGCGAACGGCTTTTGGAGGCAGCCCCGTCACTGGCTCGGGCGGGGAGGTGTGCCCCCGAGGGTGCCAGCCCTGCCAACCCCCAGGTCCCGGGGGCACCGCTCCCTCCGGGGCTTGGGGCAAACCCCATGGTCGGTTCAAGGGGATGCTCTGGCTCTGGACCATGGTTTGCCACGGCCGCTCAAGCAGGAGCGATGGGCTGGTGCCCAGGACGAGCCCCTGCGCTCCCACCCCGGGCCGGCTGAGGATGGGGGCCACTGGCCACCATGGCCCTGGCAGGCAGGTGGGTGCTCAGCATCTCCCAGCCGTGCTGGCAGCGGGTGCCGAGCGGCTTCCAGGAGCCTCCCCCGCACCCCGTCCCTGCCAGCGTTGACTCAACGGGATGCATCCTGGCCAGGGCACCCTGCCAGCGCACCGGCCCCTGCCCACTGCCTGCCTGGTCCGACAGCATCTGCCGAGCCCACACCGCTGCGGTGCTGGCGGGGCCACCCCGTGCGGCTCCGTACCTCCTGCACGGGCACCACCGGCCCCACAGCCCCGCCACGGGGCTCCGGGTCCCAGCCACCTTGGCCCCTCCGGTGCCAGCCCTGCCAGCGTGTCCAGGGCCCTTTCAGCTCTTGGACCTAGCGGGCAGTGGCTGAGCCGGCTCCAGCACCGTCCTGGCTGGGCTGGGGAAGGCGTGCTGGCAGGGACAGGGAGAGCACGGCTCACAGAGTCCCTCCAAAAGGTGGCCCAGGAGGGACCCTCTTGCCTCTTGGATCCCGCCCTTGCATGGCACGGCACGGCATGGCACAGCACGGCACAGCACGGCACATGATAGCACGCAGAGCGTGGCACAGCACACCGTGGCACAGCACACCGTGGCACAACACACCGTGGCACAGTCGGGTACAACCGGCTCAGCACGGCGCAGCCTGGGCAGCCGCAGCCCGCAGCTGGCACGGGGCCCCTCGCCGCCCACCCTGGCTCCGGCTCCGGCGAGCAGAGTCGATTACACGCAGAGGGATTTAGCGCTAAATCTGCCGACCGAGCAGCGGTGATTAGCGAGCGTGGAGCTGCCGGCGCCAGCCCAGAGCTAAGCCGTGGGGGAGCGATGGGAAGGAGCCATGCCAGCCCCGGTGCCAGCCCCGGCGCCAGCCCCGGCTCGTCTGGGCACCAGGGCCCCACAGGGCAGCGCAGTGAGGGGCACACGGCCGCGGTGCTGGCCCTGACGCCCCCTCTGAGCTGTCCCCCTGTGTGCGGAGGGGTGGGTGACGCCACCCGGCTGTCCCAGCCCGGGCTGCCTGCCCCGAGCAGCGTGGGACCAGCCCATGAGCCCTGATCCACCCCACGGGTGGCCAAGGCGTCCCTCGGCCCCAGCCCGGGGCAGCAGAGCCGTGCTGGAGCCACGCGCCGCGGGCACCCCGTTCCCCGGCCCTGCCGGAGCCCCGGGGGACTCGCTCCGACCAAGGCGCCTGCACTGTCCCCACGCGGTGCCGAGTGTCCCACGGCTCCCTGCCCCGCGAGCCTCGTGCTCTGGGCCCTACACCTTGCACCTTGCTCCCTGCACCCTGCTCTGCGCCCTGCACCCGGCACTGTGAGCTCTGCACCTTGCGCCCAGCATCCTCTGTGCGCACCCTGCTCTGTACCGTCTCCTGCCCCCTGCTCTGCACCCTGCACCCTGCTCTCCACCATCTCCTGCACCTTGCACCCTGCTCTGGACTCTGCGCCCCACTCTGCACCCTGCTATCTACCATCTCTTGCACCTTGCACCCTGCTGTGCACCCTGCACCCTGCTCTCCACCATCTCCTGCACCCTGCACCCCACTCTGCACCCTGCTATCCACCATCTCCTGCACCTTGCACCCTGCTGTGCACCCTGTACCCCACTCTCCACCATCTCCTGCACCCTGCACCCTGCTCTGCACCCTGTACCCCACTCTCCACCATCTCCTGCACCCTGCACCCTGCTCTGCACCCCGCTATCCACCATCTCCTGCACCCTGCACCCTACTCTGCACCCTGCACCCCACTCTCCACCATCTCCTGCACCCTGCACCCTGCTCTGCACCCTGCACCCCACTCTCCACCATCTCCTGCACCCTGCACCCTGCTCTGCACCATCTCCTGCACCCTGCTCTGCACCCTGCACCCTGCGCAGCGGCTCCTGCCCTGTCTCCGGCCCCGCGGGCATCGCAGCCACCCTGGGGCTGTCTCTGCTCCCGTCCCCATCCCAGAGACGCAAACCCTGTGCCCAGCACCCTGCACCCAGCCCCGCCACGTCCCCGATGACAGCCTGCCCCAGCCCTGCCCCACTGCGGTGGGTGCCCCCCGCCCTCCTACCTCCATCCACTGGCCCTGGGACTGCATCAGCAGCAGGACGCAGGGGTCCGACTTGTTGAGCGTGTCGCGGTCCAGTAGGTGCTTACAGCTCACCCGCAGCTCCACCTTGGAGAGGACGGCCAGCGGGGCCTGCGGGGACGGCTCAGGCGCCTCGCCCATGGCGGCCGTGGCACGGTGGGCAGCCGGACGCGATGGGGGGCAGGTGGCCCCGTGGGCGAAGGGCATGCGGGGGGAGCGGGGCGGCGCGGGCGGCCGCTGCCTTCGTTGCCGTCAAGGAGCCGGGCGGGCGCCCGTCATGCCCGGGGCACGTTGCCCCGCGGTGCCGGGCGTGGGGACGGAGCCCAGGTGCGCAGGGTTGGGCAGGTCCCTGGTGGCAGCGGGCGTTGGTGGGATGCTCCGGTGCGTGGAGGGGACCCCGGGGACCCCCTCCGAGGCGGGATGGCTGGTTCCGGTCCCGGTGGCTCCACGGGGCCCTGCAAGGCATCAAAGCACAGTGGGGTGAGCTGGAGCCGGGTCGCCCCTCGCGACGCTGCCTGTGTACCCCCAAGTGCCAGCCAGCCCCGTGGGCACCGCTGAGCCCCCTGGGCCGACCGGGGGTCCTGCGGGGCTGTGCCCGGCTCTGCCCCAGCCCCACCCCAGGGACAGGATGCATCCTGCGGGGAAGGGGCACCCGAGCGGGGCTGGGAGGCTGTGCAGGAGTGGGGGCTGCGCAGGCAGCCCCGGGTCCCCACCCCGAGGTGCCCCTCCTGGTGCTGGGGAGCAGAAACTCCCCTCCCGTCCCTGCCGGCAGCACGCCCCTTGCCCAGGCAAGGCTCGCCAGCGAGGGCAGCGGGGACGCCAGGTCCTTGTCCGTGCCACCGGGTGATGCTGGCAGTGCCGGCCACATCCCGCCGCCCCGGGCAGGGCCAGCGGCACCCCGGGGCGCAGGGGGGATTCCTCCGTGCGGGGGACATGTGAGATTCAGCCGGGCGATGCTGCGGTGCCGGGCCATCGAGGGGCTTTGCCAGCGCCAGCCCCGGACCGGGGCTTGTCCCCCGAGCCACAGCCCCCCGGGGGCTGCCTGGCTCGGGCTTGGGCAGGGGCAGAGCAGCCCTCCTGCCCGCCCGCCTGCCCGTGCCCCAGTGTGCCCAGCCAGGAGCTGCCGCCACCGCCCAGCCAAAGTTTCCCGGCGAAGTCATGCAGCGCCCGGGCCCTCCCCGGCACATGGCTCTGGTGCCCCAGCTCCAGCGGGCATCGTCCCCCTCCCCGGGATCGCGGGCACCCCTTGGCATCCCTCGGTGCAGGGGGCACCGGCTCCCACCCTGCCCGGCTGCCCCCTCACCTGGGTGCCGGTGGCCTGGGCTCCGCACGCGGCTGGGCCGAGGTCTGGGGTCGGTGTGCCAGCCGGAGCCGGTGTGCCAGCCGGAGCCGGTGTGCCAGCCGGAGCTGCCGCCGCTGCCACCTCCACACAACTGACTCAAGCTGCAGTTCGGGAGCGGAGCCCTAAGAGGGAGACGACAAGCTCCGTTAACTGCCTCGCTGCCGGCACCGGAGCAGAGCCCGACGGCGGGCACCGGGGCTGAGCGGGGTCCCCGGCACCGCTGGCCGTGCCAGGCAGGCATTCCCGCTCCAGGCGAGCCCCTGATGGCACAGCCCTCGCTCCCAGCGCCCCACGGCCCCTCGCCCTCCCCAGCCGCTCCCCCCGGGGTGCCCGAGGCCCGTCCTGCTCCCGGTCCCCCGTGCTCTCAGCCAGCACCCCAGCACAGAGACAGGGTGCCCCAAAACTACCGGGAGCCCTCCCCACGTGCCGGAGCACCCCGACCTGCACCCTGCACACGCAGAGCCCTGGACGCCCCATCCCTCGGCCGGGGGCTGTCCCCGCACCCCCCGCCCACGCACATCACCCCAGCGCCGTGGTGCTGTCAGCTTGGCTTTATGAAAGATATTGTAATTAGCCCATATTTGGAGGGATTAAAATGCAGAGAGGGCTAATGAGCGCGAGGGCACTGCAGGGCCCTGGGCTTTGGGAGCTAATCCCCAGCCTGCATGGCAGAAATAGGCCACCCTCCTTCCCCGCTCCTCCCGCAGCCCCACGGCACGGCCCAGCGGGGCAGGAGGCAGCCGACCCACGGGGGACGCAGACCCTGGGGTCTGGGAAGGACGAACTAGCAGCCTGCTGTGCCACGGGCAGCCCCACGCCGGGCAGCCCTCGCCCCCGTGTTTGAGCAACCTCGGGTTCTCCCAGCTGCGCCAGGGCTCCAGCCGGCCGCGTGTCCCTGCGCCGGAGCGCTTCATCGCATCCGATCCCCAAGTTTCTGTCACCGAACTGCTAATGAATACAAACGACTCAATTATTCCGGCATGGGCGATCCGCAGCGCAGCCAGGCTGCAGAACAGCCCCAGAACTGATTAGCCAGCAAAGGGGCTCGGTTGAGCGCTCCTCAGAGCGGGACGGACCCCACCACCACCACGGCCCATCGCACCAGTCCCCTGTCCTGGGACAGGCAGGGACACGGCCACAGAGCAGGCAGAGCCCAGGAGCCACGAGGATGGGCCAGAGCCCCCCAGACCCTTCTCCAGGGCAGGGCTGGGCTCCTCTTCAGAGGAATGTTTGTCTAAAGAAATGGCTTAAAGGTCCCCGCGCACAGCACCAGGGGCTGAAGCGAAGCCGGGTGAGCCCAGGGCCGCGCCGAGGGAGCTGTACAGGGTGGCTGCACAGTCCGGCACTGGGACTCCGCAGTCCAGCACTGGGACTCCGCTCCACCCAGCGGCAAGCGGCAGCAAGCACAGAGCAGGTGCTGGGGTCCCGCCTCGCTCCCCCTGCACCCCTCCAAAACCGGGGAGCAGGACCCCAGCCTGGGCAACCCGTCCAGGGAGAGCGGGTGACTGCCCCAGCGAGCACCGTGGGTCCCCAGGTGAGGCTGACAGGGCAAGCAGCAGCCCGAAGCACAGGGAGGTGACACCCACCACGGCACCCCACCTTCTACAGCAGAGCCAACTGCTCGGCCTCGCGCAGAACCACAGGCAGAGGTGTGGAAATCATTACATCTGAAACAACGGCATAGAAGAGAGGTGGGTGGGAAGCAAAGCCTGTCAAGGAGGGGGTACCCCAAAAAAACCTCTCGACAGCTTCAGCAGCCCCTTACACAGACTGGGTCAGGCTCCAGCGCACGGGGAGGCAAAGCAGAGGCTTCCCTGAGGGGAGCTGTGCAAGGCTGAGGCGTTTGTTTCGCTCGCTTTCAGGGAAGTTTGGAGTCTCTAATCAGAGCAAATGAGGCTTCCCACGCCTGAAGAGCGACTCCCCTGGACCGCATCCCTCCACGCAGAGCGGCCCACGATCCGCACCAGCACGCGCTGTACGGGTGCTGCAGCAGAGCAGGCAGGCGCAGGCAGCACAGGGCAGCTCAGTCCTGCACGTTTGCCCTAAAAAGACAGCACACTCATATTTCTACATTTTTTTTATTGACAGTTCTAGGGAGAACAGTTCATTTCTTCTTCTCCACATCCTGCTCTGCCGCTTCTTTGGCGCGTTTCGCACGAATCCCAAAGAGACGGGCATTAGCCCGAGCCATGCGCAGGCTGGCAAAAGCCTTGAAGTTCTTCTCGTCCTCTGAGATAACACGGGCCTTCTCCCGTTTGAAAACCTAGTGAGAGAGAGCGCCAGACAGTCAGACTGCACATCAGAGGCTCCCAGAGAAGACTGCATTTAAGGTTTAACACAATTAATCTCGCTACATTTTTACCACTAGCTCCAGGACGCCGTTAAGAACAGAGCATTTAATGCCATCTATCTACACGCCCTGCCTTTATCATCACTCCACCAGGCACCTCATTTCAACCAGTTCCTAATTCGCCAGCGCATGTCAGCGCAAGGCCAGAACATACCAGGGAAAAAAAAACCACAAAAACCAAGCAGCAGCATGAAATCTCAGTCAGGTTTGTGGCGCATCAACAGCACTTTTTGGAAGCAGCAAGGGTTTTGAGACAAACGATGACTACGCGATCTGCCTGGGCTGCCAGAACGCACCCCTCGCCCCAACCGGCAACCTTAAGTGCCCCAAATTTCACAGGAGGACGAGCTCCCCAAAGGTACAAGTGGACAAACAACCCTGGGGCCTGCCTGGAGGACACAGCGCTGAGCACCAACACGCGCTGGAGATGCTTTATGTGCGCTTCACCCTGTGTCCCTGCAGGAACCGTGCAGTTTGGGGGGGGTTAACGTGCAGGTTCCCCCGTAGCCTCCTCCGGAGAGCACACGTAGCTGCGCTTCTCCCGCCTGCCATTTAGGGCAGAAGTGGAACTCATGTATGATTATTCCCAACCAACACATCTTGACTCGAACCCGACACTGGTGCCTGGAGCTCTCCTCTGGACCCAGAAACACAGCTCATGATTTAAGGACTTCCTCAGTTGATAAAAAGTTTAGGGGAGCTCCAAGTAATTAGTTCTTTGCAGTCGGCTTTGCAACACCGAGAAACCAAACAGATCTCGGCAAAATACAAGGACAAGCTTGACTTGTTCCTGGTTTTCTTTGATCCAGGATGGGAAGACTCTGGAGACAGCAGCCCTTAACTGGAGAAGAGCGAGAAGAGAATCCTCTCCATGAAGTTTAAGTCTCAGTTTTGTCACACAGAGAACGTGATTTAATTACACTTACATTCTTGATCGGCATAACCGGTCCAGTCAGCTGAGTCGCCATCTTGAGTTCCTCAGCCTGCATAACAAGACGACAAAAACCATTATTTAAAAAAGCAGTATTTCACTTAAACAGGCTGTTAATAATTCTGACCAGAGATTTAACACCGACTGGTAACAAATTCAGCATTTCAGCCACACAGCTACAGGAGTATTTGGTATCAACGTGCCGCGTCGACCACCTGTGTTTTGCCTGGCTATCGATCCGCCCGGACCTGGCCAGAGGAACAGCGGCCTTTCGGGAGTTCTGCCAGCTGGAAAAAACGTTGACATCTACTGTGCCATTTTTAGTTTCATACCCAGTGTATTCCTCAGCAATTCCTTCTAAGGCCAATTCCAGCTTCTTTAAGAGTATGGCATTGCACAAAAATGATTAAGTTTTATTTTAGATAGTTGATTTCAAGTAAACAAACTTGAAACAGTATTCCAGATGCAAGTGTCTACCTACTGGTACAGAAGCTCAAGCCCCTTCCTCCCCTGTTCTGAAGAGCAGCCTGGGTGCGGCGGGCTCCACTGTGGTTAAGCAGCTCAGAGCCGACAGAAGACTGAGGACGGCTTGAGCACACCACCTCGTCCGATGACTCGCACTGCCCCACGGGAAGCGTGTATTTACCAGAGGCAGAGCCAAGGACAGACAAGGAAAGCCAACTACAGTCTGGATCTCTGTGAGATTTTAATGAAAAGCATTTTTGTATGTCAACAGCAACAACCTTCTCGAGACTGCCTTACGCACGGCTTTCACTGAACTACTCCACTGATAAGTATGTCCTCGCCTTCCTCACCCTTTCCATGTAGCTGTCACCACAGCACAACAGAACTCCAGGCAGACTTTTCAGCCATTCCAACAATTTAGCTTCATAAACTAAAATTCGACCGGTTGGGCAATGATCAAAGCTTCAGCAAACAGACCACCCGAGGAGCCCAGCCTCAAGTCTGAGCTGCACCCCTTCAGCAGCACGGCAATCCCTAGGCCAAAAGTCTGTCCAAAGCATTACTGCAACCCAGGAGAGTCCATGTGGAAGTCGACTCTACCAGGCCCAGCCTTGCACTGGGCTCAGTCATCCCTACACACGTGCACGGGAACCACATTGCCCCCAAAAGAAGGGCTGCTCTCCTCCTGGGGGATTTACGTTACAAAAAGCGTTCAAGAGTGCTGCCTGACTGCACACCACGGCACCGGGACAGGCTGTGACCAACCCTTTGAAAACATTACTGGACGTAGACCCTGTGAAATGTTTCTAGGAGCCAAGTACTTACAGAGCTGTCTCCCTTCTTAGGCATAGCTGGCTTCCTTGGGAAGAGGATAAGCTTGGAGCGGTACTCCTTCAGCCTCTGCACGTTGGCTTGCAGTGACTCGGTAGACTTGTTGCGTCGCCTGGGATCCACAGAGATTCCAATAGTCCGGGCAAACTTTTTGTTAATGCCAGCGAGCTGAAGAGAGAGCGCACAGTGTCAGCATCCGACAGCTCCCAACGTCACCGTGCTACTGCCGGGAGCCGCTCTGGTCATCAGCCAGACAAGGGTTCCAGGGCAGCCATCACAGGCTACAGCGTCTGGAGAAAGGCTCGGCATCCGACCAACGGCCGTCGGCAGCACGAGGGTCTGGCAAGAGGGACCGACTATGCCACAGGCAAAGGGCGTCCTGGTGTCTGTATTCTAATGCTTAAAACGTTACCCAGACTTCACAGTAATTTTTGCAGATGGATTTCCTCAGGAGAGCAAAGTGCAACCCCTGATGAATTATGAGGGGGACGTTTAAAGTCTGATGCACAGGAGACAGAAATTTATGAAGTCAACCGGCAGATAACTCTGGTTCACTGAATACTGGAAGCTCCATTAAAAAAGTATTTTTTTGTAACCATCTTAAACAAGAAATAATCGCATTTTCTGTTTAAAAACAAACATCTGCGTACCATTTTGTATTCCACCATTATCGAAAAATTAAAGAAAAATAAAGTAATGAAGCATTTGGCATCCAGAAGAACAATTTTACTGCTTCAGTGCACTAATTTCACTGTTATAAATATTTTAATTAGATACTAAACAATGCACAAGAGGCGGCTGCAGATGCTGGCTGCCAGCAAGCACTGATGTTTATTCCTGCCGACTGTGTGGAAATATGCGGGTGGGGGTTTCTGCAGACCACCACGATCAGCTTTAAAAAGTTCGTCAGCTCAGCACACCTGGGAAGGTCATCGAGAACGGTTTCCTGAAGCAACGGAGGGCACTGAATGCTTCCCACAGACTTTAAGTGTTCCTAAACCAACTCGTAGCTGTTGCACGAGAAACAGCCACAGCTACTCCGTGAGGCTAGGCAGAACGGTTCCTTTTCCTGGCACAACATCCCTTACTTCTGTTAGGGATAAGTTGAGAGCGGTTTACTCGGTCCGCAACACAAAGGGATTCACGTCAGCTAAAATTTTTAGCATTAGCAGAAACGTGTTTCGCAAAAAAACCCCAAAAGAATTTAATGAAGAAGCTATTAGTCTTTCTTTTTCCCCAAAAGACATTTAGGAGACTCAATTAAGGCACTACCAGAATCCAACTTTACTGGAATTTGTTCAAGTGACAGTCTGACCAGACAAACGGACATTTACTTTTCAAAACAACCATTCAGTGATGTACTCTGCTGCATCCCCACCCCATGGCTACAAAGAAAAGGCAAGACCAGTATTTTCTCTGCTCCTGTAGAGCCAACACCAGCAGACATCTCCCCCGGCTCAGCCAGCATCAGCAGATACCCACATCTCGGCAAGTCACTTGCATGTTGTCTACATGCAGAAGAACAGGAGAAGACAACCAAGCTCAGACTCAGGGTTGGTTTTATCGGGTTGGGATCAGCGCTCCGTACTTACTTTAAGCTCTTCTAGGCTGAAGCCTCTGCCAGCACGAACTTTTTTGTGGTATCTGATAGTAGGGCACCTCACTATAGGCCGGATGGGCCCAGCCACGGGACGGGGAGCGATGCGGCGAGCCTTCGCCTGGCGGGCCTTCCTCCTGGAACGTCAAAAGGGACAAGGGGACAGCGATGAGGAACACTGCACTTCTGCCAGATATGCCACTCCTGCACTGCCAGCTGACCTCCCTTGCCGGGCAACGTCTGCCACATGGGGATCTCTCGGAAACAAACACAACACCGGCCCAGCAGCTCAGAGAGGCGGACGCCTGCTTTTACAGAACAGCCGCAGTCATCAGATATACAAGGGTTCGAGGGAATCATCAACGTGGTACAGCGATTCCGGAGATTTCTCATCACTTGACTGCAGCTGGAACGGCATGGGCTGGAGCCTGAGCCCGACCAGAGACCCCACACGAGCACCCTGCTGCAATCCCAGAACCTTTAACAAGTAAGGTGAGGGAAACAGCTTACAAATAAAAGACGCAGTGCTTCAGCTTCCTAAGCAACCCGATACAAGACGAGAGACAACCCCCCCCAGCGACGCAAGCTAAAGCAGGCGGCAGCAGGCCCGGCAGGAGCGGGCCCAGGGAAGCCGGGGCGCGGGCACTCACCTGCGGATCTTGCGGGCGGGCTGGTTGAACCATGTGGCCACTCGTCGCTGCCAGTCCTTGTGGAAGTGGGGCTTCAGGATCATGCCATTGCGGCTGGGCGCCATGGCTGCTGGGGCCTGCGGACACGGGCAGGGCTAAAGGCGGCCGCCGGCCCCGCCGGGGTAGCGGGGCCGCAGCGCCTCCCCCGGTGACCTGGGCAGGGGCCCTTCCCCGGCCCCCGTGCCACCCAGGGCGGACCCAGAGCGCCCCCGAGCCCGCTACCCCCGGCCCGGCCCGGGCCCAGGCCGGGACCCTGCCAGCGCCCCGCCCGGGCCCGGCCCTCCGCGCAGCCCGCGGCCCCCGCGCGGGGCTCCGAGCGTCCCCGGCCCGAGGCACAGCCCCCGGTGGGCGGATGGCGGCGGATGGAGCCCCCCGGCCGCGGCAGCATCGCGACTCACCTCCCGCCACGGCAAATGGCCGACCGGAAAAGGAAGCGGAGGCGCCGAGCACGCCGGAAGTGAGGCAGCGGCGGCCAATGGGCAGCGCCGCCGGAACGGCCCAATGAGAACGACTGCGCCGGGAACGCCTGGCGGCAGCTTCACCGCGCCCGCAGTAAAGATGGCGCCAGCTTAAAGGGCCCGCGCACACTGAGCGGGCGAAGCACCGGCAGGGAGGAGAGGGGCGGACGGTGCCCCGGCCCGGCACCCAGGCTCGGCCCCGTTGCCGGGCACCCTCGCAGGGCTGGCCCGGGCAGGAGAAGCAGCTACAGTCCTGCAAGGTGCTGCTGCAGCGCCCTCTCCTGCGGCCAGCGCCTCCAGCCCGGGCTGGACACATGCCCGGCGGGATGGGACGGACACAGGGCTGGGGTTACACCGTCCCCAGGTCCCCGAGGACTCCGGGGGGGGTTCCCCTCCACATCCGTGCCCCACAGCAGCACCCTGCTCCGCCATCCGCCCCAGCAGGGCTTGGCCACCTTCCCCAGTTCGGGGTGGGCAGCACCAGCTTCTCCCCTGCGGCAGGAGAGGGGTCAGGGGACCACCACCCACCTTGGCAGAGCCTGGATCCTGCAGTAGCGTGAGCTGTGGACTCGGCCTGGGAGTGACAGCATGCCACCAGATGGCACGGCCATGCCGGCTGCACCCTGGAAGCCACCAAGGACCCTGCGCCGTCCCCACAAGTGTCCCAGCGTAGCACCACTATGGCTGTCACCCTTGGCTCCACAGAACTGAATCCTCCCAGCAAAGGGTTTTATTCAGGCAGCCCAGAACACAGCTACAACTTTTTAAAAATAAGATCAGAGAACACTTGACATTTCATCTGCTGCTGGAAAAGTGAATTCAAAGAATGAACTTGTGAAGAAACAAACAGGATTGGAAGAAAAAAAAAAAATAGAGGCACATTAGCATCTCAAATTTAGAAAACTACTTCTCCCCCTAAAAGCAAGGGAAATCACTGCCACTACGGGGATGACAACCAGTGAT
This sequence comes from Ciconia boyciana, assembly GCF_034638445.1. Lineage (NCBI taxonomy): Eukaryota > Metazoa > Chordata > Aves > Ciconiiformes > Ciconiidae > Ciconia > Ciconia boyciana. The sequence goes on along the minus strand of NC_132942.1, from coordinate 45,215,342 downwards.
ACCCCAGGGAGGGCTCGGGGCTCCATGTACGCAGGTGGCTCTGCGCTGGGATAGGGGACAGGAGGCCTGGCAGAACATCCCCCCCGCCATCACGAGGGGAACCAAGAGGCTCTGTGCTCCCGCCTGAAGAGGAGCCCGGGGACTATGATTGAGGCCTGAAGGGTGGGAGTTGAAAGCTGTCAGAGACTGGGCTTGGGCTGGGGTCTTTCAGGTCACAGACAATCCTCACGGAGTAACTGAAGACAATAATCCTTCCTAAAAGATTAACCCAGCCAGAGCACACCAGGCACCAACGACCATTTTAATGCTTTCCCTGGTGAACGGCAGACAACCATGTCATCACAGCTTGTTTTACAAGAGCCATGAGGATGGAGCCAGAGGAACCGTCAGGTTTTTACTGGGGCTTCCCAACGGACACACCTGCTTTTGCCGGAGTTACTGAGAACACCTCTCCAGCTCTGAACCAGCAGTGCCACCGAACAAACAGCCTTCCAACGTGTAACTCGCAGCCACTCTCTGCAACGCTAGCTTCTAACATCACGCTGCAGGGTTATGTTGGGTTCTGCACACAGGTTTTCCTCAATCTCTGCTTGCGAGACGCTTGCTATAAAAACTGAATATAAGTTATTGGCCAGAGAGAAGAAAGCCCTTGTCCTGTACAACTCCATAGCTATAATAAAGCTATGTACGTGCCAAAACACATATCCACGTTTTGATATATTCTACAAACACAGCAGACATTACGGACAGTTTATTCTAGCGAAGTCTGTTTTTCAGCTTCTATTTTATATTCAGCAGCAGAGGTGATCAAAGGTTACAGCGGAGTCGCACAAGAACTACAGCACCGTAGCCAACTTGGAGAGTCTCGCAGGGGTTTCACTGACCATTCTGGCACTGAAGGGAACGGCCCCGCACTCCTGCCACGTCACACACCGTAGCGAGAGGTGGCTTACAAGGACTCCGCACAATCTTTCACCCTTAAGAACATGTACACTGCTCCTGTGTACAAGAAATCTTTCCAGCAGATTACACTTACCCAACTCGTAACCACTACTACCCTGCTGAGAATCAATTTCAAAATCCTAAGGAGTTCTCCTTCCTGCAGGGAAAAGCTCATTAAAAGAGCCAGCATAGCCATCCCTTAATTTTTGGGTAACAGCAGCACAGAGATTCCCTGCTCAGTATCTTTGATTCTGGAGCTGAAAAGGGAAAGGGTCTGTGTCCAAAAGAAGCCTCTAGAGTTCTCCCGTTCCACATCAGGGGTGGGTTTCATACTGGTCTCAGGCGTGGTTCTTCCTCCTCCTCATGGTTTGGTGGCTGCTGGGGCATTTCTTCATCTCTTGTGTCTTGCTTGTCTCTCTCCGCTTGAAGCCAGCTCTGAGGAGCTATCATCTTCTTTGGCCCATAGGGTGGAGGCCCAATCAAAGCTTCAATGTCATCATAATTTATCACTTCTTTCTCCAGGAGGGCATGAGACAGCTAGAAAGAGTAAATAAGGCATAATGAGGCACAGGGGTTTGAAAACAGCCTCCCTGAACTGATCTGAACTCTCCCTGCCAGCTCAACTCAGATCTCAACATCTGGACACAGCACGTGCTGCAGCCCACGAGGAGCAGACCCCTGGCTACCACGCCACAGACGGGGTGACCCAAAAGCCTGCTGGAGCCAGTACAAAGTTCTCCAGGCTGCCGGCACCTTTCACAAGAGCGTTTTTGGCCAGGAATACGTAGTATGACTGGAGGCAATAAAGCAAGCTCTAGGGAATGATTTGGCGACTCAGAACTCCGGGAACAATTAGAGAAGTGCCCTTCCTGCCACTGTCACTGCACCTGTGGCCCTGCCCGTCTAAGACGCCAAAGTAACAGCAAATGAGACCAGAGCCAGACCCACACCCCTCCCCTGCACGCACAGGGATAACAAAGAGCTGTCTGTTCCTGCAGGCACGGGCTGAAGGTCACCAGAAGTTCCTCTCCAGAAAAGTTGAATTCTCTGGCCCCTCTGCCAGCAGAAGGGCCGCACTTGATCAGCAGGTGGCTGTCAAACACAGAACGGCTCAATTCTGCTGACAAGATGCAACACCCTGGCCTGGCAACTGAAACATTTACTCTGTAGATACTTTGGCTTAACTTAAAAGTTTTTTTCTGTGATGAGCCCCTAGCAAACATCTGACTGCTGTTAAATGAAAGCATCAGAACAGAGGAAGCCTGCAGAGAGGAGACCCCCTAACAACGCCTGCCTTCAGAGCGCTCCCAGGGCACTGTCCCGGGGACAGGGCTGTGATATGGCCAACAGCAGGGTGTCCGAGCAAGCAAGCTCTGGTTACCTTATTACACACAGGAGGCCTGCAGTTGCGTAGCTGAAGGGGTTGTTGTTGTTGTTTGTTTGTTTGAAAAGAAGATTTAAGGAAAAGGATTGTTTTATTTGCAAAACATGCAATGCTAAGTTGACTCCTGGTCATTTTGGATGTTATGGACCAGACTTCTGAAGGAAAGATCAAGTAGATACACAGGGTGCTGCAACCCAAGCGTGGCTCAGCCCAGAGCGATGGGTACAGAGCTCCTGGCAGAGAGGTGGGGACATGCCAGAGTGACTGACTAGGGGACTGTCAGGACACAAAGAGGAGGAGGCAAAGCTCTACCTTGCAACAAAGATTCCTTGTTGCATCAGGTATCAAGGAGCTGGCAGGTGAAAACTGCCTGGAGTCACCAAAAAGTATGAACCAGCACCAGTCAGGCAAGGCGACAGGTCCCATATTCCTTCAACAAAGCCAGAAACAGTCCTGTACGTCTACAGGACCTGGAAGGATGAGCTGTTCCTGCCTTTGCAGGCTTCACTAAACCAGTCACTGTCTGCTTTCCAGGAAATTACACTGCCAAGAGGCTAGCAGAGAAGTGCAGGTGAGGGACACAAATTCTAGCTTTGATCACTTCCACAGAGCACTCCTGCTCCTCTACCCTGCAAATACCAGCTGGTGTCAGGAGGCAGACTACTCACTGCTGGAAAAGGCCCACACTCCTCCCTGTGCCTGCTCCTAATCTGGGGGATATGCAGTGAACAGTCACTTGTTCACAACATGAACCCCAGCACTCCCACTACAAGGCTTTCTAAGACCAGAGACACCGCAACAGCTGAGCTACAGAGCACAGAAAGTAGCAAGGCAAAACACACCAGTTAAAAAAAAAAACAACACCAACAAACCAAAAACAACAACACAAAACCCACACAACTCCCAGCTTACTGTTTGCAGCTTGTCCCGGTTCTCCAATAAGAGTTTCTCTGTGTGCCGGTAAGCCTGAGCCACCAGGACTTTTGCTTCCTAGAAGATGGTAACAAGAAGAGAGATTTGGAGCACAGTTGGCAACAAACACGACACGTGGATAAACAAGGAGAGCACTGAGGGATGGAATCTGCAAACTGAGCCAGACAGAAAGGGGTTCCCATCAACAGAAAATACAGATACATTGTTTGAAAAAAAGCCAAAGGAGTACTCATGATAAGGAACAGTAAACACCTGCACGAGCACAACTCTTCAGCAGAGTCCCAGCTGATGGGAAATGCAGAAATTAAGGAGGCTGTCCAGTAGCAAAAGGTGCAGCTCAGCACAAATCCCAGGGAAGCACAACCATAGTGCTTCTGAACCAGAGCTTTTTTGTTTCCAGCTATTTGACTTTTCAACTAAGGCAATGTTTTTTGCAGCAATGAAGCCCAATTTCCTGTCAAAACAGGCTAACGTTTTTCAGTCAGTCTGAACCATCATTTTGGTTAGATAGCCTCTCTGATCTAGGAAGTGGAGACATTTAAATTGTGCAACTGAGACTTTAAGACACAGGTTTCTTGTAGTCTAATAATTGGACAGCCATGCTTAAATATACATGGGACCCCTGAGGGCCTGGAGAGACTTCATGCAACAGAATCTTTCCCTAGCCAGGTATTCATCCGCAGTTCTGCAACAACCCCCCAGTCTCCCCAGATTATTCCTTCTTCCCCCGCAAAGCATTTCTCCCTCTCTCCAAACATCACATTTGAACCTCCTGTTTCCCAGAAGCTCACCAGGGTCTTGTCCACGCTGGAACCAGGACTGCAGCTTTCACAGTCGGTTTTATGCATTGCAGCATATTTCACAGCCACTCGCTGCAGCTTCAGGCAGCACAGTGCTATTGGGCTGAACTCACAGCTATATGTGATTCTGCCTGTTCTTAATGCCTCACTGCATAGTCCTAATACACTGGCATAGACTAGGTAAGTGCTCAGTTGTTGAAATTTACTACTTAATGGCTAACAGAAAAATGCAAACTGTTTGGGTGCAAGTTACTTGCATTTTTTTTTTACTGAACTGCAGAAAGTAAAGAACAAACCCAAATGCGTAACCGAGGGTGGCCTTACATGGTCCATCATTTGCTGAAGTCCCTGGCTGAAAGGGCGCCGACCAATTCCAGCTGCACTCTCCAGGTCTGGGAAGGAGAGCTGCCCGATGCTGGGCACCATCCCGTACTGCTTCACCATGGAGTAGGCTATCTTGGTCACCTTCTTCAGGTCATCCTGTGCTCCTAGGCAGGAGAGAGATGCAATGCTTACCAGCTCCAAGCTGAGTGCAAGAGGAGCACATCCTGCACAAACAGGCATTCCACTAGTCAAGAGACCAGAGGACCCACAGGAGCCCACGGAGGTGAACACTCCACCTGCTGATGGACCTTTCTACACGTACTGCAGGACCCATGCACGACAGCGAGTGAATCTACTGGTAGCTAGCTCACGTGGAACGCTTACCTGCCACTGCCTGCTGTTATCCCATTTGGATGTAACTAGTTGGAAACATGGCACGGAAAGCTTCAGGCCCTGCCATGAGCCGAGAGTCTCACTGAGTAACTGCATCTGTGGCCTTAGGCTTTGGGACGAACCTAAGACAACACAGCGGCAACCACCAACGAGGGACCTCCATGCTCACAAACGCAAGCCCAAGATCAAAACACGCAATTGGACATTTCTCCTTCCCAGGGTGGGAAACCTCTGCCTGTTGCTCAGATCACCGTCGGACAGAGCAAGTGCAGAAGCTGAGGCTCTCTCAGCACAAGCTCCACCTGCCTGTGCCAGGGTCTGGCTCCTCACCTGTAGTGACTTTGTTAAAGGTGATGGCCTCAGACACTCTTCCCCCCAGCGCCATACACATCCTCTCCAGCAGCTGTTCCTTGGTGAAGAGGTACTGCTCTCTTGGAAGGATCTGAGCGAATCCGAGCGCTGCGTTTGTTCGAGGGGCTATGGAAACCTGCAACACAGAGCAGCGCTCTCAGTTCAGAGAACAAAAGAGCTCCCAACTACAGCAGCAGAGGGAAGGGGCCTGCATTCCCAGTGAAATTTGTTGAAAGCTATGGGGCAGGCTGACCTACAGAGACACAGCCAGGGACTGCAGTATGTCACCATTCCTGTGCCAAAGGCTCTGCCTTCACAGCTACAGACATACACTTTCTGCCGTTTTGTGCTCAAGAAATTAGAAGGAAATTGTCCTTAACAGCACGCCAGTGAAATCCTGAGATTTAGGAGTTGCTTTGGAGCATGTAAGCCAAACAGAGTTCACTTTACTGTGTTCCAGAATCACTGACACTACCTGGAGAGAGATAGGATGTCTTCACAAAAATAAGAGCCATTTCCCCCACCCATTAAATGAGAGTAATTAACAACAGTTCAGCTTATACAATAGGTCATTCAGAGTGAATTTGCTGCTGGTGACAAGCCAAGGAGCTGTCACCCTTGTCATTTCCACTCCCCATCTCCCCCCAGTGTCCAGGCTTTTCAAGGAGATGTACATGGGAGAGAACACACCCCAGGGTGCCAAAGAGAGGTCTTTCCCTACAGAGAAGGGCTTCAGGCAGACAAACTCCCAAGCACGCCAATCTGAAAAACACATCTCTTTCCCTCAGTATCAGAGCAGTTCATGCAATGGTAGCTTCGCTGGCTGCAACATGCTGGCAAGCCACGGCAGGGAAAGAGATCATATATGCACGCATGCACACACGGAGCAGCGCTTTGCGCCTGGAGGAAGTGCATGAACTGAGCAGCAGCATCAGGAGACTCAGTTGCTCCAAACAGTTTCACAGTTGGCTTTTAACTGCAAGGCTTCTCCTATAGATGGTTAATCAGTTTTTTCACGACTGTCATCAATGGAGCCTAATAATGGATTTTTCCACAGCATATTTTAGGGACATGGTTTAGTGGTGGACTCGGCAGTGTTAACAGTTGGACTCGATGACCTTAAAGGTCCTTTCCAACCTAGAATGATTCTAGCATTCTATATTTGCCATTTGTTTTGCTGCAGTATTCACAGCTCCAAGCTCAGGGAGGCCAGAGTAACGCAGCAGAATTCAACACAAGTACTACAGAACGATCAACGCATCTTGGACAGGGAAACCCCAAAGGACTCTCTTCCCAGCCAGTGACAGGCTTCATGACCCAACAGCTGGTAGCGGAGTTACCTTCATCACAGCCTCGGTGTGCTCCAGCAGCCAGCCAACCAACGCGTGACCCGACTCATGAAACGCCACAACCTTCCTCTCTTCTGGTGACAAGATCTTACTCCTTTTGGCAGTGCCTATAGGGACACAGACAAGGATTCGATAAGATAGCCAGCAATAGGTGTAATCAGTAGGGCATAATCTTGTACAGCTAAGTGCTAGGACGGTCCGTGGCTGACCAAGCAGCAAGCTCCACGTTGCACTCTGTCTAGGGAGAGGCAGTAAAAAGGCCTTCAATTACATGCCATGGAAGGTGCTCTCTGTCCCTGCAGTAGAAAGCAATCCATGCTTGGATTGCTTGAAAACACTGGCAGAAACTCCCCCTCCAACCCCCCCCTTACAACAGACTTAATCATTAGACAAATAATTTAACAATCGATTAGATCACAACTCTAGAATGCAAAGCTCTGTTCTGTTCCCAGCTCTGCCAAAGGCACGTTACACTATATCTCTGCCCAGGGACAGATCTGCAACAAGTCAGTCTACCATTTGGAAAAAAAAAACCCCAACAAACCAAAACGCAAACCAGAGACTAGCTAGAATATCATACTGAATTTGCTGTACAGCCTTTCAGTCCCTTAGGCAGAACATGAGAGAAGCAAGATGTTGCATTATATAAGAGAGGTCCCAGTTGAGATTCTTGTGCGTTAGGAGCGTTCAAATCAGCAAAAGACCAAGAGTATATACAAAAGTCTTTCTCCAGACCCTGGAAATATCTCTGATTACACATGGCATGCTCCATATGAGCTTATTCCCAGGCTCCTGAGAACTAGCAAATTAAGCCATAACTCACACTTAATACTTCCTCCAAAAAGGTGATTTTTGGAAGTGTCTATTTTCCAACCCAGTAGTCCGTAACGTAGAATAAGTCCAATTAGGATTTAAAAAAAAAAATGCTGAATGGAAGTAAAACTTCTAGCACGTAGAAAATATGTTAAGTACAGAATACACTGCATATCAAGCACTCATTATAGCTCTGCATGTTGAATGCAAAAAGGTACCAGTACTTTAAAGCCGATGTCTCCGCACAGTGCCAGGAGCAGTAGGGGGTAGAGCAGGCAGAGTCAAGAGCAGCATTACACCAAGCTTGCTTGATGTCTTGGAAAACAACATTCTATTAACATTAATTTTTAAACAAAGTCAAGAGCTTTATTAAACAAGGAAACAGCAAAATTAGTGTGGCAGATCGTGTAAAATTACTGCTCAGGGACCCTGGAAACCACTCTGCCCCACGAGGCATGATAGTGATGGAATAGCAGATTAATTGCAACAGCCTTGATTTTCATCAGTCAGTCCCTTACACTGCCTTCAGCAGTGTGTGCACATGTGCCTGTACATCTTTTTCCGCAGAAAGATGTATATATATGTATACACACACATTATATATATATATATATACACACACACACTTAAAAAAATCTGGAAGTATTCCTCTGTCAGCCCACCAAGGAGGGAGGGACTGTACTCTTCACAACAGCACACAGTGTGCCTACAAAGATTATTTATTTTCCTATATAAAGTAATCTCCAGGCAGGAAAATTCTCTGAAGGCCTGTACTTCCCACATTTATGAGACAAACAACCCAGGAAACAACTCTGGTGCATCTTTGCTGGCCTTACACAGTGTACACAAACCCCATCATGAAAATAGGCTTCGCTACATCTTCTAAAGGCAACCCCTAAATGCGTCTGTAGGCTCAGCAGGTTTCCTCCCTCACTCCCAGGAGACCTGACTTACTGACTGCTTTCTGTTCCCAAACTAAAAACACAATGGGGACTACCACAGAGAGAAGTTCTTACTCCTCCCTTACAGCAACACAAAGCTTTAAGGCTGATGGGGCCTCTGGACTTGCAAAGTTCTCTTTGGTTCCACACCACTCTTATTAAAACCAGAAGCTTATAATGGAAAGCACAGGAATATCTTCTTTCTTTCAAGAACAGCTTTTATAGCAACTGAAATGCCCTCTGGATTGTGAAACCCAGAAGTGTTCCTATTACATGGCAAGAATACATTTAATATATGGGCCTGGAGGGTTGTTTGGGGCCTTTTAGACTCAGTCTACAAAAAATAGCCAGGACCTGCTAACATGAAAGAATCCGATTAAGCAACAAAAAGACTTTATGGCCTCCTACACACCACAGAGCCTTACTGAAGCAAGTCAGCTTGTCAGCAGTGAAACTGCCGAAGCCCGTGCCCTGCAATGCCCCACCACATTAATCCCAGATATCCCTTCTGCTACACATCCCCTGTGGCCTTGCTTGCTTTTTGCCTTACCTTCCAAGTCTGGGGAACCAAGGCAAGGGTGGGATTCAGAAAGAAAAGCCAAGTGAATCCCTACAAGTTTGGTGCTTTCTCTCCTGCAGATGGGAAAGTAAAGAACACCTTCGCTCTGGCCAATGAGGACTTCTGTGTTACAATGAGAGTCGTCTTGCTGTCCACTCCTGGGAGCTGCTGAGTACAGTTTGGGCTTTGTGCAAGTCTGGCCACAGTTACCCAAAGCACTCCAAGGGTTTTGTTTTTAAGAGGCAGGTGAAACTGTTGGGAATTTTCTCAAAAATCTTCTCTGAAATGAGGAATTGTTTAGGCATTTTCTGATAAAGCAAACACTCAGGACTAAATTCCAGGATCAGGAAATAACTGACCCAGTACAAACATCCTGTTCCACACATTCTATTAAGAAAAAGCACAGCATGCCATTCTGTTTGCCCAGGCTCACCCTCTGGTAATGACACCACAGCCGGAAGCAGTAAGTGTCTGATTATGAAAACCAAGGCTTGGCTACAGGGCAGTTCAGACCAAAACTCACCGGATTCAAATCCCTCAGGTGAAGTCAAGAGTTCTGGGAACTCTTTTTCCCCTCCCTATAATATACTGCTACAGGGTAATCTCCAGAGGTTCCTCTTCTGGCAATCACACAAGCGACAGGGAAAGGCCGACAGGATGTTCTCAGAGGGAGAACAGTACTCTACTGTCTTTCAGTTTATTCTGCAAATTCATCAAAGCCTGGGCTTTGAGGCCAAAAAGAAAAATCTCTAATTTCTTGCTGCTGAGGATGCGCAGCCTATTTGCTATTCATGTTTATGTAGCAGGTGTCCAGAGCAGCAAGAAAAACCCAGAGATACTTCCACTCTTTTTTTTTTTTTTTTTTTTTAAGAAAAACCTTTTTAAACTAAAAAAGCCATACAGATTTGAATTCCCCTCTATACTGTTTTGCTACTGGCCATCTTCCCTGAGCTACTGGTTCAGGCTGCCTGCAGATTCAGGAAGAGAGATCCATTTGACGTCTTGCTGTGGTCACAGCATGTTCTCTGAACATCTAAGATCTTCAGGACAGCTCTACAGGACAGAGCACAGTCAGGACCCATCCGTCTTCCTCAAACGTAACCCCCTCACTTGAGCCTTCTCTCAAGAAGCATGATACAGACTAGTAAGACAACAACAGAATGGCTGGGTCACTTACCTGCAATGACTCTTTCCACAGCATACTCGAAGTTGAAAGTATCGATGGATTTGTGACCTTCTCTAGCAGCATGAAGAGCAGCTTCATTACATATATTCGCTATGTCAGCTCCTGTAGACAAGAGTTTACAAGAGTTACATTGGATTTGTTATGTGACAGAGATTTCAGAGGACAGAAAAGGCAAGAACAAATCTGGAGAAGGACCTAAGGAAGTCAAATAGCGTGCTTTTTTTGTTCTTTGGGAACAGAGAGCAAACCTAGTCCATGGCGTTTATGTTGGATTTGAACAATACAACTGCCTTGGCAGTGAATGCTGCGTTGCCACACAGAGGACAGAGTTCAGCAATCAATTAATAGGCTAAAGCCAAGGCTGGCTCTCAGCAACAGGGGACTGGCGTGGGCAGTCTGGGTTGGCATGGGCTGCCGCACTGTTCATACAGCAACCGCACAACCTCTGTGCGGAAGAGAAAGAACATCTGTTCTGAGTTTGTGTGTGGGGGTGATGGTGGCGGGGGGCTGCTGAAAGAAGTCACGAAGAGGCAGTGCGCTGGGGCCTGTTAGAGGGGAAACCCAGAAAGGATATTCCAGGAACTCCACATAAACAGGAACTCTGGAGCCCCTTGCTCAGCGCTGTTTCAAACTCCCAGGGACCTACCCTGGAAACAGGCTCGATGTAGGAGCCAGGAGTTGTCCAATTTCTACTCTGACCGACAAAGTAATTGCTATTTATTCCTCCTATCGCTTTCCTGGTAACATATATCAACTTAAGAGTCTCTCCCTTGAAGTGCAACATCTCATCCTCAACAACAGCTTGGACAGGAGCATGAGCAGTGGTTCCTCCTCTTCGGAATTAGGAACCCAAGCATTATAAAAGTGTGTTTTCCCCACCCCCCACCCCCTGCTAGTCCCAGAAGTTTCAGGAGATTGAAAATAGCCATGAACAATTGCTCATCACAGCTCCATTCACCAGGGAGCTGGTTAGGTTCCCACTATTTCCACAGAGATGGAAAAGGCTTGAATAAAAAAGCCCTTTAGACCAAAACACCCTGTTAAAACTAAGCAACCAAGAAGCTCCAGGTTGAACTGCAGAACTAGCATAGAAGCAGGCAGAGCAGCCCCGCAAGGACACAGCATGTCATACCGCTGAAGCCCGGAGTCAGTTCAGCAAGGTGCTGCGAGTAGAAGCTGGCATCTTGGATCAGTTTGAGACCCTTCAGGTGCTGCTCAAAGATCTCTCGTCTCTCCTGTAAAGAACGCAGAACACCTCAGCCCAGCAAGCCTTCACAATGTGGCAGCTTCGATGCATGGTAGGGAGCAGGAGAGGAGCAGACCTCTGGCAGTGGGGACGGTGACATTGCCACCAGAGGGCAGGGCTGTCCTTAAGAGCGCTTTAGTGCTACGGGAGCCCTGATAAACACCCAGCTCTCAAATTCAGAACAGATGTATGGAGGCTTACCGTGAGTCACTGCTTTCTCTCTCAGGGCCACTCTCCCCTCCTAACTTTCACTCTGACCTGTCTTAACTTTTCTCTTACCATAAAAGCACTCGCAGAAAGGAGCTCCGACTGCCTCTACCTGCGCCCTCACACGCCACAAACGAAGAAAACCCCATCTACTAGCTACTTAGGCTGCGACCATTTCCCAGGCGAAGGTGGGGGTGAGATGACGGCTGGCAAGTAGCCAAGGAGTGACTCATTCAGCTGGTCCAGGAGATCCTGATTAAAACAATGGCCTCAGTTGCCAGGGTTCTTCCCCTTCCTCCTCCAGGGCAGCTGCACAGTTCATGCTTCCGGTGCCAGATTGTATCAGGCATTTAAGGTATTTTAACTGAAAACTCTGAGGACGCCAGTAAAGCACAGATGGGAGAAGAAGAGCCTGTGCTGGCAGAGCAGACAGATCTTTACTGCAGCTGAGCCTATTCCCAAAACTGTGCTACCAATGTCAACACAGCAGACATGGAAGACTCCTAGTAAATGGATTTAAAAAGCATTCAGAAGGAGAATGTAACTTAACAGGCTGCCTAAAGGAAAATGAGGAGCCTTACAGGGATAGTGAGGACAATAAACCTAAAGAACAAACGGTGCTCAAGGCACATGCAATTTAAGCTCTCACACAAGCCAATTTGCCAATAAGGTGGTTCCCGGTTTCCTGGGGAGAAGACACTAACATAGTTTTGCATCTGCATGGCAAAGAGAACCTCACAGAAGAATTCACTGCCAAAGCTCATACCAGCACAGAGACACTGAAAAACAGCGAGTTGTCATTTCAGAGAAACAAGCAACTGCATTAGCATGTCAAATCCCTGATTTAGAGCACACAAAAGAATAAAGGCAAACAGAAGCTTACCACCTCTGTCTTCCTAAGCCCAGCCTTTGCCAGGCCAGTGAATCACCAGCAAGGACTGGGACACCTCAGTCATTAGCATTATGGTAAGAACAGGGCAGTAGGTGGAATATACCTGGAGTGTTGGAAGATCAATAAAGATGTGCCTGTCAAGCCTCCCAGGTCTCATCAAGGCGTTATCCAAGACATCAGCACGGTTGGTGGAAGCCAGCACTATGACATGATCTGTGGTTCCCATTCCTGTAGAAAAACAAGCAAAAACAAAGGTGAAGGTTTTCACCATCACAGATACCGCATTGCAAGGATACAAAGGGACGGGGCAGGGCAGGATGGAGAGTATATCTTACACAGCTTCATCACAAAGCCAGAGGGAGTTTACAGCATCCTTTGGGGCAGCTGATGCTGAGAAAGTGTCCTCTTCAGCCAGGAGCACGAGACAGGAAAGAACCTCCCAAGTCACCCAGGCCAGTCTCTGGTCATCACAGACACTCTGAAATTCCCTCTTCATTTACTTAATAAACCTTGGCTTAAAACTTTTTTTTTTTACCCTTCCTTTTGCCACATTTGGAAATTGCTCCAACGAGAAACCAAAACAGAATTTCTCTATTCTGATGAGTTAGGAGATGCCTTCTCACCCCCAGGCTTAATTCCTTCTCCTTTAGCTCCAGGTTGTACAAACAATGTTTTCTAGCTGAAACAGCCTTTCCCTCCCAAATATTTCTGTGGAAAGCCCTTTCAGCTTTCATTTACTTTTAGCCTTCAGTCACAGATAGGCCACCAGGATCACCAGGGAAGGGACAGGCTTTTTTCTGACCAGCTCAGGTTAATGCAGAAAGAGAGGACATAGCCTTGCCACCGAGCAAGGGGCACGTTACAGCATGATTTCATCTTTGTCTTCTCACTCATCTTTTATCACTGAGAAGGCACCCAGGCATACTGCAGACCAGTGCAAAGACCAACCCTGCAGAACTTACACCACAGACATGTAGGCCGACACAAAATGCAACCAAACAGCTTTGCAGTGATGACTAGCATACACTAGCTCAAGCCACAGTCAGAGAAGGTTTTGTCTCCAGGTCTTAAAAGATGAAGGGAGCATCAGGATTTACAGGCTTTGTGAGAGCAGCCTGCAGTATGGACACATCAAAGGCAGACAGGGCTTCCTCTGGAAGCCAGAGCACGAGCAGCTGGAGGAGGGCAGAAAGGGGCAGGCTGTTGCGCTGCTTGGGTGGGGAGCCAGAGATCATGTTGAATCACTGAACCACACTGCTTATTTATTACATTCCACCAGGTGCCCACGGGCCCCTGGGTATGAGTCACCTGCTTACAGCAGATTCAACAGCCCTGGCATACAGCAGCCTTCCCAGGGAAAGGATGCGTTAGTCCCATGTGCTTCCTTTGCTGCCAAGTCACACGCTGCAGAGAGGCAGCTTTATGCACGTAAGCTGGGCGAGTTTCAGCTCTCTCCAGCTCCACCAGAAGAGCTGCCAAATGTGTCAGCGTACAAGAGCTCAGCAGAGAGATTAAGGTTACAGGTAAGTCAGAGGACTGGCTCTGTCAGCTTGCGCTATAGCAAACTTCAGTTCTTCCTCCCTGCAGGATGCTGTCTAAATAAGCTCCTGGAGAGGATGAAGCCGGCCGTTCTTCAGGCATGTGTTACGCTGCACTTTGGAGTGTGATAAATAAGCAGAGAGACTGGCAGGCACTTGGGGGATAGCAAGCTTCATTCACATAGCAGGATTAGACGGTACAGTACATTATCTGCTTTGCAGCTGGGAAGACTCTCTTAAAATAGGTCTGACTATTAGAACAAATATTAAAAAAACAGAACCACTGAGAGCATCCTCCTCACATCAGCTTCTGCTCCACTTGCTCTCAAGCCTGTATCCCAGCAGTGCGAAACACTGCTCCAAGAAATCTACAACCGCAGCCTCCGATTCCTATTACTGTTCCCAATGCAACATCACCCAGCATGTCACAGGCTTTGGCTTCCACAGGCAAAGATCAGCCAAAGGAACAGTCTACGAAAACACCACCTCGGTCACATCAACAAATGAAAAACAGCTCTGAAAATTTAGCCTAAAGAGAGTTTTCGTATCTACAATGTTTACAAATGAAGCCACTTCAAAAAGAAAAGGAAAAAGAGGGCTCACTTGAACTGGCAAGTGCTGTGCTCCCCACTGACACAGAGCACGTTACTTTGATGGGCACCTCATCTGCATTATGACACTGTAATTCTCTAGCCATTTGTTCAAAAGCCTTTTGGACGTCATCTGCAAACAGTATCATTGAAACGGGGCCACCTTTGTGAGGGAAGCCTCAGCGTCAGAAACTTGCATACAGCAGAGATCAGGGGAGAGGTCTTGCCCGAGGACTTCACGTGAAGAGCTGCTACCAAAAGATGTCCTGCATTTTCATTCACAAAACACAGATCGGCCCAGGACTGTCAAGCTCCTCTCAAATGCATTCAGAACAGAGGAGATATGTGGGTCACATTCCTCTTCCGCTTGGTTGTGGTTTGTGAGGGAAGATTCACTATTCAAACCGGGCACCTGTTTTGACAAAACCAGTGACACGCGTACTCCAGTCTTTAAAAACAGCTTTTGTACATACAGGCTCCCTCCAATCCCTCCCCTTCTCCCACCAGACTCCTGGTGCTTCCAGAACACGAAGAAAGCTGTCAGAGTGAAGGAAACCAAGGCTGCCCGTAGGAAGAGCACTACAATCACTCTAAAACCTGCGTACCAGAATTACCGAGTATCAAACTGCACATTCATCCCCTACAGCTTAGCATAATGGCTTTTTTCTTGGTGTCCTCATCCTTCCTCCATCCTGCAGAGCAGGTTCCATATAGCTCTGGCCCTCCTTTTCTTCCTCTACCTTACCTCTGAGTAATCTCATTCGAACACACAAATTCAACAATCACCGCTGATGACTCACAGATCTACTTTTGTGCATGATTTTTTTTTTCAAATTAATAGCTAACTCGGTTCTATGGTGTCGCCTTGCAGAACTTCAACCATCAATTTAAGCTAAAAACAGCTAAAACAGAGCTCTCAACCTTCCATTTCATGGCTTCCTCATTACAAACACACACCGCTCCTCTGCTTGTGCTTGGGTAGAACTGTTGACCTCCTAAAATAACCTTATTCCCTATCATCCTGAAAACTATTTTGCCGTGATGCACATAGCACTTCAGTGTTCATTCAGGTAACGTGCTCAGTTCGATAATATTTCAGTAACATGTGCCAAGATCACCGCTTACGAGTACAAGCCAACAGTAAGTCCATGTTTCTTGTACTAGCCTGACAGTCCTTGCCAGCTGCCTCCCAGCTGACATTGTAAACTCCTTGGGCTATTCTTTTAGCATGTTTGATGAAGAACTTGGTACATGATCTGTATGAAGCACGAATAAATAATGAGACAATATAAATTTTAAAATAAACTAGGCAGCACACAGCAAACAAGGGACTATTAAAGTACATATTGAGGATAATATTTACCTTCTAAACTCACTTGCCAATAGAGTTGTATCCTAATTTCTGAATTGAGACTTGCCGAGAAAACACTCTAGAAACCATGCCTAATTTCTACAGACTGGAAGAAATCAGACATTTTCATTTTTGGTATGGAGATGTGGATTGTACTGACTACGTATTCCTGAACAGACTGATGGACCTCCATTTAATTCAGTGTTAACCTGTTGCCAGCTCACCCTACAACACCAGGAGAAAAAAACCCAACCAAGCCAGGATTGCTGTTCTGCGTGTTACTATTGTCCTTTTCTGTTGAGACCATCTACTCTACAGATACAGCTGTAAACAGTTATGTTCATCCAAGTATATTTACGTGCTTGGCCAAGTTGCCTAAGTTAGTGCATGTGCAAAGTCCCAGGGAACTGCACGCACGTATTTAAGGTGATTTCTAGTATCTACGTAGCATGTGTTTCAAAGGTGCTCCTCTGATAACCAGATTTCTGTCTGGTTGTTTAGGACCTCATTCCTAGGTTAGGACCTCTGTCTGGTTGTTTAGGACCTCAAAGCTCATTCCTCTCCTTCAAAAACTTCATGGCACCTGTGCTGAAGCAGAGAGAAGTCTCTGTACAGCAGGACCACTCTACCCTGTCTGTACCATGCTGTGCTCCTGCTTACAATTTCCCCTCTTTCTGCAGCAAGGGTAGAGATCCAGAATTATAGATCATCTTGCATGCAGTATGAAGGAACATCCACCCTTCGCTGAAAGCATTTTTACAAGTCCCAGCTTCTGTCCTTGAAAAGCGAGGGTTGACTCCAGAGCGATCTCCAGAAGGCAGCCTTGCTGCTGAACTGCAGGACGTGTTCTACTTCAGCAGGGCTGCATCCCCATTTCACTGCAAACATTCAGTAAAAAAGCAAGCAGTTTTAACCCCCAGGGTCTGGAGAAAGGGGGATGATTTTAGTGCAGGACAGCTTTTAATTTTTCATATGAAGAGTGTGACGACACAACAAGCGTCACAGTTACAGTCAAGGGAAAAATGTGGCTCTGTCCCACGAAACAGCAGACTGATACAAACACTCCCTGACGGGCAGGTAGTTCGTTATTCCTTACCCTGCTCTGGAATTAATAAGATTTAGCAACAGAAACATTGCAAGTTGGGTCAGTGCTGCAGGCTCTGACAGAGTTATGACTAAGAATAGTCAAAGGATCATTCTTTTTGGCACTTGTGTGAAAGCATCTGAGAAAAGGGCCGATTCCAGATGCAGTACAGCCAGAAACCATCCAGAAGTGCTTGTTTGCGAAGTTTCTCTCTCTCAGTTTAGATAGGGATCCTATCATCAGGCAGACAACATGAGAGTAAGTCAAAGGACGGGACAATTGATATATTACATTGCTTATGTCCCTCTGGGACAACTAAACTTCAAACCTTAACAGGCTTTAAACCACTACCTGTCTTAGACGGAATACAGCAAGTATTCAACAATACTTAACGGCCAGCTGGACCTAAACGTTACCCTCTACAGACAGCAGTGCCCTTGCTGCCAATTCATTTTCTTTTGGTTTCCCAGTACTGTAAATAATTCTTCTCCAATTGCCAGTGGGAAAACATACTCCCGAACTGAAGCCACTTACTACAGTAAGAGTCTTTGGGGTTGCTGCCCTCTGCCAGCCATGATCTCTAATGCACATTTTCTGTTGATTTTATTAGCAGGTGGATGCTCACACGGCCGTTGGTGCAAATTCACTCTGGATGTGATATTATGCTCTCTGCTGACTCAGGGTCTTCAGTACAGTCACAAAACCAGTTGGCTCCAGGGTTTTAAAATTTACTAGATTTAGCCCCAAACCCTTAAAAGCATAACACATATAAATGTCTAGGTTTCAGGAGGGTTATCTCCACAACTTAGTCACAGCACATACTCAGAGATCTGTCCTAAGCCCAATTACATCCTTAGGCACCATCGTCTCTAGAGTAGTCCCGCCTGACTCTCCAGGGATAGATGAAGAGAGATGCTACTGTGCCTTTAGAAACAAGGACTAATGATGGGGTACGTGGACTCAGACTGGTGCTTGAGGAGATTCCTAAGGGTTCTGCAGGAAAACCTGGGTCAGCGTGAAGCAAGTACTGGGCACACAACTTCCACAAACTGTCCCTGTGCTGAACAGCAGCTGCTGCTTTTCCTCTGTACTCAGTGCAGCGGCTGGTGAAGGGGAGAAAGAACAGAGAAAGGACCCACTTCAAGCGAGTGATACGATGACCTCTGAAACCAGAGCAAGGCCAGCCAAGGCCACACTGGTGTCCACATAGGAAAAACACATCCTGACTTTCAGGGCCACAGCCCCTTCACTAAGCAGCAGTCCGAAACACAGTTACCACTTGTCATATAGGCTGTCTTTTAGCAAGGACATGACCAAGCTGTAGTTCTGGGCTCAGTCCTGAACAGGCTGCGAAGCACAAGCTAGCCTTGTCCCTGGGAAGAGGGGAATGAGATTTGTTTCAGTGCAATGGTAATTACTTCAGCAAGAAGAGAACACTAAGGAGGCATGGCAAGTTGAGGCAGGAAAAAGACGTACAGGCCAACAGCTCGGATCTCTGAGCTGATAAGGGCCCAGCTGCTGAAAGGCAGAGAGAAATACTGACCGTCCATTTCCACCAGCAGCTGGTTTAAGGTCTGCTCCTCCTCAGCATTGGCAAAACCAGATATATTGGTTGAGCGCTTCTTGCCCACAGCATCAATTTCATCAATGTACACGATACAGGGTGCGCGAGCCTGGGCTTCTCTGAAGAGGCTCCGAACTCTGGCGGCTCCAAGACCTATAGCGGAAGGGAAGAAGAAATAAGCCTTGTAGCTAAAATTGTTAGCAAAGCTGGAGAGCAGCATTACTGGCCCCCAATGAGACACTGACACCTGACAAACCCTCAGTATATGACAGTCCCCCTCTCAACACTCCCAGCACGAAGAAATAGCCACAAAACTCATATGTTTAGTCCTTAGGCACAGCTCCTCCTGGAGTGTGCTGGCTCCCAAACTGAGCTCCCAAAACTGCAGGGACTCTTACAGCTAGTGCAAGAGGAGCTCTGCTCCCAGCTCCTAACATGAACTCCTGATCCTTCCACAGGCCAGAAGCAGAAATATTCAGCATTTTCCTGCACACTGACCCTTGTCAGGTCTCAAGAGATCTAGGAGGAAGGAAGAAAAGGAGAAAGATGGAAATCCCAAGGCACAGAGAGGCCATACGTTCCCCATCAGCAGGGAGCAGCAGAAAATCCATCAGCATTCTCATACAAGGAAGGAAGCCTCAGTCAGTGGCTTTAATAATAGGTACAGGGAAGTCAGAGATAATGCTTTCAGGTGAAGAACCACGGCTGCACACTGTCAGAAATAAACAACTAGCAATTCAGAGGGCGTGCATTTTAGGTAGTACATAATTAAGCACTCTCTATCACTGAAAACCTTTTATATTTTCAGTAGAAATATCCAACTCATCCTCCCCCTGCAAAGACAGGCTAAAACTCTGCCCTTTGCAAGAGGCCCAGCCAGTAGCCTCCAACTCCACAACAGACCAAGTAACTTCCACACCTTTCCTCTCGAGAAGCTTACCTCCTATCACCTCCACAAACTCAGAGCCCGCCATGGCCAAAAACGGCACTTGTGCTTCTGTAGCCACAGCCTTCGCCAGCAATGTCTTCCCACAGCCTGGCGGTCCGAGTAACAAGGCACCCTTGGGCACTTTAGCCCCAAGCTGAAGGTAGCGATCGGGACTCTGCAAGAACAACACAACTCTCAGATCCACAGCTCACATGAAGCATCTGAACAAGAATATGGCCTCTCAGAGCTTCCCGATACTGTTTTCAGCCTGAGCAACTCCGAGCTGCTAATGGGAGCAGCTACATCTGCATTTCTGTTATGGAACTGGAAATATAGAGATTGAGTCACGCTGATCACAGCATAAAAAGCTGTCAGTTTATTTAAACAGAGGCTGCTCAGTATCATGAAGGATGAAGAGAAGAATATACCCTCCTCCCCAAGTCAGCCATCTATCCCAGAAGACGGGTAGCAAGCACTTATTTTGTTCTACTTTTATATACCTTTAAATAGTCGACAAATTCTTTGACTTCCATTTTCGCCTCATGCATTCCCGCTACATCCTTGAAGCCAATCCCTTTTCCAGATTTCCCATCCACAACAGTGAAACGAGCCATCTTCAACTGGTTCTGTGGAAGGCAGCACAAGTACTGAAGATGTGCTCTGACTCTGAACAAGGCAACAGTCTGGAAAGGCTGTTTGCTATACTCTGGGAGACAGCACAGCACAGGTATAAGCCGCCCCTAAAAAACACCGCTAAAATGCCCACGCATCGGTGTTTTACTGACTTTTGCTTTGGAAATACATCACAGCTGGATTGTTGACTCAAACTTTATTTATCCATGTTTTGTTGGAAAGAGCCAGAATAAACCTGCAGGAACAGTCCCAACACAATCCAGCACAAACTCCATGTAGACCAGGCAGCGATACTTATTAAAAATATGCAGAACGCTCAAAACCTTATTTGGGATCTTCTCCCTGATTTCTAAGCCCTCTGATCCTTAATACACATGGGATAGGTATAGTTTTGAGGAATATGTATTGATGGTAAATAACTGTCAGTGGTAAATAATTAGCAATACTGCCTTGTAAATGCATATAAACAGATACTGCACCACTGTCCGATGCTGCCACTGGTTTCTACTGCAACACAACCCGCGACAGAACTATAGGTTCTCAAATGTAACAGACACCACATTTCAGTCTCCTTGTGTGTGTTAAGCCACAGTGACAGTCAAAACAAGAATTTAGTTAAACGCCCTACTTGTAACTGCTCATTATGTTCGACTGAAAACAGCTACTCAGGAATTTTTTTTTCTTTGAGAAGAAAGTTTATAGCTTCTCAGGCCTCAGAAACATCAGCTTATCCAAATGAAGAGTTCAACATGCAGGGCCGAGCTGTCCCCACTCATGCAAGGACAGAATCTAGTCCTCAAGGCCCTCATTACTCAACACTTCTTTAAAATATTCTTCTCCTCTGAGCAGCTGCATCCCTTTGTGTGAAGAGAATCCCAAAGCCAGAAGAGAACTGCAGAGGAGACTGAGTGGGAAATCTAACAAGGGACTGAATTCATCATATTTCATCCTCAAATCCCTGCGGTCAATGGTAGTGCACCCCAGGCTGATTTCTACAGAGTTTCATCAGCTGATCCAGGCAAGGGTGGAAGAAGGGAGGAGGAGATTTGACTGATGTTGCAAGTGAGGCATGTGGCATGAGAAGAACAGGCCAACACATAATGAAATCCAGAATCTGAACATATTTTATAAATTGAGAACTCATTTTGCAGAAAGCAGCAATTCCTACTTCTGGCTGTATGGGAGGCATATTGGCAGGACCCAGTGAAAAACACCATCTGCAGCTGCAACTCATTAACAAGCTTTGAAAATAGCAGAGCAAACTGGACTGCAAATTCACTGAGCTCAGCCCTTCCTGCCATTGGGGAAAGAAAGGGCCTCAGCTAAGGCCAGTTACTGTACAACCTAGTCAGATGATCAGGACAGGAAAAGATGCAAGATGTGTCAAGACTGGAGAGCCCTTGGCACCAGTTAATTCTCATTCTGCATTGACTTCGCTGGGGAAAGGGGAGGAGATTAGGCCAGCAGAAGACAAGGCTACCCACAGGCCGCAAAACAGCATCGAGATCCAGGATACTCACAAAGGCGTTGAATCCTCCTACTCGGCTTGCAACCCTAATAAGGCGGAAGATGCTCCACAACATGGACACAGCCACAAGTGTCACTATCAGGGAAATGATATCACTAAAAGGACAAAAGCAAGACAGGTACAAATTGAGGTGTTTGGCCACAACTTGGTAAATATTACTCAACATAACTATTTTTGGTATTTTAAAGGTCCTGACATTTAGGCTACAAGTGCAGCAATGAGCAGACATGACTAAGAAAATGGAACCTTTACAGGTTTTTTTATATATATATATATATATATATATATATATATATATATATAAAACAACCCCCCCAACAATTGCATAACCTAAAAAGTCAAGCAGAGGACACTGGCAAATACTGCTTACAGCTGTGGAAGAAATTCGACCTCACCATCCCCTTCAGAGGCATTCCTACTTATAAAACAAATAGGACCTTCAGGCAGTCAAATCACACCCAGAGCAGAATCCAGTGGGGCTGGCAGTCCACCCAAAGGGAGCTCACTGCAGAAGACCTGCGTCCGGCAACACTAGGGAGATTCCAGCTCCCCTAATCCTGGCAGAAATCCCAGTGTGGGTCTCCCATTAAGAGGCTGCTCTACCTAGTCTGGTCGGCCCTCCCTGGTCAAGCCTCTCAGAAGTCCTTTATGTCAGAAGGAAGTGCTACAGCAACCAACATCATTGATTTTCTGGATCCTTAGCAATACCAATTGCATTAGGAGGGAGATGAGGAGCAGATGACACTGCAGGCCTAATACAGTTACAAGACAAACACGCTGAGGACAAATATCCTGTGAGCTCTAAACAAAGGATGCTTTCAATAGGAGGAAAAATGATCATATGTCAGATGACAGGTTGAGAGATTTGTGGGACCCTGTTCTGCTTCACATGCCTGTGAAATCGTCTGGTCTTGCCACACTTCTGTGTCTTATCTTTAAACTAGGAATGTGTGTTCCATCTCTCACAGAGGGATGATTTACTGAAGCAAGGGGACCAGCATGTGCTATATACCCAGCTGCCTTTGCTTCTTCTCAGCGAGAGGTCCTAGGCAACACTGGAAACTGAAAGTCACCTTCAATTTGTCACCTACGCAAACAGGATTAATTCTGAAACACATCAAGTGCCCCCATCTCAGACTAAACTGAATCCAAGCTGCAAGTGCCCTGCACTTCACAGATTCAAACTCCAGAATGAGACTCTGAATTCTCCAGACATTCATCAACTCTCCTGAGAGACTTTAGGCCCTATAATATCTCTTAGAAAAAAATCACCTCTTTTCAGGGGCAGGGGAAGCAGCTTGTGTTGGTGGCTGACTAACTGCCGAGTCCACTCTCCCTGTTATACACAAGTTTGAAAAAATTGGCAAGTTCTGCATTTCAACTAAAGGTCTCATACTGCACGATCAATTAAAAAAGTTTATCTTCGTATAAACCATGTATTAAAAATGTGCAAGTGTTATTCAGAGGACAAGTAACTAGACAAAATCCAGTCTAGGTACCCATTCATATACGAACATGACGTTGTTTCACATTTTGGTAAGGTGTCTGGGAGGAAGAATTACACATACTGGCCATCCCCATCTACAGCGGGAAAGCCACTGTGCTCCAAACCCTATGAGCTACTAAAAGCAGATGATGTGCTCTGCATGGTGCACAAGTAGGTGACCCATCTCACCAGATAACTGTAGCAGCATGATGCTATCTTTCCTGGTTGTCAGGGATCCCGATTTCTTTACTTAGCAGACAGGACTTCTGCACTACATCTCTCTGTTAGTACTTTAGAATAAGCAATTAGTTGAGAGCTCTTCAAACACTGGAGTCTCTCCCCACACTTACGGAAAGCATCTTTCCACACCAGCGTAACGGCTGTCAGTGATGGAGGTGGACTTGCTCAAGCCCAGCAAGCGAGCTTCACAGGTCTGTTTTGGACTCTGGACCCCATAAATCCCGTTTTGCAAAAACAAGCTGCCAGTCTTAACAGAAGGGCAAATAAGCCACCACAGCAGCAAACGACCATAAAACATTACTACATCATATGAAAGCACAGAAGAAAATCTAGCCGGTGCTCTACAGTCTTTGGCAGATCTTCCCTCTTCTTGCTCATTTAGCTATTTCAGAATTTAAGCTTTTTTTTTTTTTAGGCAAAGGATCTTGGTCTCAGGTAACAGAAAAGGGCTGTAAGTTTAATAGAAGTACTCCTCTCACTGAGGTTTTGTGTGCTAGCATCAAAGCTGCTCTGCTCAGTATGTGGCTCACAGCTGGAGCGAGCACCAGCACAGGCTGTCCTCTGATCTACAGCTGGTGGAGAAGCAGGCCAAAACTAGGTGTTTATTTTTACAGACTGAACAACCACCACAGGCCTTCCTCGAAGCATTTTAATGGGGGAACGCTTACTGCATCACCAGCATTCTCCACAGACCAGGGTGTAACATCACTTGTTGAGTCAGGATTTCTATCTCACTCTGCACTTGAATAATTGATTATAAGGACAAAAAGTGCTCAGCTGTGCACGAATGCACAGCAACTGACACAGACTTTCCTCGGACTTGCTGACACTGACCCGAAACATTTTGGTCTGCTGCATGCTGCAGTTCCAGATGCCTCCTTGGGACCCTCACTTTTGAAATGTTAAGGTATACCTAGAGCATGCCTATTTCTGAAAGATGGGGTAAGTGCTCCAAAACTGGGACCACTTTTTTGTTCTATATTTATAATAACAACACTTAGTTGAAGGGCACTTTCCTCTCCAAGTGAGGGATGTTGTCACCAATATAAGATCAACAGTAAGCACAAATTTATATCATACTTTCCATAAAAGCCAGGATGTTTGTAGGAAACAGGGATTCTCTCTTTCTCATCAATATTCAGCTCATCCTCTGCAGCTCTCAGCTTCTCTTCAAATTTGTCAATGTTCGCCACCCGCATTGTGTACAACAGGGTAACGTTCTGGGGACATGCAATCAAAAGCAGCATATAAGTACTGTAGTATAAGGATACAGCAATGAGCAGAAGTGCACAAGTCAGACAGAAGTTAGCCTTATGTTACATCCTTTGATACTGCATCAATGAACCCATGAGCAGATGACTGACACTAGGGCTCCAAATGAACTTAGGAACATCTCTAGTCTTTTCAGCACCTTATGAAAGCATAAAAGTCAAGAACTAAGTCTCAGCTCTCTAGAAACAAGCAGATGCAACAACTTCGTAGGCAAGCTGAAGGATGGAGTTAGTATTATAAACCCAGTTATATTGATACCTTGGGCTCAGACAAAATTTTGTACTATATATGGAAAACTACATCATTGGGAAGGAGGTGTCTTGTGCTCCACTCAGACTTCTTGGATCCTGTTCCTGTATCTTTGTCAGAAATGAATTTCATTCAGCAGTTTGCAAATGGATCATAAGTCACCGAACAAAATGGGATGTACCCAAGAACAGTATTTTAATCTCTCAAGCCAGTCTGTAATGATTCTTAGCAGCAACTCCTGCAAGTAAGCATGTGATCAAACTCTGCTTTGTTTCCATTTTGGAAGATTTAGGAAGCAAGTCTGATAGAGTTTGACAGAACATGAAACTAAAAGCCAAATAGGAGAAAATTTTTGAAACAAGATCTAATAATAAGAGTTTACAATCTTCTAGACACCTTCTCACATATCAGACCGAGCAGTAAGAAAAAACTATTGAATTTTTCCAGCTTTTTAGACGTACGTAAGATTTTCTTCCAGGCCATTATGAATTATTTTTACAATTTAAAATAAAAGTGTTAGTTTCCAGGTTGATATGAATAACAGAAGTCCCCTGAACTTCAAATACAGGAAAGAGAAAAATTACTGAAGAGCGAATTTACCAGCTAGAGTTTTACCGAACATATATATCAATTAATTCAGTTCTTTTCAACAGTATAAACTAAGATAATTCATTCCAATTGTAGAAAGTCACTCACAACTTGCCCATGCGGAGTTCCTCCTGGGTGCAGATAAACTTCCACAATATCGCTCTCTGGCACCACTTCGATTCTCTGGACCTCCCCCTTTGCCAGCATCTCATTCACAAAGTAGTTCCAGGAAATGTTGGTCCCTTCTCTGTTCTCGCTGACCGTGAATCGAAACATCAGCACTATGAACGTTATGATGAGGAGTGCCCGTAAGCGTTCAAGATGCATCTGATTTTCCCTCTTGCGTTTCTCATCCTCTTTAGAAAAAAAGATACCGGAGAAGAAAGATATGAGCATGTAATTGTGGAGCTTTCTGACTCAAAGAAGGGACAATTAAATGACAAATATTAACACAGCAGTACCTTTTGGGTTTTTTTGTTGCATGTTTGGTTTCTCCTGAAGGACTAGACTCAGAAGCAGTACCTAACTTGCATTGCACAGGCAGTTTTCTGGCATGGCTCAAAGGAGGTTGTGTGACTTGCCCAAGGTTACACAAGTGAGTCAGTTTTTTGGATCGCATGACATTCCCAGACCTTTCTGGCCTCTAGACTGTCAGACCACAGGGCCTCAGCTGTACCCATGGAACAGCACCAGGTCAAAAGCCTGGTTATAAAAGCACAAGCACTCAGATGTAAACTTAACGGTTGGCTGGAAGGAGGCAAATTTTGCATCCTGCTAGCCAGCAAAAAAAATATGCTTGCATCACATTGCTGCAGCTATATTCAGCTGTTCCCCAATGCCCCCAAAGCCATGCAGTGCGGCGCTGTGTACGCAGAGAAGATGATGGAGAATCACCTCTTTCGCTTTAATTGTTGCTTCAGCAAGAGGAGGAATTGAAGCATCAGCGAGCCAAAGAAAGCCCCTCACTTCCAGAAGTTATTGATTGTGGATAAAGATAGACAGCAATCTCGGACATATTTTGAAGAGCTCTGATCAGCATTTCCTGTTTTAAGGCAGTCTAATCCCGGTCCAGGAGACTTCAGATGGTCGTAGTCCACTAGACCCATTACAACCCCACCAAATGACATTCTGTTCTAAAATGAACAACTATCTCACTTGGCTGGCCTAATATGGATATAGGCCAAATAAAGCCATCGGACCCTTGTTGCTAAAAATCAAACTCAAGGATGACTATAGCCCACTTCTATACAACATCCTTCTGCACTGCCTAGTCTTCAGGCTGTTGCTAACATATACACCAGAAAATATTAGGAGTAAATCCAGCCGTAGTGTCACTGGTAAATGACATAGCACAGTATTATAAAACATAATTGCTTCCTGGTGAGATCCTGATCTGCTGGCATCCTGTATCACGAGACCAACAACATTTCTACTACCTAAGAAAATATCTGCATTTGCAGTAAATCGGAAATAGCACAGGAGACATGACATGCAGCTTACCTATGCATATAAATACACTGCAAATCAATCTCACTGTCTTAACAAAATTGCACAGATATTCTCCCATGCTACACGACTAACTTTGTTTAAAAAGGCTTGATAACTTTGTCCACCCTAAGGATCTGTATCAAAGAGGGATTCCCATGCGAGATGTGCTTTCCCCCACCTTTACTGTACTAGTGACACACTGAAGTGATGACATGACAAAAAGGGATGGTTTACTTCAAGTATTTGCCACCAAACCTTTTTTTCAGACTCACAACATTTTTTGCACCGCGTAGGCAAATTTAAAATTCTGTGGTCTGCAAAGGACTGCCACAGCACAGTTCAATGTCAACTGCTAGCTAGCGTTTGAGTTGTTAAAATGACAACAAATATCTCCTCCTCTTTCCAGTCATATGTGGATGTTCTCGATATATAATTTAGCACTTGTTCTTGATATACAATTTAACATCAACAGCAACATGGCATACATAAATACTGCTCTACACCCAGAAATAAATTAATTCTGCGCCACTGGACTGCTAGTGCATCTGCCTGCTGCAGCCCAGATTAGATTTATTTGCAAATTCATAACAAATGTTCTGACACTAGCATTTATCACTAGCCACCAATTAGACCCTACACACACTGCAACAAAACCAAGGGACAAACATATGACCCAGTCAGATGCTAAAAAAAGTACTCTGTCCTTCAGATACGCGGCATCATTTTTCACTCGTTTCCTAGCTCTGCTCCACATTTAACAGGAAAGGCTTGATCCTAAATAGAAACAATGCAGCTTTTCAGATAAGGTCATAATTCCAAAAGACAGCGACAAGCTCAGACACTGCGTCCAGCCCATCCACTTTGTTCTTCAATGCCATCTCCTCACTTCTGTGTTATCTGCTAGATCCAGCTTTATTAGAACAAAGCAATTCATCACAAAGGTGCAGGATGACAGCCACTACAGTCTTATTAAAGAAAATTAAAATATAGTACGATAGAGACCTTAGTCTGGGCAATATCCTGAAAAGCTGAGCAAGTTCTAAATAAAAAAAATTCTATAGATAAAAGAAACGATTCTAGAAAAGTGAGTACCGACAGAAAGAAAGTCCGTCTATGACCATGCAAGTTCCTTGGAGACATCAGAGTCAACTATTGCTAAAACACTTCTCTGTATTAAATTTCAGACAAAGTGAGGAGGCATGTAATATGTTCTGAAGCACACATAACTGAGGATACGATCACAAAAAGATCACCACAGGGTAAAAGCTGGCCATTGGATACCTTGACACAAACAACTTCTCCAGTTTCTAGGAATTAGGCTTGTCTAGGACCTTTACCCTACAGCTGAATAATTTCAGGAAAAAACATAATTTCTAGAAAGCTAGAAGACAACACAAAGCTTTCCTCTACTCTGCATTTAATTAAGGACAAAATAAATCTATTTCTAAGCTTATGCAAAGTATGACTGTCTTTACAGTATTACATTCATATTGCACCATAAGCTACCCCACAATATTCAGAACCAGTAACTGGATGTGGCACTTGCAAGCAACAGCTGTGGGAATACTTCCAGCTTTCTAGTCTTAAAAAAGCCTCCATGAAGCAATGATTCGCCATTAACCCCAAATCTGAACTCTCCGATTAAAATCTTGCAAGGGCTGCAGTGACAGTTTGAAGAGTTCTTTTTAATAATTACTGCAGAGATGAGTATTCCCCTGGAGACACAGGGTAGCATTTTACCTTCCTAAGTCAAGCTATCCATTAATCACAGGAGAAAAGAGGCCACTGAACATGGCATGTTGCTGTTTACTAATTTTAACAGCTGCAATACTTCAAGGCGCTGTGCTCACTGTCACCCTGCATGGCCTTGCAAACACTAAGGGCCCCAGCCTCTAAGCTCTGACTTCCTTAACAAGGATTCTGCGATACCTGCACTTGCATCCCATCGAAGACTTCAGCCCACTTAAATGGATCCGACAGGCAAAGCCACTGCTCTCGCCTTAAAGAGATCGCATGCAATGACACAAGTCAGGCTAAAAGTCATCAGCAGCTGACTGCTTTTACTTTAAAAGTTAGTTAGTCCAAGAGGATTCTACCATTGTGTTTAAGCACAACAGAGGCAAAGCCAAGCTATGACATTATCTGATGACTCCTAGGTAAAAGTTTATCATATAATTTATAAAATTATGTTACATTCTGTGTGACTTAAACATAATGCTAAGTGCCTTCCAACTCACAGTACGAAGGTCTGGAGCCCACCATCTACAGAAGGTTTATCCCTCCCTCAAGGGTACAGGAAACAAGCAGCACAAAAGATAGACACATAAACTCTCTTAAGACATCACCAGCCTCTGCAAGCATCAAACTAATGTAATAAAATGAAGAAAATTATCAGGTCTTTGTTATGCTCCCGTAAGCATTTACTGACAAGACAGAGGAATGAGACCTTCACCTGGGCCACTTCCAACATCTTTAAAACTGCCCCACTAGGCCCGTAGATACAGGACATGCCATCAGCGGGACTTCACAGCCAAAAATCTACA
This sequence comes from Ciconia boyciana, assembly GCF_034638445.1. NCBI lineage: Eukaryota > Metazoa > Chordata > Aves > Ciconiiformes > Ciconiidae > Ciconia > Ciconia boyciana. Next base: position 45,185,940 of record NC_132942.1, on the reverse strand, counting down.
TCACAGAGCCTGAAAACATGCCTCATCCAGAGCCTAGAAAATCTCCACATGCACTTCAGTTCTTGGGAGGCTGGAGGGAAAGAGCACGTACTCACAAACAAGCAAAGAATTTTCTTTACAGAAGTGGAAGAGTCAAATTACACTTTTTAAATGGAATGCAGCTGTTGTCAACCTACAAATAGCAGAAAGTTGACAATACTACCAAGACTTGAAGGGACACCCACAAATCCACTCGTATTTGAAAAGCGTTTGGTGAAAACCTACTGGTAGAAGATAACAGTGCCTCCTACAAGGATCAGAACACTGTCTGTCAGAAGTCACGCAAGGTTTTTGTCTAGTACACAAAAGTTATTCCCCTGCACCCCCACCCCCCATTAGTGTCATTAAACTCCTCACCCCCTTAAGATTAAGGTACAGAGAGGGCACTCCTCAACTTCTCAACATAATCTGGCACGCCACATAGATCCCTAGGTTCCAGAACACATTTAGTGAGATAAAACTCATTTTCAAAGAGTCCTGTACTGCCGGATGCCTGGGGCTTAGGCAGTATAAGACATGCAAAAACCAGTATCTAGGAAGACTGATTTAAAAAAAAAAAAAAGAAAAATTCTGAGCAAGTGGCATTAGTAACACAGCTAAGAACTCTTTAAGGAATCTGTTTTTAACTTAGAGCTCTGTAAATCACTAGAAGTAAAGACACATCCACAATGAAGCTAAATGAAATAAGAAAAAACCTCAGAATCCAGCTTAAACTTGCATTAACTGAATTCAATTCTTTATTAAGTCAAAATGCTCTACAACAAAACCTCCAAATCAAAACTCAGTAAATACTACTGTTCCCCTTTGAAAAGCGGCAAAACTAAGGCAAACATCAATGAAATTATTTGTACAGGATGCAAAGCAGCACAGAAAGAGAATCAGTTTCACGATCCGTCTTAAGCCTTAGTATTCCATCATCTAAGCCAAAATACCCCTTCAAACTTGTTCTTAGCCACGGGCTTGTCGAGGTGGTAAGTGACAGGTACAGGATCACAGTACCCAGAGACAGAAGCGTTAAGGTAGATCTTCCATGCTGTCCACCCCTACCCCTCACACACACACAGTTTGTTTCATTAAATATCTTTTTGACACATACATACCCTCGTCCTCCTGCGGAGATTTCTTTTTGAATCCTCCATTCTTCTGGTTGCTCCCTTGAGAGCTTGAAGTAGTAAAATAGTAAGTGCTACCTGCAGGCAAGCAGAGTTAAGTAGTTACTACCAAAACACCTCAGGAGACAGGGAGAGAGGGGACCAAGGATGACAGAAATACACATGAGCTCCAAATGCACACAAAGCTAAGCTCCACATCCGCCCGAGCACACAGCTTCGTGTGCCAAGGAAATGGGACAGCCTTGCCAGAGGGAGTAATGGGAGGGACAGACTCCTTCAGTTTCCTTATATTATATATATTTTTTGACAACCCAATCAAAATATGGCTTTGTTCAGATATTATTTTAATGGAGCAAAGAAAATTATTTGGAGAAATTTCTTCAGTGCTGAAACATGTATACATTTCCCAAGGCATAAAACCATAGTTAACACTGGTATGGTCAGTTAAGAACAGCCTCACCCTAGGGACTGTAAATGCTTATTAAAGGCAATATATGTGCTAGAGTTAAATGCAGGTTTCTCAGTAAACGCTGTTAGGACTTTCTGATAAAAGCCAAGAACGTAAGGCTACAAACAGCAAGACTCACAGTTGCTGCTACAAAACAATAAGTAAAGGCTTTCTCCACCAGGAGAATGCAAAAAGTTCAGAAGGAAGACAACTGACTTGAGGACGGCAGCTTCCATTTCCTATGGTCTTTCATGAAGACTCCGGAAAGAGTCCAGAAACTGGACTGCTTGTCCACTGCTAGTTCTACTAGAGGATGCACTGCCATTTGGAAGATTATGCATATATTTTTATTTTAACTTAAAAAAAAACAACAAAACCTCTTAAAGGTCAAGCAGCCCAAGCTCACCAGGCCCACACTGGCCAGAATAGCCACGACCAGTTTTGTTCAAATCTCAAAGGCATCAGCTAACTCGTCTTTCCAATTTGAAGAGGGTAGCAAGAAGAATAATTGCCTTTGTTTTACCTTTCTGTGCTTTTGCTCTAAGAATTCAGATCACATTTTCTAACATGCACTTTTAACTTGTTCCAATGCAAGGCTTTCAGCAAGGTCACATGATGTGATTTCTGACAAAGGTGAATGACATTTTCGTCTTAGGCTTTGCTAATGAGGCAGAGAAAGATTCTCTACTTTAAAGTCTGCAGTTTTTAAATTAGCTTTTAGGTCTAATGACTCAAGTGCTTACTTAATCACGCTGAGCTCCTTGTGGAAAGGTGCCATTGTTCATCCCTGTCACCAAACAAAAACTTAGAACCCCCTGTAAAAGACACACAGCTCCCAAAGTCAAGAATAGAACAGCTTTATCTCAGTTTCAGGAACGCAGGCAGTGGAGGAAAAGTCAATACTCTTACTATATAAGACCTCTTCTCCTCTGTCTGTACAGTTGCTCTTCAGGACTCACCTAAGAGATTCCAAAGCCTGACTGGATCTCGAATTATGTGTTGTTTCAGCAGGAGTCCACTGAGACCTTGATGTGTGGGGGAAAGTGTTTGTGACAGAAGGCTCTGAGGAGGAAGATAAAGAAGGAAAAAAAAAAAAAAGACAACTGTTGGGAAAGTATCGTGACTGCTTAACCTTTTTGTATGCTGTGAGACTAAGACTTCTAAACGTGAAAATATTGTGGGTAAGTTGCAGGACCAGCAGCTGGGAGACCTGAATTAGTCCTGGTTGTGCCATGGACTTGCCATGTGACTTTGAAGATGTTGTTTATAACCCAGTTTAAAGAAAGCACATGTATAAATAGAAATATACGCTCAAAACACTTGGAAAATGTTATCTTTTCCCTCCCTGTATCTCTGTTCTTCATTCTAAAGATATGTTAGAAGTCATTTCTTGAAATGTAAAGATACCCTCCCACAACAGGAAAACTTAAGGACTACTACTTTGCAACCCTGCTGCACGGCAGTAAGGACAACGTGGTAATTCAGCAGTCATCCTGCAGTTGATATTCACATTTAAAGGCAACTTCACAACATCTGAACTAACATTTACCAATACTCTCACTGAATGCAAGTCTTGCCCCTTCTCCGATGGGCGATTCCTGTCTCACCACCCCTCTGCTGCACAGGCACAAATTTCGGTGCAGCGAGCCAGACAGGGACACTGACTAGGCTGAAATCCTTCCCCCTTTCTTCCTCGTGTGCTGGGCAGCAACGTGACTGTTTATGCTGGCCCGAGAGGGTAACCTCTTGGGATCGATACTTTCTAGAACAGAACAGCTTAGACTAGTTTAAACTGATCACAGAAAAACCTGGCACGATTCACAAAACAGTCCCACAATTGTTCTTCCTCCATCGCCTACTTGGACTGCAGGTGCTTCTTCGCCGCACCGAAGAAAAACACAAAACGGTCTTGGAGGCCTAGCTTAAACAAGAACCTTGCCTTCTGCATGAAGGTCTGCGTTGGAAAGCCCTGCGGTATCAGCAGCACTGCAAGATGGGGAAAACACATCTGTGGCCTACACCAACATGGTGGGTGCGTATATGCCCAGTGATAGAAAGAGCCAGCACAAGCGATGTTAGAAAAAAGCCTTTAATCAACATTTTCTTGCTTATGATGGCCTAGGTGTTCCCTTCACACGGTATCTCCCCCACGCTACTGTTACACAGCACTGTGGCAGACCTTTGGGCTGGGCTAACCTGAGAAACCTCCTCAGGAAAGCCCTGTCTCGAAGCAGGCGCTCCTTTAGACACAACAGGGGCTCACCCGGCTCCCCCCCGCGCCGTTCTCTCCTCTGGTGCTCCCGGCCGCGCAGGCAGAGCACCCCGCCGGGCCGGGCCCTCCCCGCGGGGACGCTGCCTGTCGCGGGGTGCACGGAGCCGGTCAGCGCCCGGGGCGGCTCGGGAACGCCGCTGAGGAGCCGAGGCGAGGGGCTCCGTGAGGCGGCGGCACGGGGGTGAGCCAGCACGGCGGGGCGGGGCCCGCACGTCGCGGGGCCTCCCCGCCCGGTGAGCCCGGCAGCCCCCCGCGGTGCTCGGCACCGCGCTCTCCGCCGCGCACGGGGGAGGCGAGGCCCCGCCCCACCGCCGCCCCGTTACCTGCAGGCCACGTCCCGCGCCGAGGGGACCGCCGCCGGGCCGCGGGCGAGCCCGGGCCCAGGCCGGGGCGGGCGGCGGGGCAGGCCGCTGCCAGCAGCCACAGCGCCCCCGGAGCAGCAGCAGCCGCAGCAGCGCCATGACCCGTTCCGCTCCGCCTGCAGGCCTCCGAGGGGCGGCGGCAGCTAGCGAGCGCCGAGGGGCCGCTGAGGGGAGGGCCGCGCCAGCGGGCCGCTACGCTCGCCGCCGCGCCGGGAGCCGGAGGCCTCAGCGGGGACGGAAGTGCCCGGTGAAGAGCGAGCGGCCATCTTGGAAAAGGGCCGGCAGCGGCGGGACTGCCATGCCTCAAGATGGCGGGCGCAACCGTCGGCGGCAGGGCGGGGCCGAGGGCGCCCCTTGGCCCCGCCCCCCGGCTGCCGCCGCGCGGGGGCTGCCGGGCCGGCCCGCGCGGTTACCGCGGCAACGGGGGATCCCGGCGCTCGGCGGCCGCCGGCCCCGCTCCTGAGGCCCGGCCCGGCCCCGCCGCCGAGCCTCGGCCAAGCCCCGGCGCAGCCAGGGGCCCCGCAGCCCGGCCTTGGCCAGGCCCAGGGCCCGCCCAGCCAAGATTCCCGCAGCCCGGCCTCGGCCAGGCACGTCCCACGGCTCTGCCTTGGCCAGGGCCCAGCGCAGCCCGGCCAGGATCCTGCAGCCTGGCCTTGGCCAGGGCCCCCGCAGCCCAGCCCGGCCAGCCCCCCAAGGCAGGCTGCCATCTGCGGACGAGCCCCAGGCCAAGGTCTGCCTGGCCAAGTCCCCTGGAGCAGACGGTTCCCACAACCGAGTCAGGCCCCCACAACCAGGCCTCGTCCAGGCCCTGCAGTGCAGGCAGGTCCCCGTGCCGTGCCCAGCCCAGCCTCGGCCAGGCCTCCCCAACAGATTTAGGCAGGAGGAGAACAAACATCTGGGAGGAGCAAGCAGGTTCCTGCAGGCACAGGAGAGAGGCTGCGGCCACCCGCCGTCACTGTGGAGGCACGGCTGGCAGGGAGACCTGGCACTAGGCAAGCAGGCGGTGCAGAGCCTGGTGGTGTGAGTACACGACTAGCCCTGCTCTGGGATTTTTATCACTCTTAATGTCATGTCCCACATAATTGTAACGGCTGGGAAAAGAAGAAGGAAACAGCCTCTGCAATCTTAGATTCAACAGAGAGGAAAGAGACCAGCTCCCTCCCTTTGCGGCTGTTGCTGAGGAAGACTCCCCTTCTGACAGCTCAAGGTACGAATTAGCTCTGATAGAAAACAGCATTTCGTATCTGCAGCTGAGCATGATGGATTAACAAGTACGCTCAGAAATAAAATGAGTGAACAAATATATATACATGTATATGTTTGCTTTGTCAGGCAGGTTAGCTGGCTCCTGTGATCTATCGTCTGTGGCAAAGGCATTACAATGTGTTTGACAACTCGCAGTAGCCAAGCTACAACGCGACTGATAGTCTGCATTTAAAAGTGTTCTGTTGGTGCACGTGCAGGGTTCTAACAGTGGTGGAAACCTCCCCTCAAGCATTACACCAGAGCGTGTCAAGGATATGAGTAGCGTTAAGTTCCCTATGTACAGATATCACAAAGGTCCTTGTATTTTAAGTCCCTGATCCTAAATCTTGTGTAATCTCTTCCTATTTTGCACTAGTTGTGTGCAGTGGAGTGGGTGGGCTCGATGTCCTCTGCTGAGTATGTCTTTGGGGCAGGAAGGCATTTCAGAGCAAACCACCTCCCTCCCGCCACAGTTACACCCTCCTTGCTCTACTGAAATGAATATTCTGTTTGCCAGGCCTGCAGGTCTGATCTCTCCTGCCCGCTTCCTTTGATGTGCCTTCAAGAAGCCATGTTTCTTTCTCCTCTCCTGTCTTGCTGACCACGATGGTTTCTGCAGCTTTTTCTCCCTCCCTCCTGTCCATGTTTCTCCCCTCAGGTGTCTCCAGGACAACTTTTAGGTATCATCGCTGTTAGTTCTCCTAACTTACCTGTCCTAAAGTATCTCAGGCATTCTTGAATGGGAGCTTGCAGGGCTACATAAAATAATAATAAATAATTCTCTCCCTTCCCAGCGGGTCTGAATTAGCATCCTCTTTCTAGAAGAGTCTCTTAGGATGTTAATTGTCATCTGCCCCCTGGGATGTGTCTAAGTAAACCTTCTACCAGCAAGGTCTATTAGCATGTTAATGTCCTCCTCACTCCTGGAAGTCTCTTTGTATCTCTGGCTCAATCGTCAAACAGCTTAATTTACAGACACAAAATTAAACTGGTTGCAATTAATCCATATTGGCTGGTCATAGCTTGCAGTGTCGCAGTGGGGATGTGACAGCCGGTTGCAGAGACACCAGCGGCTCCTCCACCCCACAGATCCCACCGGGCACGGCCGGAGAGGCCGAGCTGCCCAGAGAGATGCTGTGTGGCCCGCATTGCTACCGGCCTCCGCTCCACACTGGCCAGTGGGCTCTTCTCCTGGCACGCTCGCTGTCTGTAAAGAGAGGGTCATCCGCACGTGCTCAGCCTGGGGAGGAATCTGTCCCTTGTCCTGGCCAAGACTGGAGGCTGCGAAACCCAAGGCTGGCCCCTTCGAGGCTGCAAGGAGCCCAGGCCTGACGGGCACACACAAAGCTAGAGGTGAGATGGGTGCTGCGGAGCTGCAGTGGCCCTAAGTGACTGGGCCAGGGAAGGACAGCAGAAAAAGCTCTGGCTCAGCACAAACACGGGCAGAGCACAAGCCCTCTGTTCCGTGCCAGCCCATGCATGACACCTTCCTTGGCCAGGTGGCTGCCAGAGAGACGAGTGTCACGTCTTCACCCACCCTGCAGAGAGATCCATGGTGGGGGTTATTTACACTCCAGCTGTGTTTGGAGGAGGAAACAACTCGTTTGGAAATGCTGACTGATGGGGGAGGCTCCCTCTCGCATAAGCACAGAGCAGAGAGGTGCAGCATTTCCAGTGGAGAAACGTGGGATACAGCAACCACGGCAAAGCACGTCAGGAATCAAGGGGCCGTGGGGCCCCCCAGTGCCCCCAACCATTGCAGGGTACCAGCGCCATGCACATTCCTACTTCCCCCTCACTCAAGGCATGTCACACCTCGCTTCCATCGATTTTGTGATTGGACCTGCTGCTAATTAGGCCTGATCTATTTTTAAAGAGTTGCATCATTGAAATAGAATTACAGCCCGATGAGAAGTGAAGCAGTGCAGTTTGCTTAGACGGGACTTTACTGACTTCCGCCAGGCTGACCTGACAGAGAGCCAAATGGGTTTCATCGTGCCTGCCTTACAGCTTTGCTCCAGCTTCAGTGAAGACAAACTTGCACCCATTTAACGATGGAGGGCAATGAAAGATGAACAGGTCCAAACTCCAGCCCAGACGACCACCCAGCTGAGTCTGGGTGGGTTCACTGACTCCAACAAGCAGCGTTTCAGGTCCGTAGGGCAGCTGGGCTCTCGCTGCGATGCTCCCACCCAGAAGATGCAAGCCTCGATGTGACAAAACAGTACCAAACTAGGAGGACTGGTTATTTACAGACGCACCACATAGCTGGAGTTGACGTGATTCGTATTCCTCCTTTCACACCGTGCCTCAAAGGCAACCAGATGATGAAACACCAGGAAAGAGGGCTGGGGGTCCTCGCTGGTGCCAACACAACGTGACGCCGGGAAGGAGAGTCAAGAGGTTTTGCGCTACGTGCAGCCAGCAACCGCCATGGCTGCACTGTGACTTTTGCGTGGGCGGCTCAGGCTGCGCTGCGTATGCGGAAGCAAGTGCTGTCCTCTCTGTGTGTGCGAGAGACGACCTTGGGAAAGGTGGCTTCAGTCACTGCCCTTGGACTGGCAATATGCTCCTTTGGGAGTAAGCCAATATTCTGAGAAGACAGATATAACCTGATCCAGGCTTGGCCTCGCTGGGATGTGTTCCAGCCATGACATCACTCAGTAATGCCACGTGTATTTACTACTGGGGAAAGGTGCTGGATTGGAGTCTGAAATCTCTGGTTTATCTCCTGAGCAGGTTAGGAACAGGAAGCAGCATTAGCAGCCCCATCCTTGTATTTTTCAGGCCAAGAGAAATCAGTTTCCACAGCCAACACGGCCCTCAGCTCTGCTACGTCTCAGAACTCACATCTCCTATTTTCATGCTCCCTGTAAGACAGTCTTGCCACCCTTGCTCTTGCCCCCCGAGGCTCAGGAAGCTCCTTGCCAAATGCCATCAGCCCCCCCAGCTTAGCTCAGACTCATTTCAACACAGCACTTTGCAAACCGAGTGAATGGATACCTGCAATTAGGCGGCCGCCGTGCCATCCACAGACTTCACATCAATAATGAATCAAAGGACTAAACGTAGAGCTGAAGCTGCTAGAAGGTAAATTCAGACTTTTTAAAAGATGAAAAATTGCTCTGTTACCCACCTGGCAGTGCACGCCAGGGCTCCTCTGTGGCAGGACAAAAACGCACAGCTCGGCGCTAGCTGGGAGGCCGCAGAGCGTTCCAGCACCCTTCAGCAGTGTGCATCTCTGTCACGTACCAGCTGGTTTTTTTTAGATTACTTCTTTGCAGATGACAAGTCAAGGTCAAGGGATAGATGCTTCCCTTCAGCACAGCAAGGCCAAGTATCCCGGAAAGGCCTAGGCTCAGGAACATGCTTAAAAGACCACACGTCTGTCCCTCAAGCACAGTGAAACTCCTCACCAGGGAAAGATCTGTTCAGCAGATAGCCTTTTTATATGAGCCAGTCCAAACCCATCACACCTATTCCTCCAGGAACAGCTTGAGATCACTGCGAGTTCCAGTGCTTCCTGCTGCCGTTGCCAGACCCGCTTCCCTACCTGCTTCTCTCGGTGCACACAGGAGAGCATGGCACTTACTTAAACCGCTCCTCCCTGGGGACATGGAGGGCACCCCAGCCCCGTGGCGAGGCAGCCGAGAGGCTTAAGGCATAACTGGGACACAGTGCTGGGGTACAAACTTTTATCTCTGAGTCACCTCTAATGACCAGAGAGTTTAACTTTAAGACAGGTAGGTGACAGATGGCTATAGGCAGGGGATCACAGGGAATCAGCCATACAGCAGCAGCAGACTGAACCGTCTGCCAGTCACGGCTTACGAATCGCTAGAAAAGCAAAGTAAACGCAGGCAAGGAGGAGCAACGCTCTGTCAGAGTGACACGGGTACCTCTCAGCTTAGCTTGCAGGGGTAGAGCGGGAGGAGGGAAATAGCTTGTTTGTGACTCAAAGGCCACGAATGAGCAGATTGCTCCACGGGAGTGCGCTCCCTGGAGAGCTGCTGAAGCGTGCAGAGCTCAGGAGAAGCCCAGGAATCCATCTGTGTGCGGGAGGTGGCTGAAGTCATCTCCAAACCCCGCAGACTGGAGGTCAGTAAGCTCCGAGCGAGCAACTGTCACTCCACACCCCTGAAATCCATAAGCAGGCTAGAAACCTAAAGCCTGTCATTAGGAATAATAAAAACAGTAATTAGACCAGGACTGTCATGAGTTCACGCCTAGAACACTGATACGAGGCATTTACCCAGCAGCAGGGGACCACTACCCTCAGAAAGCATCCTCCTCTAGGGATGCAGGAGGCCTAAAGCTCCACGGACTTACTATTCACATAGGCATAAGGACCTGCAGGGAACCATATAAATAGACTTACCACCCACAAGAGCAGCTCAGAGCTTTGAGGGGTCCAAAAATACTGCTGCCTGCGCAGGCCAAGGGCACGGCGTAGCACGAGAGCTAAATCACCTCCTGGTTTGCTGGCTCTGCCTGTCCTGGGCCCCAGTGTGTGGTCCCGGTGCTTCGCTGGGCTGATGCTGCAACTCAGCTGATTACACAGCGGGCTGCATCGAGGAGTTAAACCTTCAGAAGAATGCTGATTTTGGTGCAAGTGAGCTGTTGCATTAGGTTAGCCTTATTATTTAATCACATCTCATAGAGCTGTGAGCAACCACCTCACTATAAAGCAGGTGTAAGCCCAGTCTTTTATTCCTTAATGGCATCACAGGCAGAAGGGCTCATTTTAAGATGGAGTTGTCCCTTAACAACAACAACAACAAACTACACGGATGGCTTGAAAGTAGTTTTATTTAAGAAAAATGAGATTGTGGGCAGAGTTAGGGAGGTTTCTGCTGCAGTACCAAGAGCATCAGCTGTACTCCTTGCTGGCTTTCCAAATGGTTGCCTTTCTAAATGGCTGCTTTGTTTGCCAAAACCATCTCTCTTCAAAATGTTAATACATGACATTAACTAAAACATGAGCCAAGCTTAAAGTAAAGGTTCTTCTAATCAAAGTTCTTCTGAAGTTTTATTCTCTTGGCCTCTGTGATGTTGGCACTTGACTGGTCACACAGGATTTACCCTGATGTGTGACGTAGCAGTCATAACTCACACATTGTCTAATCTATTCAAAATAGATTCCCATCTTTACATCCTGATAGGAGCTGAATCAGCAGAGAACTGCACCCACTTTAACACAGACCAGATATTTTTGCCCTTATGGCTGACATAATGGTTCCTTCCATCATGAGACAGTTGCTATAGAGCTTCAGGGGAGCTCAGCTGAAGTAAGGAGATGAATACGGTTACCCATAGGTTGCAAAAGCAGGCGAGCGGCTGACGCAGATGTCATCTCCAGAGTTAGACAGAGTATCAGAGCAAGGACCAAAGGGTCACAGAGCTCTTTCCCCAAAGTTAGTGTCCTTTCAGTTTGCTGTGACAGAAATAGGCCTGAAAGCACGTTCCCTAAGCGGCCTAATTTCCCTGCCCTCATGCAATGTTCTCTTTCCTCCTCAGCACCAAAGTATTTGTTTTATTTTAGGATTTGAGAGCTCACAACCTTTAGTGAAGGATAAAGGTGCTCAACAATTAACTACAGTTTGTTTTTTTTTTTTCTCTTAAGTATTACAATTAAGTTGCAAGGAGCAAAAGCCATCCCAGGGTAACAAAGCCAAGCGGGTTAAACATCCTCATCACAAAAGTGTCACCTAGAGAAAGAGCAGAACAACCCCCAACTGAAATCATTCCCCCTTCCCCCACTGTTAACTTTCTTTCACCAAATACTTTTCATGTCCCTCCCTGAAATAGGTTGATAGTCCACGCTGTTGTGTTCAAATAGAAAAAGGTCAGGATGACACAGAAAGGATTTAACTTCCTCCCCAGCGCTGGATCTTTGACCTGGATGACATTCAAGGCTGTCAAGGAAGCAGTAACAGCCAACTATATTTAGGAAATTAAAAAAAAGTATTTCCCCTCTCATCTACTCACTCAGAGGCACCAGAGAGAGGCAAACACTTATTTGCAGTGTTTTCAGTGAAGGATGACAAGAAGCTTAATGGAAGGGAGGACAAAAAAACCCCAACAACCTTTCTTTTGACTGGTTTAGTAGGTCTTATGAAGGAAGAAGATGGGTAGAGATAAAAAGACTAAGCCTAAGTAGAACACAGGACCAGCTTAACAGGCTCAGAATAAATCTCTCTCATGCTGTTATTTAACAGTGAAGTCGGACACGTGCTCCTGAGCCACTCCTTCATCACTGCTGAGCCCAGCAAAGAGATTTTTCTTCCTGGGGGACTCCTGGCAGCTTCAGCACATGAGAACAATCCTTAAGGCTGCCAAATGTGCGACTCAAGTGGAATTGCAAATGCCAAACAAGCAATCACAGTTATGGGCCACGCTCCTGGAAGAGGGGGGGAGGTTAAAAAAACAGAGCAATTACCGATGAGGTCACTGGTAGAAATTGTTTGAGAGCTGCTGCCTCAGGAGCTCCCCATCCTCAGCAACCAAACCAAAACGCAGTGACGCAGCTGTGCAGGTGGCTGCCACCCACACCAGGGCACCTTGGCCACCCGGTCTGGGCGGGGAGCCGCGCATCTGTCCCCATTTGTACTTGCTGTGAAGATCCGCTCCGTGAGCGGGATTCTTCCCTAGGGGATACCACAGCATTGGGTTCACCTTGATGCCACGAAGGGGCTCTGGCGCTAGATGTGTGGTACGAAATACAGATACACAACAAGCGTTCCTGTTCTGCAGGAGGGTTGGGCTGAGCTCAGGCACGGGCGGCTGGGTTTGAGTAAGAGGATCTACCAGTACTTTTGGAGTTACCTTAGTGCTGGAGAGCACAAATGTAACAGGTGGGAACACAGCGACTGTCAGGAGGAGATACAATGGCCTCGCCGGGGCTGGAGGCACTGCCGCAGCCAGACAGGAGGACGGGCACCAGTAGCGCCGTCTCAAGCACAGGAACCGAGCCTCGCGTGGCTGCTCGTCTGCACGGCACAGTCAAACATGCCCGCACTTACTTCTGCCGCTTCCCCAAGCCCAGCAGGACAAAGGCAGGAGGGTTATCCAGTGAGAACGACCATCCTCGTTTGGAGAGCCAAGGGTTTGGCTGTTTAGAAGAGACCCTGTAAATGAAAACAGCACAAAAGCCTCTTGGTATTATGCAATCAGCATTTGAAACAGAGAGGAAAAGAATCTTAGGAAAAAAACCAGGCACAACCAACACAGCCTGGTCAGGAGCAAGCGACCCGTCCCAGGGCCGAGCGGGAGCGCAGCCCGTCTGGATGTGCCCTCCTTACACAGCGGAGATGACCCGGGCCTGCCAGAGAAGCCACGCTCGGCAGCCCTCCCCTGGGGACGGCGGATCCTCAGCTCCAAGCAGGGCGCTCGTGGGCCAGTCGGGAACGTAACCTGCGTGATCCCTTTGCTGTCCCACTGGGGCAGCGACGCAGAAACCGTGGTTTGCGTAAATACCTTCCAAGAGGAGTTTCTGATTAACGCAGCCTCTTCTGAAAGCGAAAGCGAACATCTGGCATCAAGAACTTGTAATGAGAATGTAATTAAGGAATTCAGCCCCTAACCACAAAGCGATTTGGTGCGTGGCGTCCGATCGAACGCGGTGGCGGCGCGGGCGCAGCCGCCGAAGGCGGGGTGACGATGCCGCGCTCATGCCCGGCGTCCCCCGAGGAGCAGCACGACCGGTACCTCACCCGGTGCCTGCGCCCACCCCGACCCGTAGAAGCCACCACCCCCGGAGCAAACGTGCAACCCAGCGCCCGCCCGCGGCCTGTGGCAGCCCAGCACGGTACCCCGCCGCTGATCTTCGAGCGTGTCGGTGCGCAACGCCAACGGCCGAGGCACCGGCCACCGCCCCCGACCGCCTCAAGCCGGGGGGGTCCCCGTTCGCGGTCTCTCGCACAAAGAAGGGACAGCGCCCGGAGGCGCGGCGGGTGCCACCGCTCAGGGGAAGGGAGCGCCTGGGCCGCGCCGGCAGCCGCCGTGGGGCTGAACAACCGGCGGGGAGACGCACGGGGAGGGAGGGCGGCGCCGGCGAGGCGCCCTTCCGAGGGCGCTGCCCGCCCTCCCGGAGGCGACGGGGGCACGGGACTGACCGACCCCGCGCCGCCGTCCTGCGAGGAGCCTCCGCCCGACCCCGCGGCCGCTCGGCAGGCCGGGGCGGGCACGGGCCGGGGCGGGTGGCACGACCGCGGGCAGCCCCGTCCCGCTCCCGGCGGCGAAGCGGCACCTCAGCACGCCCCGCACGCACCTCCGGGGCCGCGGGGAGCGGGGCCCGGGGAGCCGCGGGGGGGGCGGGGCCCGCCCCGGTGCTCGGCGCTGCTCGGTGCTACTCGCGCAGATCCCACCCCGGAAACGCCGCCGCGCTCGTGACCTCTGGAGAGCCCGCCAATGAGCCGCCGCGCCGCCGGGACACGTCGGCCAATGGCGGCCGCCCCCCTGGGCCCCGCCTTCCCGCTCCCGTCAGCCCTCGCGCGCGGCGGGGGCGGGGAGGGGGGGCTGCGGCGCCGCGTTTCACCGCCCCCCGCCCGCCCCCCTCCCCCCACGGCGGCGCGCTGACGTCACGGCGGCGCTGGCCGCGTTCCGCCAATGGGGCGCGCCGACGCGGCGGGCCAATCGGCGGCAGCGTCTCAGCGGCGGCTGATCGGGCGGGCGGGCGGCAGCGCTGCGAGCCGAGGCCGAGGCCGAGCGCGGCGGGGCCATGGAGCGCGCGGCCGGGAAGCGCCGCCGCCACTGCCCGCGCCCCCTCCGCTAGTCCCGCCGGGCCGCCGCCCTCCGCCGCAGCCGCAGCAGCAGCAGCAGCAGCCCCTTCTCCCCCCCCCGCCGCCTCCTCTATGCGGCGGGGCCGGCGGAGCCGCAGGCCTCGCTCTCCCGCGAGGCTGCCCTCGGCCCGCTGAGGCCGGAGCGCCGGTAAGGAGCGGCGGGGGAGAGGGGTGAGGGCCGTGACCGGGGAGCGGGGCCCAGGCGGGGGCGGGAGAGGGGGCTGCCGCGGCCTGGTGGGGGAGGAGAGGGGCCTAGGCGGGGGCTGGGGGCGTGGGGGGAGCCGGGGGTGAGGGTAGAGGGGCGGGGAGAGGGGCGCCGGAAACGGCGGGACGGGGCGCGGAGCGGGGAGAGGGGTAGCGGGGCCCGTGGGGTGGGGGAGAGGGCAGTACGGGGTCGGGGCGGGGGAGAAAGCGACGTACCGAGGGCGGGCAGAGGATGTGTGGTGTTGGGGGTGGCGAAGGAGGTTAGGGGCTGATGGGAGCGAGAAAGGGCTGGTGGGGGGCTGCGAGGAGAGGGGGAACCGGGGGGTCGCTGGAAGGGGAGGGCCTGGTGGGGGCAGGGGCTGCAGGAAGCCGGAGGGAGGGAGGGAGCTGGCTGGGGTGAGGAGGGTTTGGGAGGGCGGGGGCTGCAGGGAGAGCGCAAGGGCTGGTGAATATTTAGGGGTGCGGAGGCTTGTGGGGTGCATTACGGGGCGGGAGGAACACGGGGCTCTGGGCCGAGGCCGCACGTGGGTGTCCCCCCTCTGTCCACCCGGGGTTTTTTTTGGGGGGGGGGGGAACACGGCAGAGTGCAGAGGTGCGGGGGGGCAGCGTGCATTTTGGGGTGAGCGCTGTGCTGGGAGGAACAATACCAAAAGTTGTCTGAAATGGTAATTTCCGTTTCCCATTTCATCATCCCGGGTAGGCGTTAGCCCTGCGTGTGTGTGCGCAGAGGATGGAGCCGAACCGAGCTGCCGCCAGCCAGCCTGGCTGATCCGCGTTTATTTATTTATTTTCTAGTTTAATCTTTAAATTGCTTGGTATTTTTCTCCTCGGAGAAGCTCTTTGTGTGCCGGGGAGGGGCTGCTCGACACCTTTGCCCCTTAGCAAAGGGGGGGGGGAGAAAGAATCCCACCCCAAAACAGCTGCACTTCTGCAGTCCAGAATTAACCTCCCCCAGGCCGGTGGATTGATTGCATGTTGAGAAAGGCAAATCGCCGCTCTCCCCCACCCCTTTGCTAGGGGATGAGCTGAGCCCTTGATGCCCTCTGCCCTTTCCCAGAGGCAGCAGCTGTCCTGCGAGGGGGCCGTGCCTGCGGATTGGAAACCGGCCTGTTCATTGAGGCACAAGAGTCGGTGTGTTTACGGATTGGCTTCTACTCCAAGCTTGGAGATCTGTTTTGATATCCAGTTGCAGGAAAGGGTTCCTCCTCCCCCCCCCCCTCCTGGTTTTGTACACAAAGTACTCTCTTACCGCTGGGGACACGGCCCTATAGGCAGAGAACAAATTCCAGGCAGCTCTTGAAGCAAAATTCCCTCCTGAGATGGCTTCTGAAATTGGGTATAGACCTTTTTTTTTTTTTCCTCCTCCCTGTGTAGGCAAAGATACTTAGCTGAAAACATCTTGCAAATGTAATGCTTTGTAGTGGCTGTGTGCTTTCCCGAAATGCTGAAATTTGTATAAATTTAAGGAACTTGGCGTTAAATGTAGTTTTCCTTTTTTCTGCTTTGTTCACAAAATGGAACGTTTTAATATAATCACTCCAATTATTTCCTTTTTCTGGGGGAAAAAACACTCCATGGAGTCATGGAGAGGGAAAAGGAGATTAACTCTCGCATGTTTTCAGATGGCCTCGATAGATTCTTTTGTGTGTGCTCTACCAGGAACTAAATATCTGGCTTGACTAACTTAAAAAGAAAAAGTTGGCGTTTTTACAGAATGGATTTACTGGCAGATTAAAGGTGTGTCTTGGAGCACTGTTGAATGATTGTGGTGGCGTGCAGTAGAAGGGTTTAAAATGCTACGTGGAGCGAGACCTGCGCTGACTTCTCCGTCTCGGCAGGGAAACTCTTAGGCACCGCGTTTCGTTATGCCTGTGCAATGTCGCTGCTGAAGCCGTGTGACCTGTTTTCTTTCCGTGGGAAGCGCTCTGTCAGTGGAAGATCTCGCTCTGAGGGGTGGTCCCTGCCCGCGTGGGTGCACTCTCGGGGCTCTGGTCGAGCTGCTCCTGCAGCACGGTTACCCTCGCACGTCTGTCCCCAAAGCAGAGCCCTCTCTGCGCTACCGTGTCTGTCCTGGTGTCTGCTCTTGCTTAGGTGTGTCTGGGGTTTGTGGTGCTCAGCTTATTTTTTTATGCAGAGATGCTCCGGCTCTCTTTGGTTCTGTCAGTCCTAAAGGAGGTAGCGCAGGAAGGTATAAAACTTGCTAGGGCACGTCTTGTCTGTGTCCTCCCTGGAAAAGGGCGGTCTGGGCTTCAGTGGAGTTTGCTGTGAACCTGTATTGTTAGGCTAGCTGGGACTCGCATCACCTCCAGACTTGTCTGAGTAAGTGGTAAAGGTTTGGTTTGTGAAACTCGCAGCCGGCTGAGTTGCCCATGCAGCGAATGACACATTGGAGTTTGGAGCGCGTACGAGCCCTTCGGTTTCTGCCCTCCAATTTGATGGGTTCCCAGCTATTTTTTTTTTTGCTTAGTTCTGTTCCAGATAGTGTTTGTAGGAGCCCTGGTCGTGTAAGTGTTAGCTGCTTTGACAGGCTGGAAACTGGAGATATTACGTTTAGCATTTCACAATTGGTTTTACCGTTCAGTTCTGCTTCTGCTTTTAAAAATGAAATCTTCTCCGTATCTCCATTTCATAAAAACATGGCTCAGGGTGAACTGATTTTTTTTATGTGCTGCTTTTTGTTTTTATGATGTTGTAATAGTATTTTCTCAGACTTAAACATACAGATTGTCCAATATGAATGTTGGTTTTGGACGGGGAAGAAAACTCAAAAAAACAAAACCAAAAAACCCTCCAGCAAAGCGCTGGGCTTCGTCTTGTCCTTCGTGTGTGGTAGGCGACCTGTTAAGAGTATTTTATTTTCTACTTACGTTTTAATTGACTAAGTCCCCAAAAATGCTTCTAAACAACATGAAGCGTATCACAGTGCCGTGCAGCGTTTTCCCTCTGTTCAGTAGAGCAGACAAATGTATTTCTCTAGGGTCAGTGAAGACTAGTCGTGTTAATCAATACTGTACCAGCAGTGTTCCCTTTTCAGTAAACCAGATGGACTGCTTACGACTGGTGGTGATTATTTTAACTGTGTAATTGTAACATGGCTGCATGATGACAGTGTTTCCTGCAGACACTTCAAAGGAAGGTTCCTGACAAGTATATCTTTACAGCGTTTAATCTGCGCTCTTTGTCTTTATGTTGTGGCTTTTGGACATATGTTTGAAGTACTAAGATTTTTTTTTTACCTCCTGCTTTTCTATACATTAAAAGAAGGCAGTACTCTCTAATGATAAAGTGTCTCGAGTATGGGAATAAAACCAGGATTAACTGCTTTTTGGGGGCTCCCAGGCTGCTGTATTGGTTTCAGTTAGGTTTAGATCCAGGCAGTGACTAAGGCAAAAACTAAGAGCTTTAAGTTACTGTGAGGAAACGGCAGAATTTTTTGAAATGGCGCTTGAATCTGGCTGCATGTGGCTTTGTTTTGGGGAAAATAAGTTCTATGGTGACTTGAGTCTTAACTGGGACGCTCTAATTACTTGGTGAAGAAATCCTTCTCCGAGGGAAGGAAATGCACAGGACCGGAGCTAGTTAATTACATTTTGCAAAATTACCGAGTGACGGCTTTCTTACGAGGTTAGCCCCTCTTCCTCCCTCCGTGCCGAGTACCTGAATTTCAGGCTTGACAGTCTGCCTTATGGATTGAAATTCTTGGTATTAAGATTTCATGGTGGTAGATACATAGCAAGTAGTGACAGGTACTGCTGCTTTTCAGTACAGCAAAGGAAGTAACGCTGGGAAATATTTACATGGTGGTTGTTATTCTAATCGTATTTCCTTGACGAGGCTCTAGTAAAGGTGGCTTGTCTGCTACCTCCATCGCGAGTGAGAATTGTATGTATTTCAGTTGTAAAAGGCTGTGGAGAGAAACTGGTGTCTCCATAGCAAAGATTTTAGCGTTTCGTGATGAACTGGCATATATTTTTACCCCATCTAATTTAAAACAGTCTGCACGACGCTTTACAGGAATGATTTGTATGCAGCTTTTAAATATTTTCTTTTTCCTGCAAGAGAGATTAGAGGCACGGAGCTGCTTTTTCCGAGGGTGCAGAGCGCTGGGAGCCTCAGCCAAGTGTTATGCAATTTGTATGCCACTGATGCACGGTCATAAAAAACACTCGCATAAATGTTAAAGGAAAGCTTGTGTAGGCAAATTATTTGAAATCACAAGCATCCTAAACAGTATGGGTTTGTGCAGCTAGAGCCTTCATAAAGTACGCTTGGGCGAAATGCTGTCTTTGGTATCCTGCTGTGAAGGGGGTAGGAAGCTGTCAGCACCTGTGGTCTGGAGGCTGTTTTTGAATGTATGCAACTGTACCTGGAATTTTCAAGCTTTCCTGTGTGGGAACTGGTGTTTTCTGATGTATTTTCTCATGCAACTGTTGGGTATTTAAAAATCTTAATTTGCCTGAGTCTGGGTGGTGGTGCTAGCTTCATCTGTGGCTAGTTATAGGTGATGCCAATTTGTAATCCTTTACAAGTGTATTAAAAAAAAAAAAAGAAGAAAAAGAAGCTTAAATGCTAATAGCAGTGAAAAATCTGTTCAGCGTGTAGTGCGTGTGAAGAAAGCAGGCACATGCGTTGGTCTGTGTAGTCTCCGTCAGCTGAGTTGAGGGCTTTTAAAAATCTGTTCTAATTTTTGTGCTGTATGTGGAATGGCTAATCCCATAAAAGCCTCGCACCTTTTGACAGATGAAACGCTGCTGTTCTTAACTTATTTGAGCAAAATATTTTTATAGATGGCATTAGCTGTGTGGCTCCAAGGGTAATGCAGTCCTTACACGAGAAAGATCTTGCTTTGATCTGACAGCTTTCAAGATCCATTTCCAATCACTGAGTTCCATTAACTCTGTTTATAATGGTGCCCTCAGACTTTTTTCTGTTTATGTGACTCTTTAGGGTGTTAACATTTCGGCGTATGTGAGTTCTCTTTAATAAACTGAAGGAGTAATTGGGGTCAGAAAAGGAAATAATCCTGTTAGAAGGTGCAGTTAATTATATCAGGTATTTTGGGCTCCAGAATTCTTCCTCTTGATTCTTTAATGTTTTCCCCAAACTGGAGGATGTAGAGAAATTATCAGATCGCCGCCAAAATAGGACAGTGGGGCAGGGTGGTGTCTGTACAGTTAATTTTGGGAGTGTGGAACGACTACAGCTGCAGGCTTGCTGGCCGTGGAGGAGAGGAGGGGAGGCTTCCCCGGCGAGCAGCCTCTTCCCTCTCCCGTGTCGTCGCAGCCTTCGACGTGACCTACGTGGCCTGTGTCCGTCGAGCGCGGCGCGGGAGCCCCGTGGCGCAGCAGCACCCCGTGCAGCAGCTCGGGCAGACGATGGGTGCCGGCTGTCAGCGGGAACGGCCTCCCCTCTGCCTCCCCGCCTGCTCTCTTCGGGGCATCACCGGCGTCTTGCCAGACCTCACGCATGAGAAACCGTCCTGGGTTTTCCTGCCCCTTTCAGTTTTGGTAGTGAGAAGGCACGAGCTCCTAAAAAGGACTTCTGAAACCTGCATCTTGTCTGGTTAATTTTTGTTTTCTTAAGTTCATCGTGTGAATAAGTTGTTCTGCTCGTTGCAGCCTAGCTGTCGTGAGCAGAGGCTGAAATCGCAGTCTGCAGAGGCTGAGGAACTGGGAGACGCTACCCCAAAGTGAACGAAAAGCGTGCGGTGGTCCTTAGCGTTGCGGAGTAGCGATGATGGAGAGTGAATTAGCTGTTGTAGCCAGAAGAAAGTGATGTTTTTTTTCTAGGTCAGGGTTGAAGGCACTGTCAGGGTGGTGATGTGAAGCATATATTACTGTCTGCATTGTCCCTGCCATATGGATGTGTGCAGCACTGCCCTTGGCATTCAGGCATTGAATTATTTATCCTCTAAGAATCTGAGGCAGCCTTTCTTCCCCGTCTCTAAGAAAACCAAACTTACCCGATTAGTATTTTTAAAATAAATCTTCCACTGTAAATCATCGCAGTGGCAGGAGCAAACTATTGATTGTATATTGCGTTTGTATTAGCAAACCAAAGGTTACAACATTCGATATCTTGTGGAAACATTGGAATATTAATTCTGCTGTTAGGTGCAAGAGTGTTCGTGCTGGCACTGGGTTCGTATGTGACTAAAATGCATGCCTGCTTCTTCTTCAGCAACAAAATTTACAGACTTTGGAAGTGGAAAGGGTAGAAAACTTTTTAGTATGTGTAAAAGAAGCTTTGTCTCAGCTATGCGCTGAGGGAACTGATGTTTTTCTCACATATGAGCAGCGAGGAAGCATCTCCTTTCCTCTTGCGTTATATTGGATTTGCTCTGAGAAAAATGTTAAGGTGGTCCTTGTTGGAGTGGTGGGCTTCAGGTCCTTAGCTGAGGACGTCGGTGTCCGGGCGGTGTCGCGGTGGGGTGGTTAAATGGCTGTGTGTAATCGGGAGGGGAAGCAAACGCTGCAGGAAGCTGGCTCTGTATTTTTTTTTTTAAGAGACTGACAGCTTTGCAGTAGAGGAAAGGTCTAAAATAATTTACCTTTAGAGCAGCGTAAAGCTGCTAAAATTGTATCACAGGCATGGCAAAGGAGGGAGATGTTACCCTCTAAAAAATTCACCACAATCCAGAGGCAGCCTGCCCCTGAAGGCTTGACAGCTTGTGAGAGGCTGGAGAGCTAGGTGTGGAAAATAAATACTGTGCTGCTCTGAATATCTTGATGTGAAATGAAAGTACGTGTAATTAGGAGCTCCTAAAAAAAATACATTAAATAGCTTTAAAGGAAAATAAGGTGAATGGAAACTTCATTATTAAGTATAAAATGGTTCACTGCAGTTCATGGTGCATCTTCATGTTAAATAAAGCACACGTGAGAGCGGTCAGTCCCCTCCCCCCGAGCAGAGCGTGTTATCAGTTTATCTGGGAAGGAGTCCATAAAAACTACATCCTGCTTCCACCTTCCAGCCTATCCTATGGCCTGCTTGGTGTAAACAGGTTGTACCAGGAGCTCCAAATTGCTAGTAAGTAGCCGGGTTTTCTGCAGGCCGGTTAGGTCCAGGAGGAGCCAAGATAAAGTTCCAAGAAGTTCTCTGTTGGGAACGGTCTCCTGATAGCTGCCTTCTACAGGGAGGGGGTAACAGACCTGATATTCCGCTGACTGTGGCAGTGGCTGTATCCGATGAAAAGCAGTAATCTTTTGGGTAGACTTTATACTTTCGGTCTGGTGTTTTCCACGTTATGCACGATGATGGCTGTTGCAGATTGTGAAATGTCAGCGTTGTCGTAACAACACACACCGCTTGCTGCACCGACCGTCGTTCTGCCGTTGCGTCAGGTCTTGGACGGACTGAAGATGTAAGCCTATTTATAAAGTACTGCTGTAGTTATATCTTTAGATAGATGGATGAGATTAGCCATGCCACTGCAGGGAAGAGATATAGGTAGATGCGGGAAAGGGGGGTATGTGTGGGGAGAAACAAACATCCTGCTCCTGGCTGTGCTACGGTTGTTTAAATACCACTGGGCGAGCTGGTGCTCTAGTTACAGTGTTTGGCTGCTTCCCATAGCTAGCTGTCTCCTTGGTTTCATCCTGCAGCTAGGCACAGGCAGATAGGTTTATCTGAACCAGATCGTGGGTCTGTGATGAGCAAGCCTGGGTATTTTTGTGTGTAAAACTTCTGAGCAGTCCAAGAGTTGTATGCACTAGCCAGGCTGGACGATGGAAACCCGTGCTCCTTGAACATTGACCTTTGACTCCAACTCCTGTGGGTTTTTTTTCCTCCTTTCAGCTCAGAAAGGACATGTGAGAATACGCTAGTTTTGAAAATTAGGATAGCTGATAACTGCTGTATCTTCTCTAGTTTCCTTCCTTGCGTAGCCTCTCTCTTGGCTCACGTCGGGGTACTGCGTGACAACTGTCCGGCCTCCGATCTGTTTGACGCTCTCCATTTTGCTGGCAGCCCAGAAGGCTTCTGGCTTTCTGACCGGGATCTGAGGTGCCCTGCATTACTCAGAGCTGCTCTCTGTTGTGGGTGATGGTGGCGAATTAAATCGCCTTCCCCTGGGATCAGCACTGGGACCGGGGTGTTAAACTTGTTCTGTGGCGAGAGCTGAATTGTGTTTGAGTTATTCCTCATCCCAGGGAGAAGAGATGAGACAAGAAGTCAGCTTTGTGGTTTTTTCCTGGTGTGCTGAGTAGTGCTCCTTAGTTGGAAAGCTACAGGTTATACTCTTAAAATGCTGAGTTTACTTCTGCAGTCTGTGCTGTCTGCTAGCTTCCCCTACTTCACCCACCATAATATTTCTTCTCCCTTCTGTCTGTCCCTCCCCCTTCCCGGGAGCCTCATCTGATGGAGGTTCTGCTCGGCGCTCTGCTCTCGCCTTGGTCCTCCTCATCCGGGATTCTTGTCTCTAATTTTAGCCTGTCTGCCTTTTGATGTTCCCTCCCGTCTGTTCCTGCCTTTCTCCTTTTCTCTGAGATCATCCTGCATCTTCATCTCTCTCTCGAGATCTGGGCCTTGTTTTGGCATGGTGGGAGGAAAGTGCTTGAAAGCGGAGTGAAGCTGCAGTAGCGTTGCGAGGTGAAGGATCTGGGGCGTGGAGACTTCTGCCAGGGGTGAGAGTTTGGGGTGCTGGCAGTGTTGGGTCTGCTGTTGCATGCCTGTTGTGCTTGCCAGTAATGGCTGGTTACCTCTTCTGCGTCACCGTCACCATCTATTGCCTCTGGTTAGATCAGCTCTTTGGGTCTTCGTCTTACTGATCCGTCCCGTGTTTGAATGATGGGGCTCTTTTCCACGACGTTACCAGTAACAGTTGTAGGCAGAATTTACTCTTATGGAGCAGTGCAGGTAATTGAAATCCACAAGAATTCTTCTGATAGTCTCTTCAGAGTCGTTAACCTTGTCCGTCTGGTGCTAATTCACTCGAGGCAGCTTGCAACAGAGGAGGGTGCATGGGAGGTTGCATCCTTAGCATTGCCTAGGAGCCTGCCTTTCCCCTGGACCTCCTGCCGTTCGCTAGGCCGTGAAGGCTGCAAGCTGCATGGTTTTCTCTAGAATTTTACTTCACGTTAGCATGCGTTTGCTTATGTTTACAGAGAAAATGACTGTTCTACTGCGGATGTGTTTTGACCCAGTAAGCCGGTTCTTCGCACAGGGATGCGATGAGCATCAGCAGAAAGCAGGGTACCTGACCTGATAGCTCTGGTATTGGGAAAGGTAGTTTGGCCTGGTGGGATTCATCTGCTTGAAGACTAGTGGGGATGGTGTGTATATGCATAATCTGATTTGTGCACAGAATATAAATACTTGCTGTTGCAGACATGCAGCCTGTGGTTTTAGAAGTTCTTTTGTGAAAACAAGTCAACCCCTCCACCGCTGCAGCAAGGAGCTTCAGCAGAAGCCCAGTCCTAGCAATTAGTGGAGGTTTTAAAAGGAACCTAGCAACTGCTACTGCAGTTTGATTTGCAGATTTTTTTTTTTTTTTTTAGTCTAAGGTTTGTAGC
Source organism: Ciconia boyciana (assembly GCF_034638445.1). Classification (NCBI taxonomy): domain Eukaryota; kingdom Metazoa; phylum Chordata; class Aves; order Ciconiiformes; family Ciconiidae; genus Ciconia; species Ciconia boyciana. The sequence goes on along the minus strand of NC_132942.1, from coordinate 45,161,966 downwards.
TGTTTTCTTTCCATTGTATGGAGATAGTCTGCATGTCACTGTAGAGAGAAAGGTGGAGGGAGTCGTGGTTGTGCTGAGATCAGTGACTAAATTAGTTGAAACGATAACGGTAATGCTGCTGTGGGCTCTACAGCAAACGATCCTCGGGGAAAGTGGAGCATGACTGGAATATACGTGGTGGTGTGTGAATTTGGTGTTTGTGGGTAACCTGAGCTCACCTGTAAAGAGTTTTGTTACCCAGATACTTTCTGACCTAGCTTGCTTTTGTCAACAGTCGCACCAAATGATTAACGAATGATGCCTTCCAGGAGTGCGGTTATGTAAAATGTTAATACGCTGCATTTTTCCAGATCAGCTTTATAACGTGCACAGGGCTTTAAGTCGAACTTCAAAGAAGGTAGTTTGCTTTATAGTTGAACCTATGAGCAGTTTTATGTGCAGGGTGGAGTGAACTTGTGGAGAATATTGCAGTTTTCCCACTGTCATAAAAAGTTATGATCCTCATGATTCAAGTATTGTTCTGTAGGTGGAGGCAAGAGACAGATGCAGAGGTCAGTGGGAGCGTGTACGGAGTAAGTTCAGATGTGCCAGCGGAGTGAATGCCCTTTTCTGTCTTCCTAGCTCGCTGAAACGGGTTCAAAAAAGTGCCTTGTGCTCTTTCTGGGTCTTCCTAAGAAACCTGCACCTGTGTTACTCGCGGAACAGGCAGACCATTTCCATGGGAAAGGAACTTGGCAGGGGGAACCGTGAAACGCGGCTGAGAGGGGTGCTTTTTTCCAATGCGGTGTTTTGAACCGTTCTTAAAACGTGGCGCTTCAGAGTGGAAAAGAGACTGTAAGTCAGTTTATAACCTACTTTCGTTCTTTGGGCTTTTCTTTGGGGTACGAGCCAAGTGAGTTAAAAAAATAAATAAGTGGCTGCCTCTTGAACGAGCCTCGTTCCAATTCACTGTGCTCATGCTTCCGAAGATATTTAAAAACCGAGATATATTCCCTAAAAAAAGGACCGTTTGGCTAAGTGATCATGGTGGGAGAGTAGGATAACCTTTTACAGCCGTAATTGCGGGCTTTTCTAAAAGTATCTGACAACGGGTTCTCCTTGGCCTGTGCCGCTTTTACACCGCGGCAAGGTGTAAGACTCTCCTAGCTGTGGAGTCAATGCCGCCAATTCTGAGGTATAAAACACTTTTCAGTTTTCAATAAGTGAGTTCTAGCTGATTAAAATAAGTCACTATTCCCGTTTCAGTCAGATCTCTATAAATATTCTGAGTGACTTAGCCTCTCGTTTAAAACATTTTCTCCTGGGATGAGGAGGTATAAATGTGCTCTTTGTTTGCAGCCAGGAAAATTAAAGGATCACAACATTCAAAAACGTACATGTTAGATCTTCGGAAAAACTGTTTCTTAAAGAATGCATACTATATCTAAATGTACAAATACCTTTGTTAAGGTGTTTTGTTTTCCCTTTTGTTAGCTTGAATTTTATTCTGCATACATTAAAACTTGAGGGGGGGGGGGGGAAGAAGATCCTTATCTTTGGATGATCCATTAGCTATTATAGCCTGCCTCTTATTTATTTTTGTAAACACATGTGTGAATGTAAACACTTTATCCAGAATGGCCTTGCAAATGTTCCTGCATTAACATATATTGTCATGGAGAATAATTTTCATTTAACTGTAATTTGCTTTATATTTTCCTCCCTGGTTGCCATAGAAACGCCGTCCGATGTGGCAGGGACTACTCGCAGGAGCTAGGTTATGCATTGCCTCTATAATGGACCTCTGTTAATCACGCTGCAGTTCTCACTGAAGGAGCCATGATTATTTGCAGGAGGCACTTTATTTATATAAACTGTAAGATGCCTGTGGTTACCTCAGCTTAATATTCAGAGTTGTCAGGGGTGCTTTTCTGTTCCGTGGAACTTTTGTCATAAGAACTGGCTATGTATTACGACGATTGTGGAACTGATATATATTTACTGAACTTTAATGTCAGTTAGACTTCCTTTTCAATTTTCATTTCATTTACTGTAATAGCCTAACTAGTAACGCTCTTTCCTGTGGTTCAGCTTAAGGTCTTAAACGTTTGAAACACAGCAATGAAACGTTTGTTATCCTTATCTGTGCCTAAAAAGTTGACTCGCTTTTCATAATAATGTGTCTGTGTCGTTACGGTGGTGGCTGCAGCTGGGCAAACACCTTCTCCTCCACCCCAAGCCTTGCCTCCAAGAACAGTGAGCTTTGTTGAACAGCCATACCAAAGCACTTAATCACGCTTAGAAGAAAAAAACCCCTTTCCTTTTGGCTAAGAGCAAATAGAAAAGGAGTGAAGATGGATTTTAGTCACATTTGTTGCCTGGCTGTGGATTTCGGGTCTATTTTGCACCTCTCATTTTTGGCCGCGTTGTCCATGTCTGCCTCAAGCCACAGCTGCTGTTCTCCTGAACCATGCCCGCGTTTCCCTTCGATTTACTTCCACTCGGGAACCCCCAGGCTCCGACAGCGCAGATGTGAGCGTTATGTATGTCCACTGCAGCTGGTGGTAGGAAGCTGGTTTTACAGCTGAAGACAGTGGGGCCATCCCGAGGCAGAGGTGATTTAGGGCTTTAGTCACTACCCCTGCGTTACCGTACGTGCTGTCGCGTGGTGGTGGGCTTTGCCCTCATCGGGGTGGGCTGGTGGCTGTAGGGATCCCGAAAGCACGTGGGAGTGGGTGCTTTCTTGTCTTTACTGTGACTTCAAGGGTGAAGTACAACATGATCTCCAGGAGTATCTGTGCTCAGATGCCTGACGTTTTAGGATGCACTGAGAAAACAGAAGGATGCTGATCTCGGTCTTTGTCCATGGCTTGTTGAAACCTTGGAAGGACTTGCCTTCCAGCTACTGAGATAAGAATTATGGTGGCACGGGTTCAAACTGAACTCGTCAATTAGCAAATGATTCATTTTTGCTTAAGGGGACGAGCTAAAGGAAAGGAAATCAACCACACGGGATTCTCTTTTTGTCTGTGTACTTTCACGGCAGAAACCTGAAATTGTAACTTAGAGACGTGAATTTCACTTGCCTCCCGAATTGGACTCCTCAAAATGAATTTTTAGGTTGGTTCTAGGTCTTAAAGAAAATTTGTATGCTGGCCCTTCCTTTCCTGCTCTTCGCGGTTGGATGCCAATTGTCGGTTACGTAAGTCCGGATTACTCCAGCACGTGGATGCTTTCGGATGCATATGGTCTCACAGCTATTTCTTGGTACTTTACACAAAAAAATTGAGTAACATTTTGTTCTGTAATGCGGTATTAAGAAACTGAGCATTTTTTCCTGTAATGGCGTATAAACAAGTAGTGATAACATCCTATTTAAAGCATTTGGAGGAGGTAGGGCTAAGGAGGGGAGGCAGGGCTGAATCAAGCTTTGTTTTTCTTACACCGACACACCATATTTTAGTACAATTTTGCTTGCCTTCCGTGAAAGCTGTGAGCTATTAGAAATGACCTATTTTTTGAGGTGTATAAGCACAGCGCGGTGTGCGCTGTGGGCATGGAGTAGCCTTGTTAATAGATGTTACTCACCTCTGTTCCCGTGCGTATTTCGGTGTCTTTCACTGTCTGATGTTGGTGCTCTTTTGCTGTTTACAAGAGGGAGGTGTGAATCGTAGCCAAAGGCCAATCTAATTTTAATAAAAATCTGAAAAATGGCTTGGCTGTAGTCAGGACTTTTGGGTCTGGTGTAGACTTTCTGCATTTTCCCTCTCTCTCTCTACCTGTTGTCACATAAATGCTCAGAATTGACCACTAATTGGTGTTTTTAGTGACACGTTTGGGATAGTCGAGTGTCCCTCTTCACAGGGGGTAGATTATGCATTCTGCGTTCTGACAATGCCAGCATCTCTAAGCTCTCGGGTGGGACAGTCAGACTTGCTGGCAATTTATGAAATAATGAACGCTTACTCTCTGTAATTAATTTTTATCTGAATTTTATTCAATTTTTGCTTAATTTTAGCTACCCGAAAGTCAAGTGTTCCACACCGAATGCTTTATAATTTGGAAGTATTTTATTTCAGAGTGAAGTATTAAAATATGTAATAGCACAAGAAAATATTAGGAAGCAATATTTTGAGCTGGTGTTGAGTTGATATTTCCAATATCATAGGAACAGCCTCATGGGAATGAAGGTAGAAGCGTATGATGACTGTTGAGCTCGTGGTTCAAGTCAGGGGGATGTTGTTGTATTGATAGAGCATAGCTGGGCAGTCTGCTTAACTTGTTTAAAACAAACAAAAAACCCACGTGACCCTATAGTCTGTGCATAAATGCGTGCGTATGATGGCAACTTATGAGTGTGTTATGAGACAGCTTATGTTTTTTGACTTCTTCCCAGCTCTGAGGCAGCTATCTCAGCAAACCTTCGAGGTGTTTTTTTTCCAAAGGTGGGGGTCCTGAAGGGTGGGTTGATGAATTGCGATGTGAGCGCAGTTGTAGGTATAAACTAATGCATGTGGCGATTTAGTTACCTTTTGTGGACTCATCGAGTAGGCTCCATTACTTGATAATTGGGTTAAACATTCGTTAGCACGAGAAGAGCAGAGTGGCTTTGGTGGCAGATAAGAGTATTTCACTCTTTCTGAAGCTTCACTTTGAGACTATTTTAGGGTTCACTTATTTGCACTTGGGCTTGGTCTGGCAGCTGATATGTTACCTTAGGAGAAGTCATGAAAAAGTGTTAATTGCAGATAAAACATTATAACTGCCATTCTGCTGCCTCCTTTTCTTGGATACTTGGGTTGCCTTTGAGCCACTTGCGTTCCGTGTCGTTCGGTGTGGTGCCTTGAAGGCGGCATTGAATCTAGCTCCATTAATTGTGCTGGAGGTCTGGAAGGGAAGCGTGCTTTCTAACACAGCCTGGGCATGGTGCCGTTACCAAGAAAATGGTGCAAATCGGGACGAGATGTGGGGCGGTGGGGAATTTGGAGGAGCTGCCTTGTGTGCAGTTGTGGGAAGAGGGATTTCTTCAGGGAGTGGGTGAATTGTTTCCTTCTGCTCTGAACAGCCTCTTAATGAACTGCCCTCTCCAGGGTGTAGAGAGATTAACCTCCCATGGCTAACTTCAACCTGGGAGACTTCCACCATATTGCTGCCTTCAAGTGTTTGTATCTAAAAATACATCCGTGCTGCTGTACAGCGGGCTCAAGGCATGTTAATCCTTTTTCCTTCAGGAAGGAGACGTGCTACTGGATGAACTACGGCATAAATTGCATTTCTGCTGTGCAGTATTCCCACTTTTCTTCTTCCAACAAAAAAATGTGATGGAAAAAATTGTTCTGGTTGGAATTCCCTCTCTGACAACAATAGCAGAAATGGGGTGGGGTGGTTTGAAAATGTTTGGTGATGAGAAGTTTTGGAGGAGCAAGCTCTCCCAGGCTGGACAGACGTCACCACGTGATTCCTCTTTACTGTTTAGTCTTCTGCAGAAACGGCAGTGTTCTCTCAGCTGGCTGTTTGAATATTTTGACCACTCTGTCTCTTCTAAGCAGAACTGTTTAAGAATGCTTTGTCTCTATCGCTTGCGCTACTACATTCTCTCATTCAGCTGCGTTCATTTGGTTGTAATTTAGTACTACTTTTTCTTCGGATGAGGAAGAATGAAAGCCTACCAGGCTAACACCTGTAAGCAGTACTTGGAGTTATTGCTGCCTCTGTGTGTAATGATCATCTTGGAGGCAGACAGCTTGCTGCCCTCAATACCTCATTGTAGTTCCAGACAAATTCAGATGTGCTTCAGCGTTTCTGGCTTACAAAGTCTCAGCAGTGATGCTGCTGTTTATTGTAAGGCTTTGTTTCTAGGTAACTTTGGAGAATGTTTTATGGGGGCTAGTTTAGACACAGCGCGGAGAGCTGTAGGTGAGTTTACTGCCTTGTGTGGAACAACTCGGTAGCTGATATTCTTGTGGCGAGTTATAACTTGAAGTCTTGCTGTTTGTGCCACTGGGGAAGCTGCAGTGGGGCGTTTGAGGTCTGGGATATAAAATGACTTGCAGCAAACATTGCGTAAGTATGTGTAGCTTTGGTCTCGGCGCTTACTCTTTTCTGTGTCTTCCTAAGAGAGACGCAGTTTTTACCTCTCAAGCTATTTAAAATTCAGAGTGTGTTTTCCTCCTTTCATGTTTAGCTTACCTTGACTCGTTTTGATCCAGGAGCTCACCTGCTGCATCTGCTCGACTTTTATCTGCTACACCTGCCCCTGTTCCCGAGACCTGCTGTTGATGCTAATCAGCAACAGGGCTCGGTCACAAGCTACTTAGACAACCTAAACCATTTGTAAAGAAACTTTCTTTAAGATATGGATGGCATTAGAGGGACTCGGGCTTAAAATTAGAAACTGTTTATGATGCACAGTTGTAGTTGTTTACCTTGAACCATAATTATCTTATTTCCTGAGTTAAAAACGTCACGTCAGCTTGCTGAAGCAAGATTTGATGACAAAGGAATTGTTTTTAGCCACCAGCAGAGCAAAGAACACTTCAAATGTGTGTCTAAATATGATTTTATAACCTAAAGTATAGCACACTCAGGATTTTAAATTGGCTCTGGAAGTTGCGTGGGCTTATGGGTAGGCCATTTGGCTGGGGATCAAGGGACTGGGTTTAATGCTAACTCTCTGTCCTTTTGTCCTCTGAGCGTTTTCCTTGCCACCCCCCGTGCTGTTTATTTGGACGGCGATGTGTTTGAAGGAAGGGATATGCCCTTTCACTAGGTGTTTGTAGATTTTCTCGGGGTGTGGTTTCATGGCACAGCCAGAGCTGGTTCACGGCTGCTGTGGGGGGTGAGGTTCCCCCACCCTCCCTGGGCGAGCGCTGCCTCTTCCCGGGGCGCAGGGGCCAGTTCAGCCCCTTCTGCGATGGGAGACCAGCAGGCAGGGGAAGATGACTGGGTTTTCTGCTGGGCTGGCAGGTTAAGCTGGGTGATGGACAAGCCTAAGAGAGAAGCAGGGGATCCAGCAGCTGAGCTGGGGCAGATCTCCTGCTCAGCTTTGCTCAGCTGTAACCGGTTACTTCACCCGCAGCCCCCGAGCCTCTCCTGAGGAGCTGGGGTACCACTGACGTATGCAGACAGACATTTGACTTCCTTATGCTATTATTTAGCAATGCTCTCCGGTGAGTCTTTGTGGCTGAGGTGGCCTGTGCCCTCCTCTTACCATTTTCCAGACCTGCTGTCTGTAGCTAAGTGCGACCGCAGCAGCCTGCTGCTTCATCGCCATTACCTGGTGCTGCCAGGGTGTTCATTTTTCAGGAGAATGGAAAATGGGAGGGGAGCAACTTCTTTAATGATGGCAACTGCTACTTAAACCTGTTCAGGGCTTATAATAGAAGGGGAGAAAAAATAATCAGTGGAAGCTGTAGGTGCTTTCAATTTATGTGGTATTTTTAAAGAATCTTTTTATTCTGACCTTAACTTGCCAGGACCTAGACAATAGGGGAGAGATGCTGTGTGTAAATCAAGAAGGCGCTTCCTTTACCATTTCTCCTTGCTATGTAATTTGAGGTGATTGTAAGGCGCTTGTTATAACTCTGGAAACTGAAGACTGGAGCACGTTTTAACAATTGCATTTTTCACATCGCTTTCTGGGGACCTCCTGGGTCATCAAGCCAGGTCTGCTGCTATGGCAGGTAGCGGTGTCATCTAGTCCTAGTAACGGCTGTGCGTATCTGCTTGCAAGCCTTTGAGTGAGACCTGCACATTCTTAAGAAAAGAAACCCGTATCTGAATTATCTGGTTGCCATGTTTGTGTGACTACACCAAGTTTTCTTGGCTGAGGAGGCTGTAAGCCGCTGCTTGGAGTGGGTGATCATGCACTGCTTGGATAAGTTTACTCTGGTTTTTCTTCCTCTTTGAGAGAGACTACGTGTATGTTCTTGATGGCTGAATGGTGACTTACTTGACTCCTCCTTGGCTAATTAGTGTGTTTTAAAATGGGATGCCTGCATCCTTTTCACAAATCAGCTTTCAGAAAGGAAAGGAAATAGTTCAGTTATTAATAGTAACCTGTATCCAATTTGCCACTGAATTGCATGGTTGCAAATATCTGAAGCTGTAAAGGTGACAAATGTGTCTGTCTGTCACTCTTTTTTTTCTTCTGAAGAATGGTCTGTATTTTCTCAATGTGTTAAAATTGAGCACGGAGTAAGAAATTGTAGACTCGTATTTTTAAATAAAGCAGTGCTCTTCCTAGCCTAGTAGCATCGTCAACCCTCCTTCCTTCCCTTAGAACTTACAAGGGGAATTTGAGTGGAACGGATGAGTAAAGGCCCTTTGTAAAGTTACAGGGAAGGTATTCAGTCTAATGATGGGGAAGTACATATTTGTCCCACTTCAGACTTGTATTTAGGAGGAATATAAAGAAGGTACCTGAAATATGACAGCAGCTGTGATCTAACTTTAAATTACTGGTTTAATTCCAGAGAGCATACTTCTTGTCTTCATTGGGTTGTTGAAGGCCAGCATCTTGGAGCCTAATTAGGACAAGTTGAAGCTTCAAGATGTTTTAGCTTGGCTTCATTCTGTTCAGCATGGTGGGGTTTTTGAGCTCTCGAGGATGGGCAGTACTTTTGTCTATCTTCAGAATTCCCCTTTGAGTGTCCCTTTTGATGGCCTATCAGCATATTCTTTATCCTGCATCTTTTCGATCTCAAATGGTAGAAATTCCCCTAGGTCACTGGGGGTTATTTTTGTTTTTAAGCGCAGGTGGTAGGTGTCTAGGGTGGCTATGACAAATCTAAGCTAGAGAAAGTGGCAGCTCAGTTTGCTTGCCAGATGAATGAATCTGTTGCGATTCTTTTATAGGTGCCTGTGGACAGGAATCGAGTAATCTTCTGGCTGGTTTTTGTGAAAAACTTAAATTCTGTAGCTTTTGAATATACACTAAGTTTTCTAGTTCTTGATGGATTTCTTTTAGTTTTCCCATAAACCTTTCTAATTGTCAGCATCTGGGAATATTGCTGCTCATGCTGTTGACTCTGGTAGTGCTAGTTTTCCTTTATTGCTTCTTGTTTGTATGCCCAAGAAGAGCATTTCTTGTCTTTGCCTCCTGCCTTTTACTAGAACTTATTGTGTGTTGGTTTCTGTGTTGACCTGAAAGTCTCTTCCTGGATAATGCTTTCTAAAATGTTTGATTTTCCAGCTATATTATGCCCTTCATTTTACATATCTATGTGTATGCTGCTGTACTGAAGCTTTAAAAAAAGTGCTAGTTATACTGTCTTTGTGTTATCTGACTATAGAATAATTGGATTGGAAATTTCCTACTTTTCAGATAGGGCTCAGCACATGTTTAGGATGTGGAGGTTACAATTTCTTCTCGTTTTCATGTGAACTAAAAATAATCACGGAACAGTTCTGCTTTGAATAGCCACACCATTGTGCATCCTGTGCCTCTTCCAAACGGCTATACTACGGCTACACTGAAATAAACAGCTTGAGGGTTCTGTACATTTTGCTGTTGAATTTTATGGCTGGGTAGCTAACCAGTTCAGGTTGTTTGAAAGTAGATATGATGCTGCTGTTCTCTGCTGATGGTTTTCTCGGAAACCCATTCTGTCGTGCTTAACGTATGTATTCCTTTTTGCTGTGTACCAGTAATAACGACATGTTCTTCCAAAGCAAGACAGTGGATCTTTGCTTTGCATGTGCAGATCATTTAATAAGGAAATGAGCCTGATTATGCGTCTTTTTGGAAGAGATTCAACCAGGCTGGAAAGACCCAGCAGTCTTAGGTAATTATATTTTATATTGGAGCTCTAAAAAAGAAAAATGGTAAGGGTCTGGAGGATTGTTTGGAAGCCTTGGGGCTGACAAGCAAGGATGCCTGTAGCTTCCTAGGCTGCTGAAGTGACAGTGGAGAACCATTTTTGGGTGCCTGACCCTTTTCTTATTTCCGTCCATGACAGACATGGCCACTTGATGTACGTTAATGCTGTTACAAGGCAAACGTTGCTAGTATAGTTAAGACTTCTTTATCCGTTTGCTGATAAAAGTGCATAATCTTTAAGGTAGTTAACGTTTTTTAAAACTAGGGGAGGGTTTTTTTTAACTTACACAGGCTAAATCATAGCATGGAAAACAGTGTGTCCTCCAGACCGGCAGACTGGGTCTTGTCTCTGCTTGCTGGTACAGAAGGGCAAGCTGTAGCCTTGAGCTTCAGTCCAAGGTTGGTTAAGGAAATTGCAGAAACTGTATTTTGACTTAATACTTTCCACTCATCAGAGAAGCCACAGAAGGGTGGTAAGGGTGAAGGAGGAGAGATGAGGGAACATGCTTGTGTATTTCCAGAACTCTTAATTGTGTGCACAGAATTGAAAAATCTGGTTCAGTGGAAACTGTTCAGGCTTGCTTTGCTCTTCTGCCACATCACGCCAAGAAAAAACGAGTTACTTCAGTGATTTAAGCTTTCAGGTTGTGCTGGGAGCTGGGACTCTTCTGACAGCTCCAGTTTTTTACCCTGCCAAGTACCTTTCAGGCTGCTTTCATGGATCTTTCCAGGAGAAGTGATATGTAATTTTAGGAGTTAGGAATTTCGAGATATTCTTGAGGGACGGAGAACTTGAAATGTCAAATATGAGCAGGTGACCAATAATAAAGTTGGAATGTCCAGTAACTTCAGAGTTTATTGCTCAACTGCCTGTTGTGTCTTTGCAAGACTTAAACTCAGTGAAACATTAGGCTTCTGCTGATAATTAGTTTTTTAGTTTAATGCAATTCAAACATAAAAATAGTTAAACACTTTTATATTGTCTTTTGACCTACTGATGTGAACCACAGAATTTTTATTTGAACTTCTCAAGTCTCATTTCTATAAAAGGAGACATAGAAATGTACCGTACACAAGCATCGTTTCCCGTTCTCCTTGCAAGCATGATGTTTGGAGTATGTATAAAGTAGACAACAACGGTGTGCAGTAATTCCTCGGGGTCAGCCAGGAATATTGGTGATGGAAGCTGAGTCCGATTGTTATGTCCGAGTGTAAATACTGTAACTGGTGTCATTTAATGAGCTGAAAAAAGCACAGATCTTGAGAAATACCTGAAACACATTGAAATGAGTTATTTGACATCACAGATCCTGGATTCTTTTCATTCCCTGGAGGTCTCTAAACAGTTTAGTCATTCCTGAATATAGACTATTGTCAACCCCCAGTTTCTTGTGGACTGTGTTATCCATGTCAGGCTTTCAATTAAAACACTTAAGGGAGAATTTGGTTCCACAGGAACCACATTTTTCCTTTCCTTCATGCTTGTTTTGGTGGGATAAATTGAGCCTTAGGCTCTTCAGCCCACACAAAAGTATCTTGATCTGTGTTTTTGAGGACAGTATCAGGTTATTTTGTGTTTTTATCAAGTGGCAAAGATGACAGGAGCTTTAAAAAAATGTAGATCTCAGCATGCATATTGTCTGCAGGGCAAAATAAAGGAACTTTGAGACCAAGAATATATTACCTACTTAGTTTCTGAAAGTTATCAAATTAAATTTTACTTGATGCTACAGTTTTGTCAGAATCAAACATACTGAAAGTTGTTTTTTCTTTTTTTTTTTAAGCACTAGTGGAATTCTCTCTGCACTTTGGTTTTTCACTTCAGTAATTGGTACTGCATGAGCGTAGCTGGCTATCATGATTGCTGCAGAAACATTTGCTGCTTTGTAGACTCCAGTGAAAGGCACTTTCTGTAGCTCACACCGCTACTGGAAATGTCTTCTGAAAGCGTAGGAGCGGCTGCACGCGTGAGCGAGTGTGACTCTGGTCCTGTTGAACACCGCAGCGTGCTCAGCGTACGTGTATTGGGAGATGGTTGGTCTGTAAGCTACTGATAGGATGCAGGGCATTTCAGTTAAAGGCAAGTTATTTATCCAATTTCTGCGTATTTCTTGGAACCAAGTCTTTCTCTCCCCCTTCAGATCTCCGGTACGACGCTTCTCCTTTTTCCTTCTCTTTCTAAATAATCCTGAGCTGTGTAGAGTGGTCTGGATGTGCTTTTCCAGGCTCTTGAGTGAAATTGCCACAAATCTGATGATCTTTATTAGCCGTACGTCCCCTCGAGGGGCCAGAGGGAAGCTTTTGGTGCTGCGGTGGGCAGGACTGTTCTTGGCTCTCAAGGGGCTGTGAGCAAAACCTATGGAAAGGAGCAGAGGCGGTAATTCCTGCATCGCTTCTGTGTATGTGGCACTTTGATTTCTTCCCTGAACTCCAGCGCTTGTCGTCTGGGTTCTTAACCAACTTGGGTGCTGTAACCAGGCAGGAATAGAATCCCTGTTGTTGCAGAAGGTACCTACAAATATTCCTGGAAGGCATGTAGTCGATAAGAAGTATGTGGGGTTTGTAGTGCTGTCTGCATATGGATTCTCCCCCCCGCCTCCATTTTATCAGATTCTTGAATTGTAACGTGATTTTACAATTTCTGAGAATAAGCCTCTGTCATCATTTCAGCAGGGTGAAAGACCAGTGTTTGCGTACAGGGTGCTGTGTAAAGCTGTGCAGTCTCGCCGAGCTGTTCGGAGCATGCCTGTGGAGTGCGCTGGAAAACGTTTCTACGTTTCCCCTCCCTCCAAATTTGTTGTACTCGTACCTCCTTGAGTTCTGTATCTGAGGTAACGGAGCTTATCTGAAAATGTAAGCTCATGGGTGTCCTGTGCGTTCCCCAGTGTATATTTGTATTGAGGCCCTCAGAGAGATGCCTCATTGAAATTCTGTCTCTCCCTGAAATTATTTTGAGGGAAGCAGATGAGTGCTGTGGAAAAAGGCTATCCTACTCCCTGGAGATTTTTTCCATTCAGAAGTTGGTCTAAACCAGAATCTAAATCTCATACTGATATCCTGTTACGCTTCTTAGTTCTGGATCACCATAAGATCTGAATTGATGCAAGTCTGTCTTTAAATCAAAATACAACTTTTTGCTTCAAAGAAGCACTAATAGGAAAACAAGTACTTGCTTGTGGGAGGTTGGCCTCTTGATTGCTTGAAATGAGACTTCAGCAGACGGCTTCTTTCCTACTCCCTGTAAAATGGAGATTTAAGTAGAACCTGTTCTGCATTCAGTTGATCAAATGTAGAAATATCTAGATGTATAAAATTGTTGAATCTTGAACACATTTTTCATAGAGACCCTCCTAAGTGGCTCTGCATCTGTACAGAACCGGTCCGGTTTTATTCATTTACGGCTGACATCAGTCTATGAAGCCACCTCCTGCCTCACTACTGGAACCAGTTAGCGTTCCCCTGCCAGATCTCAGCCGCCTGCCTGAGCTGCTTTCATGTAAATAGTCTATAGTTAATCTTAATGCAAGCATACTGTGTTTTTTCAGGTCACATCTGGCGATTGTAAAGCATTTTCCATCTTCAGATACTGATTTCTGTAGTTAGGAGATACCCCTTTATTAAAGAAGTTTGAATTACTTAATTCCCAATTTTTTCAGCGAGCGCTAGGAAAAGTTGCACCGTGTGCTCTAAATCTGAAGTTTACTGATCTGTCTGGGAGTGCAGCAAGAGGAATCAATAACTAATCAGTGGGGAACTGCTGAGGACTACGTGTTAAAGAACAGGAGTTGCTGGGAGAACTTAGGTTGAAACACTTTTTTTTTTTTTTAATGGAACTGTCTGCTTACTCAGAGTTTCCAAATTACTTCATGTTAATATAAAGTAAAGCATCACAGGTCTTGAAATACTGAGCCTGTTTTAAACCAGAATCTGGTCACCTTGAATACTTAATTATTTGGTATTTATACTACCATTTCAATGCAAAGGAAAAACGAATGTCTGCCATTTTGCATTGCAAAATGGTTTCTGTGTAGCTGCGGCTAGCTTGGCGCGCGTCGGAGCGGTGTCCAACGGTCAGCGTTGTGAGCTTACGGAGGGGAAAACAAGGGTAGTAATGTTAGTTTGTGATATATTTTCATCAGACTAAAGCTAAGAAAATTGGATGGATAAATGTGTCTAACATTATTAATTATAATTTAGGCTTTTGGGAGTGAAGGTAGTTTTAAATTGAAGTGTTGGATTCTGCACAACAGGAACGTTGTGGGGGTGACCTTGAATACATATAGCCAGTCAGGTTTTGCCCATGAGCTGGGTGGTGGGCATCTTCTGCTGAAGTATTTGCTGTACTTCATGGGTAATTTGATAATGATTTCATTAAAAAATGGTGCACTGTTTGTTGTGAAAGTTACTTGGCTCATATGTGGTCACTATGTCAGTGTTACAATACTTAATATATATTTTATATGCGAGCTAAGTGATGAATAAAATTGCTATACGCAGGCCAGGAAGCAGATGTAAATAGATCTTCAAAATTGTGTCATGGGACAGGGTTTCTGTAGACTTGTATGATAATTTTGTTCACAATTGATCATAGTTACTGCTGTCAGCAAGTAGCACTACTCATTTTCCAGATAATGTAGTTGGAAGTTCAGCTTGTTTTCCCCAGTTTATCTTTGATTGCTGTTTAAGTGGATAGCTCTAATTAGAGTTGTGACTTTTATTATGGAGAAGAAGGGTGTTCAAGGAGTAGGAGAATCATGCTGGAAAAGATGCTGTGCAAGTGTTGTCATCGTACTCCGTAGGACTGCCGTTCCCCATCAGGGGATCCTTCAGTGCCCCAGGACTCACTCGCCTTGGAAAAAACCATGAGGTAGCTGTATGTCTTTATCTCCTTTGCTCTTTTGAAAGAAAAATGTCAGCAAACTTTCATTTGTTTCCCTTTTGCTCGTCTGGAAAAATTTCCCTGCTGCAGGATTTTCTTTCTTTGAGTCAGGACCGTGTGCCCATACGTGTTCCTTTGGGTTTTTTGGTTTTATCTTGCCTGTTCCTTTTCACTGTGGTTCCCAAGACTTTCCTTAGCTTAGCTGGTAGCAGCTCTACCCTGGATGCAGCTGTGTTGCTCATCTGGACATCTTCAATTTTTCATCAGGGAGTGAAAGTTTCTCAAAACAAACGAGGCTCTCCCAGGGTTGCCAGTCTTCTCTGCCGTATTTCTGTCCCCATTAGCCTCGGGGTCTCTTGTGGACGGTTCTCTAAAGACCGTCCCGGTGGAAGGCAGGTGTCCAAATCCAGCTCCATCAGAGGAGCGGCTTGTAAGGTGACGGGCAGCAAGCAAGTATAAAATTGAACTGCATGTCACGAGGTCTACGTAGGCCAGTCCTGTTGGCTGCTAAGTTGTGAAAAGATTATGGGAAACTAAATCTGTTGCTGTTTAAAGAAGCGTTGCACTCTGGAGCATGGTACGAGGGAGCTGGGCCTTAAAGTCGTGGAGGTGGAATTCGGGGGAATAATAATAGATTAAAAGAAGGTTTAAAAAGTAGTGGTTGTCTGCCCCAAAGGAGCTCCATGGTAGAGGCGTCAGTGTGAGAGGTTTTAGAAAAAGAACACAAGCAGCAGAGTGTGACGAGGAGGAGGAGGAGGACCAGTATGCGAAGGTCCTAGGAGTTAAGGTGGTCTGTGTGAGTTGGGGAGTCTTTAGTGCTTAGTAAGGGGCA
Organism: Ciconia boyciana; assembly: GCF_034638445.1. Taxonomy (NCBI): domain Eukaryota; kingdom Metazoa; phylum Chordata; class Aves; order Ciconiiformes; family Ciconiidae; genus Ciconia; species Ciconia boyciana. Next base: position 45,146,456 of record NC_132942.1, on the reverse strand, counting down.
GCTGTGAACGGAGCAAGCAAATAAAAGCGGTATTTAGTTTTGCTGAAAAGAACACATTTTGTACTTTGTCGTTCCCCACTTGTAACTTTATATATGTGAATTTTTGAGTATAAAACTGTTTTTTAGGACTTCTCCTTTTAGAAGAAAAGGTAATTTGGAAGAAATCCAAATTTTCCGTTCTCATCTGGAACAGGGGTTGGTCATTGTGTCTCTCGGTGTGGCTTACAGAAATCAGAAGGGACACGGGATTTGGAGCGGGGAGTTTGGCAGCGAGCAGTGCGTGGAGTTGGCAATTAACCCTTTAACCTGTTTGTGCGGACCAGAATAACTCCAGTCGGAGCGGGGAAGGCGCAGTGCCTGCGCGTCAGGTTACTGCTGCTCGCCCGACACAGCCGAGCGTTAGCGGTTGTAGTCTGCAGTGCATCATCAGCTTATTTCTTTGTGCAAAGCTCCTTTATTGAGCTGCTTCTCTGTGGAAGCGAGGCAGAAGCTCAGGTATTGCTATTACACATCTAATGCATGTTTTGAAGAAATTCTGCGGTTTTGCTTAGAGCGTACGTTGACTCTTCCCATATTTACAGGTCCCTTACAGGTAGAAGTAAGAACCTGCTCATGCTGAGCGGATATCAGGAGGTGTTTTGGTTCATCATGGACGTAAAAAATCTGGGATAAGACAGGGTTTTACATGCGGCTCTGCCCAAGCTCTCTGGTCTTCCACATTGCAAACCCTCAAACATGCTTATTTGTAGTTCAGGCTTGCCCTTGCTCGTGTGACTTGTACGGGCTCCTGCTGAGCTGTGCTGTCCAAAACTTGTCGCCTCTGCAGCCGGGGAGCAGGCCAGATCACCTGAAAAACGATAGTGACTTTCGTGGAGATCTCATCTGGAACAGACTAATTTGCTCTGACTGGGAGAGAAATTTATTTCTGAGCGAGCGTGCTGTCAGGCGTGCAGGCAGAGCTGGGTGACTCATGAGATCGGCCGGCTTTAGCTGCAGCCCTGACGCTTGTCAGGCAAGTCGGGTTTCTGCCGGCACTGGCGTGACAGTCACCTGAGACAGCTCACGCCGCGCAGCTGAGCGTTCCTCTGTCGTGAGGAGTGGTGAAGAGTTCAGGTACGGGGTTTTGGACTCGGAACCGTCTGCCAACCCTTTTATGTACCAGTTCAGCCGCCCGGTTAATTAATGTAATTCCCCTTTGCCTTGGGTGCCGAGAGCTCCTGCTGGTTCCTGCCTGGCGTCGGAAATTTCACTTTGGGAATCTGTAGCTGGAAAAATATCCTTGAAAGGTGCAGCAAGAGCTGTTTAAAGAAATAAAGAAAAAGTTAGAGGTTTGTAATAGATTAACTGCTATTCAGGCAAGGATCCAAAGGTATGCCTAAAAAGAAAACGCTTGTGTGGTGGGTAATTCCACGTAAGCTGTTCAAGAAAGTGAATTACCGGCACAGGGCATCTGGTGGCACGCCGTGGGCAGTTCACTCGTTCCCTGCGTAGTCCGTCGGTCATGAGTTGCTCACAGTTGGGGGGGTGACATAACTTTTTTAGTAAATAAAATGACTGTAAAACCACACAGATAGTTACAGAAACCTTGAGACGAGTAAATTTTTTTTTTTTAAATCTATTATCAGAAAGTTATGGAACTTGGTTGATGCTCTGCTGAGCTTTCCACAATGTCTTTTAGTTTTCTGTTTGTGCAGACTCGTTATCAGGAAGTTTATTTCTGGATTAGGCAAGGATTTGTAGTTAGTAGCCTTCATGTACGCAAATATAGTATGCTTGTCGTGAATAAAATTAAATTGTGTGTTTTAATTTTCTAATGAACTGATTCCTGTGTTTTTCAGATTACACAGCGTTTTTGGGACACACCTCTGTTGGATTTTTATATATGTCCTGCTAACAACAGCTTTCAACTATGGAATCGGTAAATATTTACCTTGCTTCTGTCCCAGTTTTCTGTTTTATTGCTAACAAGTGCTTGTGTCCATGCCGATGTGTTTGTGGTTTGGGTTTGGTTTTTTTTAAATTTTTCTTTATTTTCTGAAATTTGAAGGTAAAAATTGCAAACTTCCATGGAATAACTTAAAGGTACTAACCAAGAATATCTTCGGAAATGTCCTTCGTTCTGAGATGCCCTTTCACTTTCATATCATTTCAAATGTAGAAGTTTTTCTCTGACTTCAGTGAAAGCAGAAGTTAACTTTCCGGTGGGGGCAGTTCCAGCACTGGTTTGTCCAGCAGACTGCCTAGCTTGTTGGTGCAGTTGCCTGCTGAGTATTAAGTACCCTCCTACCTCTGGTATAGCACGGTCCTCTTTCTTTGTCTTCACTTTCAAAATGTCTGTCTTTTTTTTTTTTTTTTTTAAAAAAGGTTCCTAAAAAGTGCCAGTTTCACAATGTTACGTCTCCTTGTGATTAGGTACAATTGAAACAGATGGTACCTGCGTTTCATTTGGGCCAGAGAAACCTCCCAATATGCTGAGACTACAGTCTGATGCAGTGTTAGGATTCAACTTTTTGGTAGCATTAGCAGATGTAGAAATAATAGGCTATCCTAGAGTAGAATTTAGGGGGGGGAAAGATTTTTCCCTGAGCGTTTTGAGAGTGGATGAGAGAGGTCGGTGCTGTCCTCTGGCAAGCAAAATGATATCGATGTAGCTGGTAGGAAGGAGTTTGTTCTTGCTGTTTTTTTCTGCAGCACGGGCAGTTTGGTGTGTTGCAAGCTGAATAAGCTGTTGTTCGCTGCTCTCCGTGAGCTCAGCTTTGCAGCGTGTGTCGTGGCAGCGTTATGGAGGGGAAGCTCAGCACGGCAGAGTTGAAGGTCATCCTCAGCACGCCCAGAAACACTGTGGAGAAGGCTCTCAATGGATAACCTATAGTGCGTTGGTTCTGCCGTGGGGCTTCGGGTACTTGGCTGACCTCTTGGTTTATGCTGCAGTGGGATTATTTGTGTTGAAATTGTCGTTATGATAAAGGCCGTTATTGAAGGAGAGTTACTCTATGTAGAAATATCGGTCTGCTCTATCAGGTGGCTTTGCAAGCTGGTAGGTTTCTTTCGTGGGGGGGTGGATCTTTGTGTTTAGTTTGTCCATAATAATTCCAATTTAGTTTGTCCATAATTGCAAGGTATTCAGATGGAGACAAGATGTTATTTCAGTTTCCCTTGGTGGATATTAATAGCAGTAGAAGCCTTTCACAGTGAAACAAAACAGACTAGGCATCAGTAACTCTCCCCTGCTGCAGCTAAGTAATTAAAGCGTATGAAGTGTGAGACCTTTTGCTGTAGTATGCAGTAGCTCTTTCCTTAATGGGTGCTCTGCAGTCCTCTGGAAAACTGAGCTGAATCCTAATGTCAATTATGAAACAGGTTGTTTACTACCTACTGTATTTCATAGTTCAGCATGAAGATTTTTCATTCAGAATTTTGAAGTAAATTCAAAATTTTTTTGAATTTGTTTTGCTTTTTTGAATGCAAACCGTACTTTTAAAAACAGAATAGTATTAATTGCAGTACCTTTCACTTAAATGAAAACTTACTAAACATTCGAATGTATTTGCGCAGTATACTTGCCCACTGGGCAAAATGACTCGCTTCTTGACAGATTATAGAGCATTATGGCAGGCTGCACCTCTCCAGGGCCTTCTCTCTACATCACCTGCCTTTTGGCCACTAATATCTTTTAGGATTATTACCGAGAGCTTAAATTATGCACTACATTGCTATGGTAGCTGCCCTTTAGAAAAATTTGCCACATACGCTTTTCTCCATCTTCAGCCCTTTTCTCTCTGGATGTTTTGTACTTGGTTTCTGTAAGGCCATGCTATGTTGGTTACGGGTCTAGCTGAAACTGTGGATGGAAAAACTTGACAGATGAAGGCTGAGGAGGTATGATGTGACAAAACATTCACACGGTGTAGAAAGAAGTACTATGAAGTTAGATGTTTCTCTGACTTCTGAAAAAAAAGAGTGATTTTGCTTTGTGGGTTTTGTGAGCCCTGGGAGATGATAGTTAAGTCACCTTTTCCAGTAAAGTAAGCTTTTATCCGCTGCTCTGCAAAGACAGGCTATTGCATTACTTAAAATGCCTGTTGGTCTGGCATCTAATAGTTCCATTCCTGGGCCATTGCAGTATGGAGACGTTGGCACAAGGGGAGAAGATCAAAATCCTCCAGTGTTGGCTGAAAGAAATGACCCAAACCTGGCATGTTCTGAAACTCTCTGCAGAGGTGAATTCACAGGCTTTGTGCTGGTGGGAGGCTACGGCATACGTGGTCACTGCAGTTTATCACGCAGGTATCCACCAGCGCACCGATGAGCAGTTTATGCCATCCTCCGAGTAGCCCAAGGATTGAACAGAATTAATGTCTGGCCCAAGCTTGAGTTAAAACCCTCTCATCCTAAAAGGCAGCCGTTCTAAAAGCGGGTCCTTGTCATCTTTAACTCCTTGTGCTGTGGGTAGGTAAAACCCTGGGGTGCCTCGGTACCCGTGTGCCGAACTGTCAGAGTGGTGATGTGCCACCTCCTGGCTTGGCTGGGGAGAAGGTGGTGTATGGCGAAAGTGCTCGGCTTTTGTCACCCATCCATTTGTGACTACGGGAATGAGGTTGTCCTTGCTGCAAATCTGTGACTGAAAAACCACTGGGGCACAAAACTGGCTGTTTGGGGTTTTTTCTTCCTCCTCAAGCAACTTGTGTGTACCAGCGTGTAACCTGCTGTAAAGGATGCTGCCTCGATTCCCCGTTGAAAGAGGCTGAGGAGCCTGATCTTCAGGACCAGGCTTACCTTTGTAGGAAGATCCTGCTGTGTTTGCTCTCTTCTGATGATGCGTTCCACATTTCATAGCTTGGCTAATGGAAATAAAGCTTCGGTGCCAGAAAGGGACTCGGAGGGCGTCCACCGTGCTCTTCCCTTCGGTTGCAAACCTGATGCAGGGTGTTTCTGTCCCTGGGAGGAGGTTTGTTCCCGTCACGTGTGCCAATACCACTGTTTGTGATGGTGTGCTGTTAACTTGATCACCAAGATGCTCTGCATTTAAATAAAATATAAATATTTAGAGGTTTGTGTAGATTGTGGCGTGATCTGCTGACCCAGAAGTAGTTGCGTTGGCGCAGCTGGAGGACCAGAAGTGCTGTGGTACGTTGTGGGGAGGGAGCAGAGGGCCTGTTCCACTGCAGGAAGTGTTATGAAAGTCTGAGATTTCTCCATTTTGGTAGATGGCTCTTTTATTGCGAAATGCAGGAGTTGCTACAAACATTGCTACCCTCAGTTCTCTAAAACAGACTTGGTTTTTTTGTGTTCTGTTGTTTTGTTTCCCCCCGCCAGCTTTCCATAGTAATAACAGCAGAGGTCCCGTCTAAATGGGCGGAGAAGAACGGAGTTCAGTCGACTGCCTGAGATGCCGGCTTCACGTAGCCTGAATGGCTGCAACGCGGCGGCACTCACGCCACAATGAGTAGGACAGGTATTTTCTCACTAAACTGCTTTGAAAGGTTTGCTCGAAAAAAGCCGGGTTCATCACGGTAGCTTCTTTTTACTTGTTGACGGCAAGAAATGGCTGCATCGCACGGGGCTCGTTCTGGGGTTCGCTGACTCGATGGGTTTGCAGCGCCGGAGCCGACAGCTGGTGTGATTCACATTTCCCGACATCTTCATTAGGGAAGCAGAAGGGTCAAGGCTTTCTCCGAGCAGCAGAGAGATTGCGGCGGCTTTTGATGGTGGTTTTGGCACTGGTATTTTACGGACTTCATAATGAATATGTAGGTGTAAGATTAAAAGAATTAATAAGGTAGTGCTGCTAAACAGAATTGCTTTTCAGAGCTGCAGCCGTGCCTCGTTCTGACCTCCCGAGAAGGATACAATTGTAAAGCGGAGGCCCGTAGTGGAAAAACAATTACAATACGTGCTTCCAGGATTGAATTGTCCTCAAAGTCAGATGCTGCAATAATGGTAGCGTTGTTTAGGTGGAACATGACTTTACTTAACTGCTTGTTATTTTTCTATTCATGTTCATGTACAGTTTTCAATTTTTACTGCTTTGGGGGAAATAGATCTTAGTATTCCACAAGGAAGATATTTCTTTGCATAGAAGTGTTCTTCTGAGTTTCCAGGCTTTTTTCCACGTTTCAATTCTTATCCCTTCCAAATTAGAGGGGTTGCAAGATAAAGCAACAGAAGTGCAGCGTACATTTTTTTCTTTAGCACGTTGGTCACAGTGAGCTGAGCAGCGAGGCTTTCCGTGTGGTTCTGGGGTATGGTGTGGAAGCGTTGGCTTTTGGGGCAAGAAGCTGATGTGTTATGAAGCAGGGCCTGGGGAGGGGAAGCCATGTGCAAGTGGGATTAATAGTCTCATGTAACAGTAAAGAAGTGGAGCTGTGTGGCTTGTGGGTTTGACTGACTTTTGCTGTAGTCCTTACCTCACCCCACCCCTGAAATGGTGGAGCCCTTTTTCTCGGAAAAATTTAGATTTTGGAAGTGCCTTAAAGCAGCTGGGTGGCTCTTCAGGTGCAGGTTTGCCTGGAGTGTTTCAGATGAGGCAGTTTGGGTTTGTGCTGGTGGGGAGCTCACCAGTTCACCCAGTGCTCGTCTCTGGCACGGCGCTCGTGCACTGTCGTACCTGTGTGAATGTGAGGTGGGTTTCCATGGCCATTAGGAGTGGTAAGCTTTTTCTGTTTGTCCATTTTGTATATAATCTAAATTTAATTTTTGAAGCTGTATCTTCACCGTAAGCAGAGGTTAAACAGAGGTGGCTTTATTGTGAGCCTAGATCTCTTCGTTGGTCAAAGGGGCTTGAGTTTTTGCACGCAAAACACCTCTGACACCTGCAGAAAAGAGATTTCAAATCCTTCCCTCTACCCCAATGAAGGAGCTGGATTCTCAGGTGTAATCTCAGCGTAAGCATTTGATTTGAGTGTTTGAATTGCTGCTTTTACAGTTCTCTGTATTTTATCAGAATTGGTTAAATTGCCAATGTTATTCACATGCCACTTCTGGCAGATGCCACCTACATGCCCTCGGTTTGAACATACCTTTTAGAAGTGTAGGTAGGGAAGCTCCTTTCTTGCATGTCAGACGTTAGAGAGTGGAACACTTACATTAATTCGCTTTCACGAACCTTTCCACTGCTAATAAGCTAACCTGGCCCATGTGCACAATACAGCACCTTTCATGAACAGAGCTGAGCTAAGCAGAAACTTTGAAAAATGTCTTGCTTGACTTGTTTCTTTGGGTGTAATTCAGATCTGTGTGTTCGTGATGCAGAAGGAAGTTCTTGGTAAGAGCAACCCACAACCAAATGCAACGCTTGTCCTCCTTCCGCTCATCTCCTGTTTAGAACTAGACAAAGCCATGGCAATAATTACCTAAAAAGAAGGAAAATAACTGGTTGGGTTTTTTTCCTCTGACTCTACTTGTTTTTGAATAATTTTATTCTCCGAAGGGGCTGCATTATGACCACAAAAATCGTAATTTTTAAAAAAATACCATATAGTTTTGAGTTTGGATTTCGTAGATTTGTATCAGCTGATGTACTCTACACTTAAAAATCACAGTTGCGTTTAGGAACAAGTTCATTAAAACAAGCTTGTAACATAGACGGTGCACAGGATCATAATTTCCAGTAACTGGCAGAGTCTGTTATTTCATGAGGGAAGACTCCTATGAGACATACAGCCCGGGTGACACACGGAGGCACGATTTCGGGAAGAGAATCTGGAGGTTATTGGGTGTGTAAGCAGCCAGTTACCACTTCCATCGCTGTGCAACGGCGTTCCTGGGTGCAATCTCTTCGGAAAGTAAAAGTGCATTCAGGCAGGTTCCGGTGTGTCACGTTGCGGGAGGCTTTGCACGCAGAAACGCTCACTGCAAAAGTGAGGTGCAGTGTTTGGAGTGATGCTTTTACTTATTTCTGAGGGTTTTGTGTAGTACCAAAGTGCATTCTTGAAAGGGAATGAAGTTACGGTCTCCGCCCTGAGGAAGTGACACTCTGGGTGCGAGATGACAGGCTTTGGAGTGAAATGGCAGGATTACACAAAATATGGCTGAAACCGCTTGTTTTCAGAAGATATCCATCATGCTATGATTAAGTGCAGATGATGCATTTGGCAGCAAGAGGTGTGCAATCTGTTCCTACCCTAAGGAGCTTGCAGACCAAAGGCCTGCTGATAAGACCAGACTCACTATTGTACTTCTTGAATGAATAATAGTTTAGGACGCTCTTGTTCCCTTCTCTTTTGCTCTTTTAAATAATAGTGTAGGTAATTGTGAGCTTGGTGATTTTTGACGCTCAAATCCTGAAGTTCTTTAAGAGGGGAAGTAGTTGTTGGTGTTTGGGGGAATGCATTCGTCTTGCATGAATACTGAGGGAGATGCATCAGGGACTTGGGCATCTGTAGTGGAGCTGCAGGTGGGACAGTCGGTGTCCGACAGGTACGAGCCAGCTGCCTGACACCCCCGAGGTGGGAATCGCTGCTTGGTGGTGTAAAGCGGCCGGAAAAAACGGAGCGTGAATTTTATGGAAACCTTGCATGGATGATGGTTTGGCTGAACCACTGGAGTGTCTAACACTAACGGGCAGGTGCAGCCTGTTTCTTCAATATGCGTGTGTGAAAGGGGGAAGCTGTTATTAGTGCAGGCAAATGCAGAATTGATGGATATGCGTTATTGATATTCTTTGGAAGGGGACTTCTGATAAAAGCAGGAAATGCTTCTCAAAAGTAAGTCTTAAATGTCGAGTGTGAAGATGGAGACTAGGCGTTATCATTATTTCTGTTCCCTTGGTTAAATTCTTGGCAGAGCTTTAATTTTAGAAGAACAAGACAACAAGGGCTGAGATTTGCAGGCTCAATCCAATTCATTACGGGCTTAATTAGATGCTTGAGAACTCGGGTCTTCTGACAGTTTTTGCAACGCTGCATGTTATCCCTGTTTTATAGTAGTTTGCTGGACTTCTCCAGCAGAAATTCAAAGGTAACGTCATTGAAATGCATTTAAGAAGTTCATGTTTTAATTAGTATTTTGCTCTTGGATTGAGACTGGACAGGCTAATTGTTTCCAAGTGCTGGAGACGTACAGGAGCTGGGAGAAGGGATTTCTTGGGCGTTTTGCAGAAACCTGCGTCTCGCTGTGGACATCCGAGCGAGCGAGGGGGTGCAGGCTGTCATCCGTGCTCACCGCGGCAGAGGCAGGGGCTCTGAGGGGCTTGAATTCCCGGAACCTCTCTCTGTGCCTGGGCGTTTTGGGAAGCTGGCACGCCTGGCTTTTCTGTCCTCAGAAGTGGCTTTGGTTTGGTAGACGAATACTGGAAGCTCTGCTTTTACTCAGAACTGTTTAATCCGCGTTGCCTGCCTTCACCACTGCCCAGGCTCATCTGGGGTGCGGGCGGATGGCTGCAGGCCACCGCGCCGGGGCATTTTGGGAAGTCGCAGCCCTTCGGCGAGGGCCCTGGCAGAACGCAGCAGCGAGTAAAGCAGATTTCTGAAGCACTGTGGGACTGGCTAAAATACTCCGCTTCCCCCGAGAGCGGTGGTCTCAGCTGTAATGTCTTTTAACTCTTGAATTTGGAACAGACTTAGAAGCTCACCTTTGGGGGTGGTAGCTTGTTAAGTTGTCAATACTATTGCCTGTAACCATCTGTTCCTACCACTAAGTAGCTGCAAAAATCAGTAATTCATTCTTGATTTTTTTTTTTTGAGGAGCTTGGGTGTAAATCTTCTCTCTTGTTATTTTTATGGGCGCTCTCGTTATAAAAGACAAGCATTTCCACAGTGCTGGAAAGGCAAAATTACATTCTTTTCTTTAATCTTTCATCTAAATTTATTTGAAATTTAAATTCAAATAGTTACCAATATTAGAGGTGACTTTGGAGCACAATAGCTATTTCTGGTGAAGTCAGTGCGTGGGTCTCCCCTATCAAACAGCAATGTGCTTGTGTGCCTTCACCTTTCTGGGTTAACCCCTCCTAAGAGGAAAGGAGATGGCAGGCGTGCGTACAATTTATTTTAGGAAATCGCCACTGTAAAAGGCTGTTGTGTTTGCTTTTGCAAGTAAAGCTTGCCATGGATTCTTATTTTTTATTTATTTATTTTTTTGGTCCAAGTGAATTAATAATCCAAGTGGGCTGGCTTTGGTAGTTGTGGTGTCGAGCGGTTGTTGGTAATCAGGGTCACAGGAGAGGTGGTCTGGAGGCAGCGCTGGTGGTGGGCGTGTGGGAGTCACGGGAACATGGAGACGGCATCGACTGTAGGACAGACAGACAGACTACTGCCTACTGTACCCCGAGTTGTCTGGGGCTGGGATTTCACTTCTAGCTTTAAATTGCAGAATTGCAATGGCTTGACATCAAATAGTGATGTTAGTGTTTTGGGACGTGAGATGCCAGTCACTGGCGTTGTCTTCAGTGCTGTGGCATGGGGGGAGCGATGACACTTTTGTAATGCAGAAGGACCTTGCAGCCTGAGGGCAGGTGCTCTGCAGAGTTTTTACGCCCTTCCTGCGTCACTGGAGTTCACTTTTCAAAATGTGTATTTTGGTGGTTATCTAAACTACAGAGTGTGTGCCTGAGGGTTCTGTCGAGGCCATGTCCGGTGTTCCCAGCTTTGTACCATCTGCGTGCACACCGCGAATGGCAGACGTTGGGTTTTGTCTGATCTAGAAGAGCAACTGTTGGATTTTGATGGAGTTTCAGTGTGATGTCTGGACTCATCCTATGATACAATAATGTAAAAATACAGTATTATCTTGCAATAATATACAAGCAGCAATGACCTGACCAGCTCTGTTCTTGGGTCAGGCACCTGCTACTGCCTTTGGTATCGACGTGGGCTTCGCCGGAAGCACCGGGGCGCCGGGGAAGGCTGGGAGCAGCACTAGCGTGAGAGTGGGTCCTGTGCCTCGCCATCACGACGGGCTTGTGTCTGTGGAGGGGAGCAGCCCTGACACGATGACAGAACAGGGAAGCTCTTGGAGGAGTTAGTCCTGGCTGTAGTTAATATTTTGGAGGATTTGCAGGATAGGAGTGGTCTCTCAGGATTGATAAGCCCAGAACAGTGCATCTGTTGTTCCTGGCGGCTGTAGCTGCCATAAAGAAGGACCTGGCATGCCACTATCAATTCCTCGTGTACCCTTAGACAGTTTTAATACTTGCAGGCTTTGGTGGTTATTAGGAGAAGTTGTTAGTCTAAAAGTTGTCATGCATCTTGCAGGGAGGCTTGGGCTCTATGGGGCAGAGCTCAGGTGTTTTTAAGAGTACATTATCTGTGACTTCCCTTGGCTTCAGATGATAACATTTAACCTTAATTCTGAATTTCCCAGCAGTCTTGACACTCAGTTTGTTTCCAAGTTTGGTGAAAGGCAGGATGGCAGTGTGAGGACTGGATGTGTTTGTGCGCACTTGGGCACCTCGAGCTTCGCCCCAAGGCTGACTCGCAGTCCGGTGTAGCTGAGCTCGAGCAGTTGGCCACATGCCGACAACAAACTAACACGGGGGGAAGATACTTGGAGGAACTGCAAAAATGAGAGGATCTGGTCAGTTTGTTGGATGTGGGTAGGTGTGGCAGGAGAATTTCTTTGATTTTGGTTGTTTTTGTCCTTTTATATAATTTTGCAGCTGTTCAACAGTGTAAGGACGAAAAGGTCAATGTTGAACAGCTCTGGTTATTTTCTGCTGGACCTAGACTTATTGCTGGTGTCATAAGAAATATACTTCCTTTTTATGTTACACAATCATAAGAAAATTATTTTGTTGTCTTCAGTAGTTTTGACTTCATTCTTGTAGTCTTGCTAATATCCTGTATTTGTTTTTTGCAGAAAGCCTTTCAACATTTTCTTAATTGGAATTAAGTGTTGTAATAGAAATGCACATTTTGGTTGAAGATAATGTAGGAAATAAATATTCACAGAAATTTATTTTAAGTGAGTAGAAAAACATTCATTGGAGAGCTTTGCTTTGGAACTTTAACTTTGAGAGGTTTAATGAAAGCTTTCTTTGCTCTTGGGTTGTAATAAAGGAATAAACCAACTCTGCTGCTCCTGATTATCGTGAGCAGCTAACCTCAGAGACTGATAGTAAGTCTGTTTGTTATTATATTGCAAATGACATCAATTAACATAATGACACAGATTTAATGCTATACAAAAGTTATATGGAGTCAAAATCAAATGACAACGGGTAGTAAATAATTTGACAAAATAAAAACATGAAAACAAATCATGGAAAAAAAAAAATCATGTATTCTTTTCCTGTCAACAGTTAGGACTGCATCTGGACGTAGCAGCTGGCCAGTCCTGAATTCTTTTTTCCTCTCATCTTTAACGATGCTTTTACAACAGTCTGAAAGGAGATCTCTGTCTAAATGAACTGGTAGCAGGGATGTAGCCGTTCCTCTGGGCTTTGCATTCAGCGAGGTATCGCACAGCTAAATTCTCCTTTCTTTCTCCCTGCAGTTTCTGGGTTATTTAGTGCTTTAACGTAAGGAGTACCTGAATATGAATGATATACTCGAAGGTTTGGTTAAAGATATAGAAACTTTCCTCATTCCC